>NC_140449.1:24543707-25106207 GCF_963576455.1 Neolamprologus multifasciatus
CACCACATCATGGTGGAGGAACCACTTTTTCAAGCCAGCTTCCCTTGAACTAATACTGACTTTAGACACTCAATCAGAATGACGGAGGTGTGTGAAGAGATTTCTGGTGACTGTATCGCTCATGTTCATGTCAACCAGGTATCAAGGATTCTTTTAGGTTAGTAATGTCTGCAGGACTGTGCTCATCCTTGGTGATGCTAAAAATACAAAGAGGAATACTGGCACTACCCCTTTTAAATTACTATAAGAGGCTTTTACATCACTAACATTTCTTGATGTTTTCAGCAAAAAGTGAGGCCTGACCATAGACACTGGCTAAAATAACCTTTATTTCTATGCAAACAGTCTATCAAAATATGCAAAGGCTTTGTTTTTATCCACTGTGCTGAATTGTCCTTGACTTGCTCCTGCCCACTATTGTTCTGTGGTGTGACTCACACTCATGAATGCAGAATCAGACAAAGTCACGTAAATTCTTAGAAAAGATAAAATGTAGAGGTCAAGTGTTTACTTGCTCAGCCATTATAACTGTCAGCTGTACCATTCTCAATTCAGATTCATGGTTCTATAGGCCTAACCTGTTCTGTTGCATTTTTTTTGTTTAAGAGACCATCCTCTTCATTTGGCTTGTCTGTCTTCAGCTCCACCACAACGCTACTGTTCGTCATTCCAGAGGTCCTAGAAATAGAAATGGAATAGAGAAAAAACAGTGAAAACAAAAGAAAAAGTCAGCGAGTTAAGTGTTTGTTGGGGCGAATATTTGCTTAGTTTTACAAATGGATGTAGACAAGAACGAATCAGTCTGACAACTTGTTTGCAAAATAAACCTGTGCAGTATTAATGCAGTTCTTCCAGTGGACCTGAAATGTATGTATCCTTTAACTCTATTCTGCAAACTTAACATTTACAAATCGTACTTTATTGTGTCAAATCTCCAAGCAAATAAAGAAAAAGAAACCCTGCTCTTGCTGCTAATCAGGATATTCTGATTATTTAAAATTAAATTTATTCTTGCAAGACAGATGGCACATTTGCAATTAAAAAGGATTATGAAAACAAGCTTAGGAAAGTTGTTATTCTATATTGTAAAAATGTAGATGTATTTTACAATCAGCAACATCGTCAGTGCATACAAATAGATATCTATAGTCTTTTTAACAAATATTCCGGCATGAGTAAACCAAACACTTTTGTTTTTTGTTACAGATTTTCCAACTTTTTAAGCACTTTGACTTTTAGTGGTTTTTAATTCATGTGATTATTAATCCCCCCTCCCATCCCTTTTGTCCCTGATCTCTACTCACACTTCCTTCGTGTCCTTCTTGCTGCAAGACAGCTTGTTGTTCTTGCTTAGGCAGTAGAGGAGGCCAACCAGCAACAGGAGGAGCAGAACACACACCACCACAGCTATCACCACCGCACTGGAGCCTCCCTGTCCAGCTACAGTGCCGCAATGGAAGTACATATGGGAGGAAGGATGGGGGGAGGGTCGGGGGGCAGGTGGGAGGTTTGCGAGGTGGAGGGTTGGTGGGAAAGTTTGGGGAAATTTGATTGGAGGACAGATTTTTAGGGGAATCATGGAAGGGTTGATCATGGTGGAGGAGGTGTGAGGATGGAATGGAGAGTTTTCGATTTTCGAAAAATCAGTGGTAGGGAGAGAGGCATCGTTAGGGGTGGATGATTGGTGAGAGAAAGAGGAAGGAAATTGATTTGATTTGGTGTTATCATGGGTGGGAGAGAATGGGAGGATAGAGAGCGAGAGAATGAGATTTGATGGAGTCCAGGTGAAGACAGTTGATGGATGGGTAGTTGGAAAGGTGGAGGGCAGAGGATAAGGGGCGGGGATTGGGATGTGGGGTTAGTCTATCTTTTGAATGCAATGACTGAAATGTGATGGGACCCAAAACAGGGCCTATGTCTACACAGATAATACTAGACAGCTAATGAGAGCAATGAAACAACACTGAACATACTCACCCAACCACCTACACTTGTATTACTGTACTTGTGAAGACATGACGCTATAATATGTTTTCTCAAGCTAACATTACTAACCCTACAAACATTACTGAAGCCTATTAAGATCCAGTCATAATCGAAAACTATATTTGTTGCTGCTCCTGTCACTGTCCAGGGGATAAAAAAATCTGCCCACCTGCAACACATCATTAACAAGTAAAATGTGAATTATTCATTGGTTTTATAGAGGGTCATTTGAAATGTTATTGTGTATTGGTTCTGAGTATTGATTTTCTGATATTCCCAGGAAAATGTTGGCAGGAGTACTTTTAGTACTTTTCTAACTTAAACTGCAGTGCTACAGTATGAGCCTGTTATTACAGTCTGTGGTGTCCTTACAGACAAGGTCAAAGATGCTTCCTTTCCTGTGTATGCTAAAAAAGGAAACCTGGAACATTTCCACCAAAATGTTGAAAATGAGTAGGATGCATGAAGTCTTCTCTGAATCCCGAAGTTATAAAATTCAATTGATGTTCCCAAAGAATACATTTTTTAACTAATTTGAATATTTTCATGACTATTTTGTTAAATGATCACTTTTTTAATTATTATTTTTACTCGCTTTTTCATAATGTGGGGGTTTGGGGCCTGTTTATTAGACAAAACAATGGCATTTGTATATGCTCTATAACATTTTGGCAGGCACGTGTTAGCTTTTTTAGTTTTTAACATTAAATTATTTAGGAAATAAGCAGGCTGATCAAAAAGGAAAATATTCATGATTGGTCTTTGAATTGTGTGATACTTCATACAGGACCTATCCCTTCTCTAGAAGCATATCTTCTCAGCTACAGTAATACAAGTACAGATACACAAAAACTCTTGTAAACACAAATACATGAAACCTTTGTGTGTGTAAACAGCCATCAATACACACACAGCAACTTACATTTGTAGACGAACACCATACACATGTCAATAGGGTTAGCGATACAGACCTGACGTTAGCACAGGGTTTCCAGAAAGCAGCACTTTAAGAGAAAAAGAGTTTCTCAGTCCCATAGCATAGCAAAGCAACAACCACAACACACACGATGCACACCACTAAAAGGATACTTAGCTAAAGTTACTTAATCTACACACAGCATCGGATGAGCGGAGAAAAGCAGAAAAAGCAAGGAATAAGAAGGCAGCTGGAAAGAAGAGGTGACCAAATAGACACAGTAAAGAGACGAAGAGAAGAGTGGAAGGAACAGAATAGAATAGAATCCTTTATTGTCCCCAAGGGGCCACAAAAGCTTTTGGTACCATCCACAAAATATAGGACAGACATCATACAAAGGTGACAAGAGAAGAAGAATAACAATGTACAATATCCACAGTGTTCGGTAGTTAAGAGGGCAAATATACAAGGTTACAGTACAGCAGAGGAGAGAGTGTGTGTGCGCGTGTGTGCGTGCGTGTGTGTGTGTGTGTGTGTGTGTGTGTGTGTGTGTGTGTGTGTGTGTGTGTGTGTGACATGGAAGGGCTGGGGCAATAGGAAGCGGATGGAGGGGAGTTTCTAAATTACAGGGTCTGTACAACAAAGAGTCCTGAGAGAAGAAGGGAGGAGAGGAAGAGGAGGAGGGAGAAGGCTCTACCTTCAGCTGAGTTGCCAACTGCAAACAGAGAGGAGGAGAAAAAAAAACAAGAAAAGAGAGATCACGAGGATGTAAAACAGCAATTCAGGCACCAGCTACAGCTTTATTATCAATAACTTTAGTGAGAGCCCATTTTAAAAAGCAAACCATGAAAGAAGCAAGCTATAAAGGTTTAGATGCAGTTTACAAAAGGTGAAAGAAGATCAGACTGTAGTTGATGTTATTAGCAGGCTAAGAAGTTACTGGCACGGCATTAAGACACACTGTGTTACCTTAGAGACTTGTAATCATGAAATTATAAAAAAAGAAATTTGTCAGTTCAGATCGTTATGTATTATTATGTATTTTACAAGTTTTTCTTCACTCATAACTACTTGTGTTAGATCTTAAATGTTACTCCTAGACACTTCTATAGCAATGAAGATGACATACAAATGAGTTTTAGTGCTGTGGCTGCACGGATGGTTGCAATTTGTGGGCGTTATTCTGTGTGTTCCCTTTGTGTACACACACAATAAGACTAACCGTTTGGTCACGTACACAAAGTATATGTCATTTCCACAACTGGCTAACTGTAAAAACATTTTGGTTTTTTGCCATAACTTTCATTTCAATAGTGAACAGCTTTTACAGAATTGAAGATGATATCCAGTTTTCCTCACTGCATCCATGTAAGTATTTATAAGAAGAACTAATGAGCAGAGCATTCCATTTTAATTTGGTAATATGCCAATCTCCAAACACTTATTTTTTAACTACTGAATATGTGATTATGCTATGCAACTTTTTTTTTTGTTAGTAAGTTTTAAAATCTAATTTGACTAAAAACAGCGAATGCTGGTTTCATCTGTTCTGCATGTGCAATGCAACTTTTTAACTGAATCACATTTTCAGGTTAATGAGGAAAACCCAGTGGAGAAAGAGAGCTTGTTACACTGACCTTGTTCGAGAGAAAGTGGGAAGACCGCGATATCTTTTCCATGCTCATTTTCGACCTCGCAGGTCACCCCGCCATTTATGATATCAGCAGTGGTTTTCAGGGTCAAAGTGCTCACCCACTTGTTACCTTTCACTGTTACTGACTGGAGGGGAAGATAAAAAGGAAGGAAGAGAGATAAAGGAAAAAGGCCAAAGTAAATTAGTGTCGTTTGTCAAAATCCTTCTTTGCCTTTTGCCTATATGAGTTTGCAGTATAATTCTTCTTTTATTATTACTATCCACTTGTCTTATGAGTCCCGTTCCTATTATTTTAAACAAACTTCTCATATGTGGTATTTCTCTCTACCTCTCACTTACAAACAAAAATCTGCTCATGAAAATTATTAGTTGTGCTCTCATTTTTAATCTTCCAAACATCCCTACTAGTTTCTGACATTATCACATTTTTCAAAAAGATGACGTTTTATCTTATTTTATCAGTTTATGTAATATTTAATAATGAAGGCATACTCCCTCTACAAGTTTCTTAAAAGCTGTTCGCTTTTTTCCCCCTTTAGTAGAGCTTTTGAAGTTTTACACAGTACTCTACCAAAAGTGATCTTAATACGTTATGAAACATAACACTTTAATCTTCTCATATTGACTCTAATGGTAACATAAAAAGTAGCAGGGCGCTTTACTATTAAAAAGTAGCAGGGCGCCTTACTATTATTTCCAAATGAGTTGCAATATGTTCATTTTACTGATTCCTGTAAACTGGAAAGACTCATTTTTCTACCTACCTGTTCTCCTCCTGAGGGCTGCCAGGTGAAGTTAGGGGAAGGCGCACCGTATGCTACGCACATCAGGGTCACCTTGTCTCCTTCCTTCCCCACTTTCACAGGAGCAGGAGGGTCAATCACTGGCTTTCCTGGACAGGGAATGAGAATGTCATGGGTAAACCAAGTGAACAATCCTCAGTATTCCGTTCGATAAGGAAGCAACTTCTACTTCCAAGCTGCTCCCAATTCCTTCCTCTAACCAAAACAATACTCTGCACACTCTGGCACTGACCACTGTTATTATACTTTGTGTATTGGTATAGTGGTAGCAGTTCAGTGTGTAGTACATAGCAAGAGTTCATGAGTTAGTGAGCTATATCAAGCATAAAGTCAGAGTTTTCTGTCATTCTAAAGGCTCTATTTTCACCTCACTGAATCATCGTGGTAACTTTTTAATTTCTTGTCTTATGTGCGGAAGTATTGTATTTTATTGTAATATTTCTTGCATTATTTATAGATTTTTATTCACCGTTTTATCGTCATCATCTGATATTGGCTCTGATTTGAGTAGGCGGCACACATGCAGATCATTTCTTTTAGGGAAAAAGAGTCATGTGACATGTGAAACACCCCGTTTCTCTGAGTGTGCAGAAAGAAGGACACAGAGAAAGTTGATAATGACCATCTCGATACTACTCATTTTACCTGGAGTTTTTGGTTTTGTCAAGCCAAAGAGCTCAAAGAATGCCTGGCCTCGCTGAACATCCTTTATAGTATATAAACTCTTCTTACAATAAAGTAGGAATTCCACTTTTGTTTCCGAACAGTAGGCTCTAGAATGCTTACAGTTACCTTAAAGGATTTAGCAGTGGAGAAACATGACAGCCTATACAGCATGAGTACATTAGTGTGGTTTAAATTTTTCTATTTACTCTGAGATAAAGTTTTTATAGTGTTCCTGTGAGTGTGGGTGTACTTGTTTCGTGCATGCACTTTTACCTTTGACTGTGAGGTTGACGCTAGCCTGGGACATCAGTCCTGGCACAGACGGAACAGCTCCAACACAAACATATTCTCCAGCATTTTGATAGGAAACATTTTGTATTGACAGAGTCCCGTTCTGAGACAGCACCTCAGAGCCCTGCAGAAACACAAGCACACTGAAGAAGAACTGGACTCATAATATTATGCCTCTGCTCTTTTTTTTTTGTGAGTAGAACAGCGCTGTGAATATCTAATTTGATGGCACACCACTGTGATGGGAAAGCAGAAAAGGAATCTTCACACACACTGTTCGAAAGCGCAGTGATAACAAATCAAAGTCAGTCCTGCATGATGAACCTGTCTCTTGCAATTCTTCTCAGCTTCTTCTCATAGGAATTCATCTTTCTAAGAACAAACACATTCTCTGCCCAGAAAACCAGCTGCCTGCGAGTTTCCATCACACCCAAGAGACACAACAATAGATACACGGGTTACAACAACAGACCTGACACTGGAGGAGCACTCTGCACATAACAAGTGGAGAAACAGGAATGAAGACTAAACACACCAAAGGTACATTTATGTGCAGTTTTACAGTATTAAAATGTACCCAGATCCTTGAAATAGACAATCGTGAACAAATAATCTGTAAATAAAAAAAATGTTTTTAAACATATTAAAGACAGAAAAGATGCTGTGCATGCTGTAGCTATCACTATGAATTTCTGTGTCAAGGAAGAGAAGTTTTTTTTTGCTACTGTAAAACTGAAAATATCCTCAACAGAGTGAAACTGCATATGTAGTTGCAGTGTACTGCAGGCATAACATTATGACCACTGAGATGTGAAGCAGATAACACTGATTATTTCTCTGCCATAGCACCAGTGGGATATATTAGGGAGCATGTGAACATTTGGCACTCCTCTGACATCAACAAGGCATTTTCAGCCAAAGGACTGCAGCTGACTGGATATTTTTGTGAGAAAATCAGTATATCACCAGTTTCTGAAACACTTGAACCACCTTCCTTCCTTGTCCTGATGCTCAGTTTAAACTTCAGAAGGTAGTCTTAACCATGTCTACCTGTCTACATGCACTAATTTAAAGGAGTGTGATTGGCTAATTGGACACTTGCATTAACAGGTGTGTCTAATACAGTGGTCGGTGCTTTGAGCCAAAATAAGGAATGAATTCTTGTTGACTTGGTGAATGTTGTTACTGTATGACACTGACAAGTTTTCATTTTAAAAACTGAGAATGCTTAGAAAGAACTTATTGGAAATGTGAGGATTTTATTTATGATTGATTGATTTTGTGCTAATGTTGACTCTGCACCTGTGTCAAGCTTCAAACCAGCTAAACAATCAATCATAGTGCCAGGCTGGTTGGTGTTTCAGATTTTATGTGAAAACCAGAAAGAATGCACACAAATACCACAATTCTTTTAAAGGGGGGGGGGGGGGGGGGGGGGTATGGCACACTTATTTAAAACATAAAAGAAAGAAAAATTGAGAAAATGATGACACACACCTTTTTCCACTGAACTGTATGAGCACGAGAAGCCTTGGTCCTACACTGCCATGCTGCTTTGTCTCCAAGCATGACAACTTTAGATTCAGCTGGTGTCACTTTTACTGGGTCAATGTCTGACAGAGAGAAAACAGAAAGCAATTAAAGATAAAATGGGGGGGAGTCGACTGAAAACTATAGACCTTCTACACATTCTGAGGTGTTAAATAAGTGCTAATTCAAATTAAACAGCATCTTGAAATTTAAACAACTATGTAATAATGCTTTTTAAATGGCTAATGCATAAAGTACAAAGCTAATGCACTTATTCTGAAGTCAAGCACATTTTGAGCCCAAGTTAAGCCTATTCCATACACTTTCGAGGTTATCACGGCTTAATGTGTGTGATAAGATCAGATTAAACAGTGTGCTTGGGATAACATTAAAGTAACAGATGAAGTGTGAAAAATTGAATTGGATATCAGCCGGCTGACTGAACTTCATTAGAGCCTATTCCATGGAAACCTTTTAATTCTATGATTTACTGATGAAAAGAAAGGCTTCCTACATGGGAAGAACCACACAAACCGGAGATGCATTGTTCTTTCTGTGTGTTAACCCTCTTTAATTCAGCAATGTGTGTGTCTTTATGTGTATTTGGCTTACTCACAGTCGACAGCGAGGTCAATCGTCTTTTCCAAGGTAAAGTCAATCTCGAAATCGAATGCTGTGCACTTGTACGGTGCAGCATCAGAGCGCTTGACAGATTTCAGTATGAGAAGACCATCTTTACCTTGGACATCTACTCCCTGGATATTAAAAAACAGGAATTACGAGTAAAAACCAAGCAAGAGAGTGACAGAGGTTGCATTAGAGAAACAAATTTGCAACTAAATGTTGCCTTTTCTTTATCAAATGTGTGCATGAAATGATCTCATACATTTTTAGCGAACTCAAATGGAGGCTGGGGGTTCCCATCAGTCTCACATTTCATGGTTACAGTAT
This sequence comes from Neolamprologus multifasciatus, assembly GCF_963576455.1. NCBI lineage: Eukaryota > Metazoa > Chordata > Actinopteri > Cichliformes > Cichlidae > Neolamprologus > Neolamprologus multifasciatus. Next base: position 24,552,505 of record NC_140449.1, read on the forward strand.
CACCCTCTTTGACTGGTTGACTTGTGTTAAACAGGGAAAAGTAGATTTTGTCAGAAGGATCTAGACAGAGAAGAACAGACATGGAACAGATGAAAATTCCTTCACTGGTTACATTTCACTGTTACACTATACATCATCAATCATAAATGAGTAATGCATTCCAGAAGAAATGCTTTCCCAGTGCCTCCTCCTGAGCCAACTGAGTCTTTTTCCTAAATGGGGTTTCTATCATATAATTCTCATCACCTTGATGTAGGTGTAAGGACAGAAGTGAATATTTCTATATCTTTTGACTTTCTAAATGGGCGTGTGGTGGATCGGTTGATGCACAATAAAGATATATACAGAATCTAACATAATTAAATAAGAAATTGCAGAAACAATGTACTATTGACCTTCCTACACAAGAAGAATTATGAATTAATTTGTGTGTGAAGCAAATAAAAATTTATATGTGGTTAAAATATCTGATTTAAAATGTTCTTGCTAACTGGAATAAATTAATATGTCACCAAAGTTCATAAACCAAATGCAATTCCTCCCAACTACAAGAGGGAAGGGAAAGACCTCTGACTGGATACCCTCCCAAACGGCCTGCGCCCACCACTCACAGTTTAGGTTGATCTTGATGCGGTTAGAATCCATTGTTTCGATCTTGTTCCCTGGCATGCTGTACTCTACAGTACAGTAAAACTCAGAATCCTTGTCCTCTTTCATGGGCTGCATGTACAGGCTGCTCGTTACAGTGATGAGACCCGAAGTCTCCTTCACTTGTTTGGCAACCATGTATGTTTCTGACAGACAGGAAGGAAGGAAAAAGGGAAAACAGTTCTAAAATTAAAGGAATGCAGCAGATCAGGTTACAAATGAACGCAAATGGTGAAGATATATACATATCTATATATATATATTTAAATAAAGAACACATACTCTCTTGTTTGTCTTTGACCTCAGGAAGGGGTTTGGCATCTCTGAACCAGACAATTCTTGGAAGAGGAAACCCATTCTTCGTTTCACAGGTGCCAACCTGAAAAAATGACAATGGAAAAACTATAAGAGAATATGTATTTTTGGTCAGAATCGATAAATGCGCAAACAACGCATACAGACCTCTGAGCTAGAAGGAGTTCCTGCAGTAATGGCCTGAGATGTTGTCAGTTTTGGGTGTTCGGGCGCAGCTGAGACAGAAAAAAGGACAACACAAGTTACAATTACTATGATTCCCTTAATGAAAACCATTTAACAAACAGTATGTGCGCATAAATGCTCAACTTCCATATTTGTAGTCCATCTCTCCTGACTTTCTGTAATTAAATTACACAGCAAATAGCCTTCTTCACATGATTTCATTTTGGCCTTCTTTGTGTTGGTTGAAGCGGGGTCAAATCACCGCAAGAGCTGACACAGAGCAAGAGCTGTGTGTCAGCCTCCAATGACGATGTAGTACCTGAAAAGGGAGCTGCTTTAACAAACTCGTGTGACGCATGATCCCTTGCAAAATACAAGAAAACTGTTCCCTCTGAAGGAGTGAACTACAAATTAGTTGCATCCCTACAGGCAAACACACACTGTCACATACAAGTAACTGAGTAAAAATAAAGTAAGAAGGCATTGTTTTATAGTTTTACTTAAAAATAAAAAAAGACTATCTCTGTTACTTCCATGCTTACATTTGACTCCTGCTCCGTCACTACTCTTGCAATATAACGCTGCTGTTAATGGTTCTTGTTTTAGTACATTCACACTACAAATTAAGCAGCTTGTGGCTAACACTTGCTGATGTAAGCGTCAAACATCAACCAAACACCAACCAAACACCAACCAAATGTTGATGTTGGACACACACTGGTGCACACACGCAACCACAGGTGTGAGTATTCGCTTACGTCAAGGTCAGCTTATCACTGCTTGCAACTGTTATCCACTTATATTAATAAACAGTAGATTTCTTTCTGTGTCTAATTCATTACTCAGTATTTTTAAACTCTGGTCATTCCCATATGCCAGATGCACAGAAAATAATTTAGAACCACATTGACGACTTGATTCATTGTGTGGGAGCAACTCTGCCAATAAAAAATGTTTAGCTTGTAAGTTTCCTGAGAGAAAGACCCCAGGCTATTGTAGCTTAACCCACTGGAGACCCCATAACTCAGTCCCATTAAGTTAAACCAGGGCAGCCACACTATAACTCAACCCCAATGAGTCAAATGGTCAAATGGGAACAAAGAATAATTGCTATTCTATGAGACAGCCTGTTTTCTTAATACTGTGGGCCTTAAGTACACCTCAAAGTCCTTTGTCAAATAACACTCTATTGAGGTATTGTTGAACACACTGGTGTTCTCACAATTAATAGCTTATTTTATGAGGGTTTTTTTTTACTTTGGTGCCTCTGAGTGCATAAATGTTAATGGATAACCTGAAAGCTTCAAGCGGACTGATCACGAAACAAAAGGCTATTCTGTCACTCTCACAATGCATATTCTCCCCTTTTCTCCCTTTAATCCAGATACTAGTGAATCCTACTCATTTTGGTGCTTTGGAGGGGCAAAGACAGAGTAGTCTGCACCATGATTAGCTGGCGGCATGTCAGTGATAAATCTGGACTCTTAAAAAGGAGAGATATATTAGAAATGACACGTGTGATTGAACTATTCATCAGTAGTGTCAAGAGTGATTAGGTTGTGGTTAATTGAACTCTGGAGATCTTATCAAAAGGAAATGGTAATCTCAAGTATTGGAGAAAGCTCCAAAGAACTACATGCAGTGAAAGAAATAAGATATTCTTCAAGGACAATTTTGGTAAATTATACTACATGATAAAACTTTTCTAAAGATATATAGAATGGGTGTAATGTAAATATTTACAAATTCAAATCAGCAACATGCATGAGATACAATTAAGCTACCTCGTAATCAAAGTATGCATTAATGCAGATCTCATATATTAAAGTCATAAACATTAGTGGCAATGATAACTAAATGAAAACTTAACTTCGGGGAGTAACCTTGAGGTCAAATAAAGGGCTAAAGGGCACTGGCAAACTTACAAAAGACCTTCAGAGAAGTGGTACCATCTGGAGACCCAGCAGGGTCAGTGACTTGACAGGTGAAGTTTAGCTCATCAGAGGGTTTAACAGAGGAAATGGTCAAAGTGAAGTCTTCTCCAATCTTGATCCGATCTGTCAGAGGGGTGCCAGGGTCAACCTTTTTCTCCTTACCCTGGCAGAAAGCTATACGTGTTCTAGTTCCCAAATCCTGAATGGATGGTTCCAAGGAAGAACATAAGATAGAAGTCAGATGAAACAAGAACAAGAAAATTGTATTTTTTCACAGAGCATTACCTTTTAAACTTTGGGTGCAAAATAGCTCTAACGTCACTTTTTTTTCTCTCTGTTTTGTTTTTTGCTATTTAGAAATGTTAAAACTGTGGAAGAAAATGAACATCTAGAAATTACTTACAATGTACCATTCAACAATTGTGCCAGTTGTTAATGGGGTGACTGTGCAGGGCAGTGAGGCATTCTCTCCCTTTAACACCTCCACTTTAGGCTTCACAACCACATTCACGTTTCCACTGCTTACGACTGAAAAGAACACACAAAAAAGAAAAAAGGACCACTGCAAAATGCAACATGTAGCAGAATTTTACAAAATATATGGAAAGACACAATGTGATATTACGGCAATAATATTGTTGTATGATTGAAGAAAAAATATTTTTTTTGCATATAAATATTTCTTGTAATTTCTGCTGCCCTCTTGGTGAGGTCTGGTAATCCTCAAATACATATCAGTTACAGTAATTATTTATCCCTTGGACTGCTACAGTACTGCACAGCAGTCATCTCAAAGATAGGCAACTATAAAACCACTATATGTTATTAGATTGAAGGCTTCTGTTTGTTTAAAACCCTCAGGGCTTCTGATTGTTCAAATTCTGTGTTACAAGAAACAGGCTCAGACGTGTAATGTCTGTGAGGGACACAGCACTAGAACAGACCTTTTCATGAAGCACCTTGGGCTTTTTGCACTCGTCAGCACTCACATAAACATCAGCAACAAAAAGCTGTAGTCTATGATTACCACATGCCTAGTGGAAACACATGTAGCCACGAACAATTCACTCATGCATTGATCCCCCTCTGCAGACAATATTATATATATAACTGACATTAAAAGAAGTATTTAACTGATATCTCTTAACCACTTCCAATGTGTAAGAGACAAGCTTTAGGTGTATATCTCAACATCATTAAATGTGGACCACGGTAGCTAATGAATGCAAGCTACAAGTATCAGTCCTCCCATATAGGTGTATCAGCAGGAGTGAAAGCTGTTAAGGGACCAAGGGGGAAGCTACAAATCCCTGGTGACTGGCACTGTCAGTGTTCTACATTCAGTAGAGACATTAGGATACACACAGTGTCCCAGATTTTTATGCGAGAATATGCAGCTGGGAACAGAAGCACCCTGACTGGTTCCTGTGGGGATAAGGAATAGTACAGCTCTTTAAACGCTCTTCACATCCAGCTATGGACAAACAATGTGACAACTAGAACACAATCCTCAGAAGAGAGGCTAGAAAAAAGCACTGATATTAATGGAGAGCTGGAAAGGAAAGGAAAGGAAAGGAAAGGAAAGAACGAGAAAGGAAAGAAAAGGAAAGGAGTTCAATTTCTGCTAATGAAGTCAGTGCAGCAAATACTTTATTATAAATCATATAGCGGTAGTCATACACATGCCAGCAGACTGCTGTGATTGTGAAGCTTTAATGCATTGAAACAAATGACAATGTCACTTGGGTGACACTCGGTGATTCATATTATATAAAAAATATTTTGCCAAGAATAGTTATACGGATGACATTTCAAAAATCTAAATGTCTAGACTTTATCTGTTTAGCTACACTTCCTAAGAAACATTCCCATTTTTTTCTCACAGTACTGATGCTACAGATCTAGAGTCAAATTAATATTAAAATTGGAGGAATACATATGGCTAATGAACAACCTACCCCAATATTTTTTATGATATCATAAATTAATTATTGCATCCATTTCTGGACCAAAAAATCTACAGCTGAATAATTCATTTGTTGTGAGAAAGCACCAAGAGTGCAGAGTATGGACTGCTGGGGGATCAGAGCTGTTTGACAGCCTAGTTTTAATAACAGCATGGAGAAATGTAGATGGAGAAGATGAAAGAGTGTTTGCTCAAAATGTCTGAAGAGAGATGAGAGCAGCTGAGCGATGGTCACCTTGTTAGGAGTCTACTGTGAGGAGAGAGGGGAAAGGATGCAAGGAAAGACGGAGAGCACATATAGATAAAGATAGTGGAGTAAGTACTCAGACACAGAGTGTTTGCTCTTTGTTTTGCATGTCTGTTAGTGGGACACATTCCACTGGGGTCAAATACCGTGATTCACCACATGGGTCAAAGGTCAGTTGCTGACATTTTGATGAAATGACTTACTTCCTCTGCATTTCCTCTGTCACTTGCCTTAGATCTATTTTTATCCCCATGCTTGTTTTCGTGTATATTTATCCTTTTGTTTCCCGCTACAGTCCCATACAGCATCCCTCTCTCTCACTAAATATTTTGGTTGGTCAACTCAGCAGCTCTCAAATGAACCAACATTAGTTTTACAAACCAAGTCTCATGTTCTGAGCTTGTAAGAGGGATGTGGCCCAGAGAAATCCACTGTTTCTGCGCCAACACAAACAGCGAGGCAGACTAGCAAATATACGAGAATGCGTGAGTAAATGAAGTGCAGCACTTTCAGACAGCACTCAGGATTTAAGAGTCCCGTCGAGTGGCGCATGGGAAAAACACACACTCAAACACACCACATTAAATCAAGTGACTTTCTGGCAGATCCACAGAGAGCCCAGGTCTTTAGCTGGTTGGACGATTTGGTTGGCTAATATCCACGTTAGTCTCATGGCTCAAAGGATGGTAACACTCATTGACCTGGCCACCACTTTGGCGCAGACTGCAGTATCCCCACAAATGTTTAAGTAAATTGTGATCTGGTGTAAGGCAGCCTGTCCCTGTTGTCCAGCTTGGACTGACTAACTGCAACTAACTGCCATCTAATTTATAAATGCAGACTTGCCAACACTCTGCAAACAAGCTGAGTCAGTTTGTGTCAGCGAGCACAACTCATGTGTGACATTAGGGCTGGGCCATATCATACCGTATTATCATATCATAATTTTGGGCAACGATAGAAAAATGAAATATCGCGATAGAATATGAGTAAAACGCGCATGCACAGTGCCTTTGTTTTCATACGCACACATCGGAAAAAGCATGGCGGCGAAAGGAAATCGTTGAATGAAACGGATAAACCAGAATTGGTTTGTAAAAATGCGGCAACTTCAGTGGTGTGGAACTGGTTTAGCTTTCGTCAGACACACAAAAAAGCACTATTTTTGGTAGCGCATGCTAGCGGGCCGTCATTATTACCGTGTTTTTTTGGAAAATACGGCACACTTAAAATCAATCCTTTGATTTTTCTGAAAATCGACAGTGCCCCTTATAATCCAATGGACCTTATGTATGAATTCTGGTTTTGTTTTTACTGACCTGGAAACGATTTTATGTCGTACACGGCGCTCGAAAATCTGTCAAATGTTTTAGTACTACTTTGCTGTGCTTCAACATAATATTACCGTATTGTGTGTGTATAACCTCTTTTTAAGTTTTGTGGATATTCTACATGGTTATGCTGAGGGTATGTCGGCCAATTTCCACTGGAAATGCCTTTTGGTTAAACTGTCAGCAAGGAATTTGCATTTGCTCTGTTAAATTTTTATATAACTTTAATGCACATAAAACAGCTGCTTGTTTAAGTGAAAATACATTGATGTTTTTTTTGCACTAATAAAGTTGTGGAGTTGTAAAGTATTTTGTCTAGTGCCAATTATATCATCAGTTATATCGTTATCGCAAATTTTCAAATGTATATCATGATAAATATTTTTGGTCATATCGCCCTGCTCTATGTGACGTGCCTTCTCACAACAAGAGACTCAACTCAACTGTTTGCCATTTGGTTGCATTCTGGTTATAATGACAACTAACTGTCATCTTAGCAGTTATAGACTTAGTCCCAGTCTCTAATGTAACTGTTTTAAAGGCAGAGAAACTGCAAGTTTATTGCCATCAGTTTCAATAATTTTGGTTGTGTCATGGTCTCAAACTGCTGTTTTCCTTAATGTGACTGTAGCATTACTGTGGACAATTTTATAGCACTATCATAAATTTGCTAGGCACAATGAAATAACCACTACTGAAGTCTTACTTCAAGAACTGTTAAAAGCCCTGTTTGTTTATTTTATGCGACTATAATAGTCAGCTACTATCTGTCAAAACAGCCTGTGTAAAAGCGTTACCATAAAGCCCAGAACAAAAAAGTCCAGTCAGGATTACTGGAAGAGAAGAAGGAATATTATAGCTTAAAAGAGCTCATCTGTACCCTGCCCCTCTCCCTATGCCAACCTCTTTCTTTGCCTCCAACTATTTGTCACTTTACTCTCGGTCACGCTCTCTTTCAAATGCATCCTTTGGTGTCATTCACAGTATGTTTGAGTCCAGAGGGAGGTCTCCTGCTCTGTGTTTTACACATGAGGCAGCTGGACAGGCAGAGATAGGCAATTAAAGCATAATTACAGAGTCCTCTATCCAATCTGAGCCTAGAGCAGCATCTGTGTGCGCGCAAGAGTGTTTGTGTATTTAGAAACATAGGCAGTTGGCTGTCACTGTATGTGTGAGTGAGTGTGAGAGAGAGAAAGAGAGTGGTGGGGGCTGTCTGCGGGAGTACTAGCTGCATGGGGGTCTCATTAACTGATGCGGGCAAGATAATCGGATTTAGCCAAAGAGAAGGAAAGTGTGTGTGTGAGGTGGTGTGCGATGGGGTGCATGACCGGATAGAAAGACAGATGGGAACAAGACGGTCAGACTGTGACCTGTACACACACTCTCACATGCACACACACACAGTTACTCTTACAGTATATCTATAATGCATGTGATATGTATGAGCAACTGAACCTCCCCAAAAGCTACAGTTGAGCACATTGTGTGTAGAAAAAAAAAAAAATCAAGTCTGCAGTCAAAGTATCATGGTGGAGTGCAGCATATCCAGAGAGTCCCACATCTACTGAAAAGTTAATGTGAAACCATCTTTTATACGCTATGTGTCTGCCTCGTTTTGCCCTTTTCTTCAACTTGTTTTTCTGCCTACTTCTTGTCTATACTCTTGTTATTAACACACTGGCACACACACAAACACACACAAGCGGGTGCCCCTCATTATGAAAAGAACCAGCTGGATCCTCTTTCTCCTGTCCTCGTTTTCTCTGTTGTTTTTGCTTCACCTACTGCCGCATTCTGGACATCAAACCAGGAGCCTCTTTCTCTCTTCGACTCTCCTCTGCTTATCCCTCATTCTCAAAGAGCATTCTTTAATACCCAATGTACAATCTTGCCTATGTGTCTTTTCTGTGCAGGATAGCAAAAAGAATAGAAGAAAGAAAATAATGACAGGAGAAGAAAGGGAGAGTGGAGAAAAAGAAAGTGGAAGAAGAGACAGTATATGCTCAAAACTAGCCTAATCTACAGGGGAATCACTGGAATTTACTAACTAGCCTTACTATTTGATGACACTATACCCCTGTTGTTACTAATAGCACCTGCTTGCCTACCTTCCTTCTTGGGTAAGGACTGATGGATGATGCCAGTATTACATTTCAGTTAACATGTGTCAGAGACATTAACTCTGGTGCCAACACTGTGATAAAATGTGCAGGAAGATCATCAGGAATCAAGTATAAAGTTGGAACAGGGGAAAAAAAGGTGTGTGTGTTTGTGAAAATGTGTGTGGTCCAAAACATCCTTGGCCTCTAACAGGATTAGTGTGTTTGACTGTTGGCAAAGCAAACAGCATGCAGCAGGAGACACTGCCATCAATGTCATAAGAACAGAGTCACCTAAAGCACAAGGTTTCTCCATCTCTTTACACTTTTCTTCTATTTTTTGTACAAACTGCAGCTGATTCTCTTCTTGTTCATATTCATGTACATAGAATGTACAGTACTGTAGCTACCAAGGAGACATGCATTTTTCATTAGCTAAGCTGTAGGCTACACAGTGGCTTGTGTTGTTGGGTCTTTGTGTATTTAGAGACTATTATTGTTCAACTGAACCTTCAGTCAAGAGTCTCATTTTCTATCATAAAGCGAAATAAGGAATGAAAGCAAAAAAAATTACAACTTAAGACTGCACCTCTTTGTATCAGTGATGGAAATTAATTGTATTAAAAGAGGTAAAAAAAAAAAATTGCTGCCAACACAAAGTAGAAATGGACACTATCACCAGAAATACTGTGTGAGCAGCACGCAGGCCAGAGTGTGTGGCAGCGGGTCATGGCAGGGTTCCCTCAGCTCAGTGATACCGATATTGGCTGTTAATGTTGCAGACTGGATCGTACTCAAATCGTGTGTTTACAGGGCCCTTCATGTTCACTCACTTCTCACATTCATCTGCTACCAGGGAACAGTCGGCCCTGCTCTGGAAATTCTCTTTGTTCGGTGAGTTTCATTTTGGCGGACAAATTCAATCCATGTCAGAAATTCACCCATGAGGGCCAGATATAAAAAATCTAAAGTGAATACAAAGAGTTTAAATGTATTGTGACATGGGTACACAATATATATGTGTGTGGTAAGTGTTGGTGTATGTGTGTGTGTTAGGGGTCTGGCTGGGTCACGCTGCCAGAGTCGGGGTGGGTCCTTGTATGGCCTGGAGTCGTCAACGCCTGACTGATGAGAGAAGAACAGGTGCAGCGCGGGAGCGGCAGCTGCTGCAAAACACACACAGCAGACACACATCCCACACACACGTCCCACACACCAACCATAAATGCCCCATAGAGAGGGCAGGGAGAAAAAGGGGAAGTCTGCCAATCAAAAAAAAACAAAAAAGCAACCCAAGGTTTGTGGAAGTAAAACTTTTAGCTACCAAGGTGATGAAAAATAGAAACTATTTTTTGTCAAACAGACAGAAACACAGCACAGACTCTCAGTCTGTCTCCTTGGTAACTGCTACTAATAAGTGTATCTATACTAGATCTGACTGAGTGCTGCAATGTGGGATTCCTGTTAAGTGTTGACCTTTGAGAAAGACTTTCAGATATGAATCTGATGGCAATTAGATTCCCACTGTGGTTTACTTTATTAATGAGGGAGAAGAAAAGAATGAATACAATAGAGTGAAGAAAAAATGTGAAATCAGAGTCAATACTGGGGTCAAAGGACAGTTATTATATGAGCGATATGGCCATAATGTTGCTGGTGTTTTTTTTTCTCTCCAAGTGCTTTACATCCTATAACGCTAAAAAGTAAACATGTCTTGTTACTTTCCCTGCTCTCACCACAATATATGTAAATCAGTTTGGCAAAACATCTCATACTATGATGTACTAACACAGATATTTTGCAGTGCATGCAGAGCAAGTAGCTCTTTTTGTGCTACTTGTGTTCGCCACTGTGTTGATACATACCACGAGAAAGACGTTTCCCCAAGTGGGAATGAAAGCATTTCAAGTGTCTTAACAGAAGATTCATGAGAGTCCCAGAAGAATTTGATGTTCTAAACAAATTCCTTTATGCCTGATTAATTTGCAACTGCAATTTGTAACTGTGCTTCGAAATTAAAATAGATGGTCTGTTAGTGAATATGCACCAAAGAATTGATAGAAATTCTTGGAGCGTTCAACAGCTCCTAATAAAAAAGGAAAAAGAAAGAAAGAAAACACAAAAAGCCAGGGATTGATTGTAATGAACTTCACAAGAATTCCCAGGCAAAAAACTCTTCTTTGAGGATTGTTTTAAGCCAATGTTACACAGACAGCAGCACTCAAGTACCAATTACAGCAACCAGAGATTTACCTTCAATCTTGTAAATCTCATCTCACCGTTCACAACCCAGTTTAAAGCCTCCTTAGTCATAACTCTGGGTTGATAGCAGAGGTCTATTGTACCTCGAAGATGATATCTGATCTAATTGGTGTCAAACACAATAATATGCTTAGTGCTCATATTTCATTGCTTGGTGCATCTGGGTGCTCGTGTTTTTTATCGATTGTTGTATCTGTACGGGGTTTTCAAGTGGGTCTTGATTAAAAGGAAGATAGATGGATCCAGGATATTCAGATGCCACATATTAACATCCAGACATGTGGGATAGGAAGATGCCTTGCTGTCTTCCTGTCTGGGCTTGTACTGATGTACCACCTAAGAAGAAGTACAATTCACACCTGGGACCCTGCAGCAAAACATAACCCCCACACCCCAAGCACACACACACACATTCAGGTTGCTACAACTTTTTTATGAGAGGGGAGGCAAAGGAGAGCCTGTAAAGGGAAGACAGATTTTAGATGTCAAATAAGATTTCTGTGACCTGTTATTAACTTTTTTCTTGCATTAGCTTAATTTGTTTCCTCTCTTGGGCTGCAGCATCAGCCTTCTTGCTTAAAATCTGTTTTATCTTTGGCGTCTGAAGTCCAAGGCATGCTCTCAATGACGCTGAAGTGATTAGCACTTAAAACACGTTTCACTTGATGTGGATTCAGAGGTCGAGCTTCATTTGAAATGAGTAAGGGAGACAGAGGACAGAGTAAGGAGGGAACATGGAAATTAGTTTAGGTCTGATCTTCCCGGGGACTTGATGTTGACGTAATGCAGCTGAGCCAAATACAAGGCTTATAGCAGTTAGCCTTGATGGCATCATGGGTGCATCCAACTTAGTGCTGCAACATGCAGAGCCCCCGGCAATCACAAAGTCTGATTACTCTACATTCCAAGCTGCCTGTGTGTAGGAGAGCGTTGGAGTGGAGGGCAAAAAGGTAGCATCACAGCGGGTGCAGTTACGACAGATAAATCAAAGCTTTACTAGTGTGTGCGTCGTGTCATCTTGCGGCAGTTTAGGGGTTCAGTACAAACAGTGTGAAGAGGGCTACAAGGTCGGCCCCTCACTCTCTCTTTTGTGTGCTGCGAGATTCCCCTTTGTCGGTCTTGCTGCTCCGGCAACGGGGTGAGAAGTCAGCCCCTTTCAAACACAGGAGTTTGGAGCTATGTGGTCAATAAGAGCATGTTTGTATGTGTGTGAGGTGGTGTGATTGTCCTCTTCGACATGAGCCTGTGAGTCAGAGGGAGAAAATCAGGACGAGGATAGGCAGTACAAGCCATGTTATATATATATATAAAAAAAATTACAAAAGACAGGGCATGAGCAGAATATGAATGTGCCGAGCTGACACTGCAGTCCTGCGCCTCTTTCTGCAGAGGCAATTGTAATAAAAATATAAGAAAAAAATGAGAACAAAGCCAGTAAATCTTACAAAGAAATTATAAATAGAGCTATTATACATGAGTCTTGTGAGTTTAAGTGCTGTGTAAGGGCTTCTGCAAAAGTAGGTTTGATACATCACCTCACTGATAAACCAAAGGATTCTCTGAGTGTCCTTCCCCATTAGAGTTAGCTGGGTAAAACCGAACTCATCTCTCATACAGACTAATTCTTTTATAAGGCTAATGTCTTTTAGCTGACACAATCTTGTACCATTATATCTGACTCCATTAACAGTGAGTTAGCACAACAATGGCCAGTGTCTTGGTCCTAGCAGAATTCGCATTAGGGGTTTAATATCGGAAAAAAAGAAATACGTACAAGATTGGATAAAAATATCAAGTAGATTTCATTACTTTTTGAATCAAAGGGCACAAAACAGAGAGGGTCGCCAATTACAGCAGTATGTCTCCTCCTGGCTGCCTTTCATTTTCAGTGGGAACTCAATTTGGTGAAAGGGGTAAGGCAAGAGAGGGTGGGTGTGTATGTGTGTCCCGATCGACTCTGAGAGAACCCAATCAGTGGATGTCACTAAAAGGGCAAAGATGAGAAAAGGTGTTAATATTTAATGTTTCAGGGGCCTCCGAATCTGGGCATCCTTTCCATCTTCTCCCTCTTCCATCCATCCTGCCTCAGGCGTTCCAATTAACATACCCTGTCCCCCACCCACTACCCCCACCCAACACCGTCTCCCAGTCTTTCCCGCTATTCCTGTCCTTTCTTGAAACACAGCCCGTGGCAAAAATAAAATGTATAAATAGGATGAGAGAGGAGGCAGGAATGGTGAGATATGCAGAAAAAAAATGAGAAGAGGAGCTTGACTGCAGTGTGATGCAAAGTTTGAATGAAAAGTTGAGAAAGCTAGAGGGTCTCGAGGAAGAGGGAAAGCAGGAGACGCAGGAGAAAAAGGAGGAGTTAAAAATGACGTGCAGGAGAGGGAGAAAGACGAAGTGAGGGAAGGAGAAGCTCTCTTGTGTGTTTCCAATTCCACTCTGCCTCTACCTATTTATTAAGGTAAATGACTTGCTTTAATGGGCCAAAATGATATGCAGTGTTTGGCAGAAGCAATCTGCTTGCATATGTTGTCAGTAATGTCGCTGCCGTCCATAATAGGCTATCCTAATGAGGTGCATTCAGTGATGAGAGAGGCAGTAAAGATTATAAATTGCTCACAGGATCCCATAAAGGACGGGGCAGCCCTGGAAAGATGATGGATGAATGACAAGAGACTGACAATCATGAGGGGCAAACTAGAGTATTATAAATGTTCTGTTTGTGTATGTGCTTTTACAGATTTCAGCAAAAGCAGAGTGATGTACGGCTCTTATAGTGATTTAAGTGGGTGACTCACAGCAGGCTGATTTTATCCTGTGTCCTGAGTTTTAGTCCCTAGCAAGAGTCAAGCTCCAGCCCACATTTCCTCTGATGTAACTAGAATCTTTTATTAAATCTCAGTGCCTAATGCCTGCTTTGCCTCAGTTCCATAACAGAGAGCAGAGCTTTATCCGGAGCAAAAACCTAACTATTTGTACAAACTATGACTGGCCAAGTATATATTTTTTTGTACAATCACATGGCCATGAGTTGCAATGTGGTCTAAAATAATAAGTTCACATCTAAATGTGACACATTTACATATTTCAGAGAAAAGCCTCAACAAAAGGGGAAGTGCCACAACATTGTGTGCAGAACTAGAGTTTAATACCATACTCTTAGAAGAAAGCTTTGTTTAAAACTACTCATGGTTTATCAGGTTTCCATTGTTCGGCATTTTGCAAATGTATTTTACAATTTATTCCTTTTCGTGAACAGTGCTGCCTTGGTAATCAAGGCTTTAAGTGAAAACCAAGGCTTCATTTTGTTCTTAAAGGGGATTTTGTTCATTTTCAGTGTTCGTACGGAAATCTTGAACATAAAATTCCACTGAAAAAAAATAATAAAATAACAGGTTAAAGGAAAACTCTTCCCAGGATTCACCGTCCTTCCTTTTTTCTTTATCAAAGCCAAAACACACATGGATCCACACTGTTTGGAGCTAGCAGAAACAAAATGGTTGGATTATGTTAAGTTAAGCTACGTCCTACATATGAACTATACCAATGGCACTAGGGGGAGCAATGGCTGAGGTTAACGACTGTGACACAGAGTCATCGAGACTTCTGTCTGCAGCCAAGAAATGCACTTTAAGTTATAGGGTAGAGCTTTAAATATTGAATATGCTTTTCTAGGCCAACCTGAAGGGGCTAAGTGGTTAGGTTGCAAACCACAAGCAGGTGCAACCCCCTACCTACCCACCCACCCAAAGTAGCTGAGACCCCAGCCAGGTAAGCTCTTACAGCATGTAGCTTCCCTCTTTCCCCACATTTTCTGTCCATATCTATGTCTAATAATATATGTTTCTTCTAAACCTGGTTTCTTCTTTGCTTGTGTAAGATAAGACTTTATTGATCCCACAACGGGGACATTTTTGCGTCACCTCAGTATAAATGTAGGATAGACAAAGTAGAATAAAAACACACTCATGTCACACAACATGTCATACTCCAGATAAAGAAGCTGTTTCTCCCAAATGAAAACTTGCTGGCACCCCTGCCTTTTGCACTCAGGCCACATTGTGAGACAGAGGAGAGACGGAGGGCGGAGAGGCTGACTCAGTATAAATAAAGGGAGAGACATTAAGACTACAGTTAATCTCACTAAAAGGGTTAGGACAAAGTGCTGCTGCTTCTGCTGTCTCTCCCATTTCCTCTCTCTCTCAATCCTTTAATCAATTCATTCTGCAAGTCATTTCCTAACATACTCTGCAGATAAATACTCTGCATAAAGTGGCTCTTATGCTCATTTACTGTAAGAAAAACCCCACCTGAACATTGTCATTACAGTGTTTATATATATGTGCGGGTCCTTGAAAATACAATGGCTTACAGTTTGACTAAGGTTAAAAAAAAAGGAAAAAAGATACCAGAAGCCTGTGGTCGAGAGGGGAAACAAGATAAGCTGTAAGGTGAGGAAAAGGTGAAAGCCAACATGTCTCTTTGTGGGTCTTTCTCTTGTTGACCCTATTAACACACACACACACACACACACACACACACACAGTAAAGACTAAAACAGGTTGTCCTGAAAACCCATGTGTATATAATTACTTCTGAGCACGGAGACGAATGTCTCACGGTCTATTTACAGTAGCCTATTTACGGTATCATACTGTAACATTCACAAACAGCGAAACAGACCCACATAAACACACCTGCCTGCCCTTCACATCTCAACAACTGACTTCCACAAACACTGCCTCCCTCCGTCACCTTTTTTTTTACCACCTATCATTTCTTTCTGAATTGTAGTACCCAGGTGTTTTGTTGGTCTGACAAAGGCTCTGCTCCTGGGTGGATGGGTTATGCACACACTGCACAAGCTGAAGTCAACAAATAACACGGTGGGTATATAACAGCAAGACGCTAGAGCTCGCGTAGCAATCTTCTTTGTGAGCTTTCCTAACCTGAAAGCTGTTTTGGCAGTAATGTGAAGATGACAACACTTCTCTCTGATAATAAATTTTAACATCAGTTGAGGCTCCAGTGATTAATCAATATGTGCAACGTAATACGAGACAGACTAACGCTGCAAACAATGCGTTACTGCACTTTCACTTCTTTTCACACATGAAAGAAAAGACATGTTGTTGGGAACAACCATATTGTCTAAACGTAAACACCAAATGACCTCACCAGTGGATAACAGAGGTTTTAAAATCATAGACTTAAACTGTCAGACTAAATGTCCAACTTGCTTACTAAAAAAATGGATAACAAAGTTCTGCTCATGGTTTTCCATTTCAGGGTTTGTTTGCTTTTTTTGGGGGGGGGGGGGGGTGAACGGAGGAGTTTGCATGTTCTCCAGGTGTTTGCTTGGCTTCTTGGTTCTTGGTAATTCTAAATTGCCCATAAGCGTGAATGTGAGTTCTCTGTGAATTGTTGTCCGTCTCTCTGTGTTGGATTAGCGACCTGTCCAGTGAGTACCCCTCACACCCTATGGTAGCTGGGATATGCTTGAGCCCCCCTGTGACCCTGGATTGGATGAGCAGGAGAGGATGGATGATGGATGGATGGATGGATGTGTGAACAGAAAACACCAGAGAGGAGTTTTCATTTTCACAGGAAACTGGCATCTTGCAGTTAGCCTGTTTAGCATGATTTCTCCACATTTGCTTTTACTGATTAAATTCAGGGGGTGTTCTGCTCCACTTTAGGAGAACTGTCTATGTCTTTCACAGTCTTCTTCCCCAATCTCGCTCTGTCTGTCTGTAGGAGTGCTGAATAGCACTATATCCATTTCATTTTAGACACAGCCCTCCCTTCACTTCTAATGAGCCTTCATTTTGGCAGAAGAGATAGAAAAGCAAGAGAGAGGCACACCATTTCCACTACTTTAGCTGACAGCAGTTCCCTCTTGAATTCCTCTTCTAATACCCACATGGGACCAGCCGAGAGGGCTGGAATAGGGAGAAAATGGTGGAACAAATGGATATCCACTCTCTCTATTAGCTTCCATTATCTGCAAGCATGATTTCATAACTGCCGACTAAAAAGGCTGCTCTATGTGCCTGTGTTGTACGTTTGAATGTGTTCCTTGGCTAAGTCAGGATGCACAAATCTGGTGTGGACGGCTCAAAAACCAGAGAGAATTGCCCGTCTTTGTGTCCAACCTGAAATACGAGTGCGCTTGCTGAATAAAGAGGGTCTTATAAGGGGGTGAGAGTTTTCCTTAGGGGGTCAGTCAGTCGGGCATGACAGGAAAGGTACCGCTGTAATGAGATAACAGGCCACTGGAGTACGCCTTGATTCATTCCTCTTTTCTTTTCTTTCTCTGCGTCCCTTATCCTTTTGCTGTTTTCTTATCCAGTCATTGCTCCGTGTTTTAAAAACAGGCCATCGTGCTCAGCAGGCTGGTTAAGTCTGCGTGTAAGGGGCAGATAGAGGGATAGAGAGGACTGGGTAAACCCACTGGGAGGCAGATAGGGTGAAGGTGAAAGAAAAGAGCCAAAAGTGTGGTAATGAAAGCTTTAAAAGGCACATGCCTCTTTGTGCATGTGTGTGTGTTCCTGGAAGCTGACTAAAGTGCACGATAACAGCTTGGAAATCTTAATTTCTAGAAGAACCACAAAAAAAATGAAAATGAGGAAATGCAGAAAGGCAGTGGTCAAGAGATAGTGAGAAACAGTATATATAGAATGGACCACTGCTCAGAGACAGGCTGGGTAAAGCTTAACTCCACTCCTCAGCCATCACAAAATTACCCTTCACCTGCCCTTCAGCTCTTCCCTCTTCTTAGGTCTTCATGGTCTGGACAAACAGACTAATACAGTGTTGACAGTGAAAACACTCGGTGTTTAAGAGGTACTGCGAGTCTCGGCTAAAGGTGAGCTCATTCAATTCGTGCTTGGAATATATGACTCTCGACTCGGCACACTATATGTTTTGTTGTTTCCTTAAGAACAGCAAAATTCACTGCCACTGCTGACCTCCATACACTATATCAGCAAAACCACTAGACTCTAACTTGTCTTCCTCACCTCTACATACTAGATCAATTAGTCACTTGAGAAAAAAACAACATTTTTTTAGCATGTTTGGAGGGATTTATAGCTCTGATTTAGGGCAGCCAGAGTCATGATTTTATCTGAATGACGTGTTGGCTTATCAACACTTGTTGTCCCAACAGCACATAAACCTGGGATTTAAAACGATGTGTCTAGCCCTGAATCTGCACTCTCCTGACTGACATACCTCACACATAGCAGACTGTTATGCATACACAGAGACAAAGAAACACACATTCACTATGTTTTAATGCCCCGCACCCACCACCCCCATCCCTCAACCCTACCTACCATGACCCCCACTTTCTGTTTTTTTTGCCTATTATGGCGGATTAACTTATAATGCTTGGATGAACTTCAGTAAGTGTGGGGTACAAAGTCACACATCAATACACACACCAGCACTGGCTGGCTGGGTGGCTGGTAGATATGGTCACAAGCCCACTGGCACAGACACATGAAGCCTTCTGGACTACACCACGACACATGCGGGCATGCACACAGAAAATGTGCGCACACACAAACACGCATTTGCATACAGGAACCAGACTCCCATGGTGCAACAGAGGGAAAGGTGCAGAATCCAAACCAAAGCCTCGATTAATCCCCCTGATCCCTCAAAGATAGAATAATTCAGAGTTAATTACTATTCTCCATCATTTTCCTCCTCCTTCTTCTCCCTGATTTCTAAATCCACTAAATTCCCTCTTTTCCTTCATAAGGCAATCATTTGAATGTGCTGTCTACTGTAGATCCTTCTTTGTTTCTACTCCCACATTTCGATTTGTTCCTCCACTGGTCCTCCTGTGCCTTGGCACATTCTTCTACTACATCTTGACTAACTAAAAAGAGAAGCAAATGTGCTTATAACACCACTCTTCCCTCTCCATTTTTCTCATTCTGACACACCCGTACATGCACGGGTTTTGGCAGCAGCTGACACAAAGTTTGGCATAGAGGTTGTGTCTTTGGAACCACGGTGAGTTTAATTAGAGTGGAGAGGGACCACATGGCTGACTGACTGGCTAGTGTTAGGCCGGCTGAGAGGCTGGGAACTGGAAAAACCTAACAACCACACTGGAAGACGTTAGGTGGTAGGAGAAAATATACACGGCCATGTGCACACATAGCTAACTGCAACATATTTATGGATGGAGACACAGTAGCTGCACACTCATTCGTATGCAGGCTGCTTTTCCAAATAGAATTCTGAGTCAAACTGATGCCAACAGTTTTCTCATGCAGATAACTCATTATAAAAATGAAAAAAAAAAAGGCCTTACTGATAGTTAAAAGCATTCCACATCACTGTTCACATCCCACTGCATTACTTTTTTTTTCTTGCACGGTATTCTGCTGCATGTGAAGGACATTTTTCAAACAAGGAAAGGAAAAAAAAAGAATGAATTCCCACTAAGTAGTTTCTATTTTCTGCACCAACACTCCAAGACAGGCAAGCAGATAAGCTGGAGACTAGAAGATAGCGAGGTCCTAGCACTCAGCCATACATGGGTAGGGCAAGGAGACGGAAGAAAGATGTGGAATGCACACGCACACACACACACATTTACACACCCAGTGAGCATATTTCAAATATCACTCAGCATATGGACAGGGCAAGCATACATATCACGACAAGCATTCAGATCATGTATTTTACACACACACACACTGATTTTAATGTAATTCCAGAGGAATATGAGCTCGCACACAAATACACATCTGAGTTAGGCAGACTGTTTTAACCTTCTAGCATTCTTTGCTAATCTGCAGTATAATGGCACACCTGTCTTCTCCCACTCTCTATTAGCTCTTCAGAAATACAGTGGGGGTTCAACAGAGGGAAAGAGTTGGGGTGGGTGGGGGTGGGAGTTTGGTGGGCTCAGCAAATATATTCATGAACAAGCAGCTGTTCATCTCTTGATTAGATTTTTTTCACTTTCTTTATGCGTCCCCGTGTCCATTCTTACTCTTCCAGACTTGATCTGTTTTCATTAGGAACAGGCTATTTTTTAAACAAGAGAAGCAGGGGGTCGCTTTTGCTTTACAGGGCTGTATGTTACCACAGTAACAGACACATAGGTTATTGTCATAGCTAGACAGGCATTATTGGTAAAAGCAGTATTGGGAATACGAGGGTTTCTTCAGGGGCAGGGGCAGGTCAGAGATTGGAACAGTGCAGCCAGTGGGGTGAATAACTTGAGCAGTGGGTAGTCAAGAGTAGATAGGTAGGTCACATTATTATTGATTGCCTGACATTATGTGGACAACAGGGGAGTCCACAGAGACAGACGAATAAATTGTGGCTTGACATCAAAGTCGAGCTGCTGACACTGAGCCTATAGGGGACAGAAACTGCCCAAGGCTGGATTAGAGGTGGATATATACACGGTGGCACGCACAGAGACAGAAATAAACACACAATGAGAACACTGTCGGCCAGTTACCTGATAAAACCAAGGTTGTAACGACAGAGCCTGAAAATTAAAATGGCAGAATGAAGCACGAGGAAATGTCAACCATGAATAATTTCAATTTCAAGCTCTGATTTTTTTATGAAGCCACTTCTCATAAATTGGACATTTTTCTGACTTAGGCACCACTGATGTCTTACTCATTTACACATCAAGGCTCGCCAGAGACTTTCAGAAGGTGCATTATTCCGGTCCTCATAAAATTCCAATCTGCTACCCCGTACATTTTTCACTTTCATTAATGCTTCATTAAATTATTATTCATAGCTTGGATCATGATGTGATTAGAAAAGAAATGGGAGACAACAGATGAAATAATTAGGCAAATGAAGCAAAGATTTAAATAATAATCATTCATTTTAATTTGAACGGATCTCAGGGACACTTTTCTGGTGAGTCTGCGAGATCAATCGGAAAGTAAACACAACAGGAGAGCAAAGTTATCTGAAATGATAACTAGACGACTGTCCAACATGACAAGGCCACCCCTTCGGCAGGCCTTTCATCTGGAGGCATCAGGCCTGACTCAGAGGGCACCATCTATCATTGTCTGCCAAATGATTGACCGCCTTTCCTTAGATAAGCTAACTGGAGCCTGGAGATAATATCTGGAATGTGTGAAACCTGAGAGAGACAAAACAACACGTGTCTCAACGTGCGCAGACCTGCAGGTCCAGGAGATGGAAAACAAAGATACTGCGGGGCTAATGTGTGGACAGGGGGAGGGGGAGGTACAGGTGAGGGCTCTCGAGTTTGCTGGAAGAGTCAGCACAGTCAAAGAAAGAACAAATCAGCGGGGTGTTGTCATGGAAAGACAATGCGACAGATGAATGTTGGTTGGTCAATGGGAAGCGAGTAGAGGCTGAGAGGGGAGAAGGTTAGACGGAATAATGTCAATGAAAAATGTCGAACCCAAACTCTGCTCCCCTACCATGCTTTTGAACCACGAAGCATTCGCAGTCCCTTTTTATAACCCAGACAACACAAAAACAGATTGGACCTATTCTATGCCAGTTCTCTGTGATAACACGATGCCTGTGGCCTGCTTTTCGCAGAATAAAACACAGGACAAAAATACCATTAATCCTTTTTGTCTTTTTAATGGTGTACATATTCAAGGTCAAATGCTGATGTGTGATGTTTTTGGCCTCCCATGAGATCTTCACACCAGATGGATCTCTGACCCTTTGAGTTGTGCTTCTTTTCACAAAAACACAGCAAACACACACTACAAATCATCCTAACATGAATACACAATACATATAAATGTACAATTATGCAAGGCCTTTGTTTGCCACAGACATTTCATCAGTATAGTGGTCTTTAGTATGCTTTCTCTTTTGGTAGAAAATGGCGTGCATGAGAGCAACATTAGCACATGAGTCATCATCTAAAATTAGGCTAATTTTTAAAAGGTTGAAACTAACTGGGGGGGAGGGGATTCGTTTTCTGCAACTAAAACCAAACAAAGGACCCGCTTAAGGTTAAAGCAACCATCAGTTCATTCAGGTCTGAGATGATCGGGCACTGCTGAGGACGCTGCTCTGTGTGGGAGATACGACGCCGCCACGCTGGCGAACTCTGCGACCGTTTGCTCTCGGCACACTGATGGCTTGATTCACATCCGTGGGCCGCCGCGGGTCACCCGTGTAAACAGAGGGCAGGAAAACAAGGCCCACAGGGTTCAGATTACAGTAAACAGGTTTGTTCATCACTCCGCTGTTCACACACTTAAAAGCTTAAAAGCTTAAGTGACTTTGACTATTTTCAGATAATTAAAAATAAATCATTAGATTTTTGATCATTTTGATCATTTTTAGCTTTTATCATGTCAGGATTTGCTACTTTTCTGTAATTTGTAGCAGTACAGACAACACGTATCTTTGGGTTACGAAGCACAGGAAATAAAGACGTGCAAACATGTGACAGCCATGCGACACCGTGTGACAGGAAATGATTGTTACCGACTATTCTTTCTTTCCATTTTGTTATCAGATGCAAACAAACACCTCATCTCTTCTTGCAACATCCACGTTTGTCTCAAATTCTCATGCAAGATATCATATCAAGGAAAACAAAACATTTATGAAGTTAGAATCGAGTGATTTCATGAAGAGATTACGGAGATGACAGACGCTGACAGGATGGAAAAAAACACTAAAGTAAATACACCAGACTGGCCTGGAGATGTGAAGCTAATTTTCAGCATACAAAGATCAAAGGAAAAATGAAGCATATGAAAGGAGTGTGTCAGGGTGTCCTTGTATCACTTTAATCATGGCTGCAGCATACCACAGAGGCTGACTGTGTGGAGAGTGATTTGTTCCTCTTCTTTAATTAAAGTGTACAGAAAAGTCATATTAATGAACACTTTCAGTGATTAAATTTTGGTCTGAGAATCCTCAACAACACCAGAAAATATATTCTTGACTATAGTTGTTTTCCTTGAAAACACATTCTCTGTTAAATTACAATATAAAGCTCTTAAAATCCTGCTTTCTGACCCAGTGGGCTTGCTTTAGGTTTTTTACAGAAGCAGATGGTCCGTGTAGGCATCATAAGTGCTGGTTGTTTAGTATAATGGAGGAAATAAAACATCATATGTTTGTAAGCCAAGGATTGCTGTGCACATCCAAGAGAAGGAGGTTTCTGTAAATTTTCAGGGGTGTTGAAGAACATCTATCGACACCTCTACAACCCTGGCACCATCCATCCCCTCTAAGAATCTGGTGATGTAGTGACATGAACACATGTGATGCTAGAAGAAGGAAGATAGCATTGATGAATGGTTAAAGAACAAGGAGGAGAAAAGGGAGTCAAACAAAGGGCAAAGGACTGGAGATAACGATCACGATCAAGATGGAAAAAGATAAAAGTGCTTTTATGTTTTGCTAATTTTGGAAGCAACATATGGGAAAATGAAAATCAGCGCAATGTAACACCCATTGCTAAACTGAAGTGAAAATTAAGAGAAGGGGGTGAAATGAAATACATCCTGAATATTACCAGACATCTGCGACCTTCTGGCTATATCCATAGCTGTTAGCTATTCCTTTCATTACGGGAATGGGGATGGGGGAGGTGGAGAGCAGAGGGGAAAGCAGACGTAACGCAACAGAACTCATTTTAATAAAACAAACTCAAAGGTGATGACGCTGCCTTGCCGGATCTCGACTCGTCATCATCCATACTTTACTGATAAAACTGCTTTCAGGATCATGAGTAAGCTACTCAATTTACATTTTCAGAATTGTTTTCATGATTATATTTTGAGTTAACAGTGTTGGGAGGTTTTCTGAATGAATGTATCTTGAGTCCGTATGTCAGAAAAGAACACAGAACTGCATGCTGTTGGAAAACCTATAATTAGATACATTCTGCAGTTATGTTGGGGGCTCTTGGGCAAATCTTGACATTTATGATGGGGTGTTTGAGAGAGGTTTTCACTGGCAAGTAAAAGCTTGTCCATACAGGTATAAGGCAGGGGTAGAATGAGGAGGAAGGAGGGGGATATCTGTCAAATCCTTGAAGAAGCAAGTAATACTAACCAGGTGTGACCTAAGGAATGTGAAAGAGAGGTGAGCTAAGTTGATGGACAGGAGACGTGGAAGCTGTCTGTCATTAGACCTCCAGAATTTTCCATGACTTCAGCGATCCATCTCTAAGCAGAAATACAGCTGGAAGGGAAGCGGGGCCAACCATGTGTCTCCATAATGAGCTGTGAGATACAGGCTGAGGTAGCAGGGAGACACATGGAGGTAACACTTTAAGTTTTAGCCATGCACAAGTGAAGGCAGATGGCTCGAAAGATTGGGGACAGTGTGTTCCTAAGATTAAAGAGGTTTTATACTCAGAGTATACATTCAGCATACTAGCGCCCAGATGCTCACCACCCTTTCCTGTCATGAATCACACCAACTGGTTGCTTCACCTCTAACATTTCACAAATACCAGGAAACATATGGAAGCTGAACAGAATATAGTTTATATACACGAATTAGAGCTGCAACGAATAGTCAATTAACAGAAAATTAAGGGACAGCTACTTGAAAAAGAGTTTATAGCAATTTGGGGAAACCTTTCTATTTAGTAAAGATGGAGGAGGTAAACATTTGCTGGACTCATTGGTGGCTAAATATACCCTTATTAACTACTAAAAAAACCCAGACTTCTTTCAGCTGCTCTCTTTAGGGGTCACCACAGCAGATCATCTTCCTCCATCTCACTCTTTCCCTACCATCCATCCCCTCATGTCACACAAATGCACTGCATGTCCTCCTTCACTACATCCACAAAATCTCTTCTGTGTTCTCTGTCTTCGTCTTCCTTCCTTCCTGGCCATTACTGTAATTACTTTACATGAATTCCGCATAGTAAACTCTACCTCTCAGTAATACGCATTATAACTGCATGTAAAAGTAATTGATCACAGTTTCTATATTCAGTTGCAGCAAACAAACAAAAGCACTACAGTGTATCAGTGTTACAGCATAATGTGGTCAATGGGCAGACCTGTGGACCGAGCCTGGCTCAGCCTGATATGGCGGCTTGTTTCCATGGTCCAGAGCCAAGCAGCCAATCATTTGGATATTGTCTCATGTTTGTACTGGAGGCTTTAGCTGCCCTTTGTGAGTCAACTGACTGATAATCCACTGCAGGGGCTCTGACCACATAGTCGAGTGGGAATAGATGACGAGAAACAGCAGAAGAAGGCCCTGGCACTGGGATGTGGTGTAAAAAGTCAAATGAGCGAAACAAATTTGAAGGACTAGCAATGATGATAGCAGTAGCAAGAAAAGATATGAGGACATAAAGGTAGCTGAATGAAGGTGAAACAGGCAAAAAGGCCTGGGTGGCTAATAGGAGAGATAAAGAAAGAGATAATGTGAAAGCGTAAGATACAGCCGGTGCAATCAAAATCTTAAGTCTATGACTGTCCGGTTCTTTCTGCTTCACCTGTACCCACTGCCAGTTTCCTCCTTCCTGCTAAACTAGCTAACTGTGCATTGGGAGAAAGCCAAGAAAGAGTGGAAAACAGGAAGAAGTGGGTAGAAGGGGAGGATTATTCAGTGAAGGACAGTCAGTACTGCTTTGATACTTGGATATAACCAAGGCAGGAGAAGAGAGAGCAGACTGGTAGCAGCAGGAAGACAAGCATGACATTGTTTGGCTGGTAGCATCATAACCATAAGGTCTGGATCTCCTCAAACTGCTCCTAGCATGAAGCACCTCTAAGTGTTTATAAGCAGAAAGTTAGCATTAGCTTTGCTTATTCCGGCACCCTGAGCCTTAACTATCTTTGCCCTGTCATGCCGATAGTGGGCCGGGCTTTGGTGCTCTTGTGAACCGTTACACCAACTGCCCCTTTATCTGTGCCAAATAGGCACACATACACACAAACACAAACAGATGGGGTGAGGTGGAGAGTTTGTATGTGGGTGAGGGGCTACAGAAAAGGGTGTATGTGATAGATGGTAGATTTTTGGCTAGCTTTAACCTGCTAGCTTCCTTGCCAAGGAGAACAGGCTTTTTCTCTGACAGGCTGGATCATATACCACCAGCTGGTAAACTAGGAGCCACAACCATTGCAGCGTCGTATGATACACTGTAAATCAAAAAAAGACATAGTCTAATAAAAGAAACTATCACTGATCAAAAAGAGAGAAGTTATGCTAGCATCCTTAACAGAGAAAAAAAGATTGAAGATAAATTTTACTTATGTTGAAGCAAATGGGGGGAAAGCCAGTAAAAGTTAAGAAAGAAAATGAAAGAGAAAAGAAAAAGTGGGATTGTTCAAGCCGTTGAGGACCCTTTCTGCATTCTCGTGTGGGCTTGCCTACAAACTCACCACTGTCCCATCACAAGCTGGTACTGCCATTGACATGGGATTGGACACACACACACACACACACACACACACACACACACACACACACACACACACACACACACACACCTATTTATAACGTCTGTTAAGTCCGGATTCTAAGTTATGTTGGGGTTGCAGTAATGTTCACATGCTTCTAACAGCTTTAGCTGCTTCAAGTGACGGGTGCCCACACACAGAGCAACGTCTGGCCCCACACCCAGCGCGAACTCTCCCCTTGTGACATGTACACACATCTACTAGTTCTGTTAATGTGGTTTGCATTCTAGACATGAACTCCCACATAGTTACAACTATACTTCAGTAAGTACCATACTTCACTGGACAACCCTGCTGCCTTCCTCTGCTCCCTTTACTCTGCACCTCCTCTCTCCTACATGCCTCTCACTCCTTTCTTTCCTTGACTCTCTCCCTGTCTTTCTTTCTCTCTCTGCTATGTGCGTAATCTGCCCAGTATTAATACCTGCAT
Source organism: Neolamprologus multifasciatus (assembly GCF_963576455.1). Taxonomy (NCBI): domain Eukaryota; kingdom Metazoa; phylum Chordata; class Actinopteri; order Cichliformes; family Cichlidae; genus Neolamprologus; species Neolamprologus multifasciatus. The sequence continues at coordinate 24,579,357 of NC_140449.1, forward strand.
TCCAACAGCCTACAGGAATGCCTTAACAATGTAGCACTGTTCAGGTGCAGAGAGTCCTCCTTGTAAAATACATAACACAGTGAAGCTCTGAGGAGTCCCAAAGCTACAGCATGTATGAACGGTTGAGTGGAATACACTTGTATTTTACCCTGCCTCATAGCTTCTGTCTCTGCTATTACTCTGCTACTATCCACTACTACTGCCTAAAAACCTCTCATGTCACATAACCTCTAATCAGGACAATGTAGGAAAAAAAGACGATTAAGTACACTTGTTCACATACAGAGGTCTACAAATCCAGGGTGCAGGAGAGATCACATAAATAGCTGAGGTATGCAGCTTCATTTGTATTCATTAGTATAATTATCATTCAAGTGATGATAAATTATGTCATATTTTATGCACAGATCCAAATTAGAGATGCAATCATAACTTTTTTTGTCTTTCTTCAATATTGCTATAGTTAAAATAGCAATTAAATGATTACACCATCAATTCTTAGTTGCACTCCTAGTTTAAATCAATAATTCCAAGCGAAATAATCCATTATATGCTTAGCTCTGTGTATGCAGTCTGCTTTTGTTACGTGATTGATCATATTGTGATATAGTTCAATGTGGGAGCATATTTTAGTTATCATAATATTGATTTCTAGCTGTAAGAAAAAGGGAGTGATGAAAATGAAAAGCACTGACATACCGAATGCTCCATCATCCTCCCATCCTCCCTCTATCCCTCCCTCTGCCTGTCCCTCTTTGTCAGGCCTTATTATTGAACATGTGTCCTCTCTGCCCCTGCCATTAACCAATCCCACCCTCACACACAGCTTTCAATGCACAGGCACACGCATACACACAAAGAGCAGTGCACACGCCTAGACTGCTAATCAACATGAAGAGTTGGCATATCTTTCATCATTCTCCGCGGAGACAAATCTCAAAGAGTATGAGTGTGTGAGGATGGTGTGAGTGGGAAATGGGATCAAAGCAGGTCCACCAAACTCCTATCCTAGACCTCTCAGCATCTCTCAAAGACCAAATACCCAGTCTCATGATTCACAAGTGCTCCATCAAATTACTGCATCAGTCCATAGAACGCTTAGTTCCTAACCGCTTGATAATAATTCAGTAAGAATAATGGTTAAGTAAATGTAGTCTTAATGCTGCACTATGCCTGCTGGGGCAGAATGCGAGATGCTTTTGCGGCAAACTACTAGGATTATAATTACTTTAGTCCTTAATAACAAGAGACTAAATCAATTAGGCACTATGTTAGTCTGCCATTATACCCACAATAACTATCCATCATATCATGATTGTTGTTCCGAAGAATTCACAGACATGCAGTTGGGGAGTCATTTAGCCGATGGAGTCATAACCCAATTGAATGCTATTGATTTTGGATGTAATATTCATATGGGCCAGGAACACATTTGGACATTTTTCTGTTAGACTAAATAAAAAATGAAAACATGAAAGTTGTCTCCTCTTGTATTACCGAAATATGGAGGCAACCGGGGAACAAACCCACACAGTTCAGTTTCGTCGCTGCCAACAAAGACGGGCATGAATGCTCTCTGCTACTGCACCAAACTGATGCAACTTTACAAATACTGTTACAAAATCAGAAAGTTGCTGCTCAGCGAGTCAAACCCCTTCTGGTTTGAATATTGTCATTATCTGGAATGTCAGTTATAGAAAAAATAACTCCTTTTCCTCACTGCATCGAAAATCCACAGATTTGAGAGATGCTGCTTCTATTGGCTCCTTCTGCTCGAGCTGTGGTGATGTTTCGACAACACGTGCTCAGGAGGATAAAGGATGCATGTATTAGGTCCTGATGGGGTTGATAGACAGATGATGAAATTTAAAAAAGAAGTTACTGGATCAGAAACACTAATGAGTTTGAGAGACGTAGAGAAGTTTAAGTCGAGAGCAGTAAAGAGACTGACAAACAAATTCCAGAGTGGAAGTCTCTTTTGCTCAACAGAGCAAAAGAGACTTCCGCAAGATGGGACTTGCGGAGAACATTAACAGTCAGGACATGGAAACGTTACTCCTCTTTCAAACTCAAGTTCACACAGGCAGAGAGGAGCAAAGAAAACTTAAGTGTTATGGTCGATGCTTCAGCGTGGCTCTGGTAAAGTAAAGCTTCCATAAAACAAAGGCCAACTATGTCCTCGGGGTAATTCTTTAACTCAAAGCCTCTGAAACTGACACTGGAGCTGTTCAGTGACTATATTATGGACTTGCTCTCAGGTAACATGCTCTCACACATAAAGGCATGAAGTCATAGAAAACATCCAATTCAAAGAACCAAACACCCACAAAGGTGTTTGCTAGAGGTGTAACACAAACACCACCTCTGAGCCTAACCCACAGATGCCTCCACAAGCCCCCTCCCCCTCCTCCGCATTCTGCTTTACCTCTTCCTTCCCATTGCAAAGGATTAATGTTCACTACTCCAGTCTCCCAGGTCCCCATGGCCTAGTTAAAGCAATAAGATCTCATTGTCAAACAGTGACCAATCATACTGGAGAGGTTAACCGCTGGTGTTTAACCATTAACTAGATTAAACTCAAGGGGCACAAGAATGTTCTGACAGATGGAACAGGGAGATAGGGCATGAAATGTGGCTTAAAAGACAGATTACTCATTGAGGTTTGGGAAAACCACCGGAGAAGTTTGAGTAAATAGAAAAAACTCTGTTACCTTCTGAACTTCAAGTTACCCTCATCTCCTTCTTATCATTATGTGATACAGATAAAAGAAGTAAAAATCCCTTGAGGCTCCACTATAGTGCAGTCCCACCCTCGAAACAATTCCTGGGAAAGGGGTCCATTCAGGTCTCTGTCCACACTTAGAAAACTATACTTTAGTGGCACATAAAGTGTGTAAAAATTCACCCTCATTTTTCAGTAGCCTTTATTAAAATGTTTGATAAATACACGATGAACCACAGACCAACCAAGTTTAGTTACGAGTGCATTCACAGCACCAGTTCTACAATTTTACTCTCTCCTTTCGCCATACCAGACAAAGCCAGTGGTATGGAAAGACACAAGGTGGTAATGGACCCCAAGTGTTAGTGTGTGAAGGAAGGGGGGTGACAGGGCTTTTTTGGAGGGGTTGCATTCAACAACTGCTGCTGAGGCAACTGTTGATGTCTGAAAAGCAACAGCTTGCGGGGCTCCCTGAGGACCTTCTGCCAGCCAACAGTCAGATGGAGGCTTTAAGGTTGGAGGGGCACAGGGGTTAGGATTTCTTCTCCACTGCCAAGAAAACGATCTTCTTGGCCAAAGATGCAGGCTTTCTCCGTGACATTCCCCATTCCTAATTGGCATTCGTCAATCCAGACGCACTCAGTCTGACTGATCTTACTCCCGCTATCTCTGCCTTTATCACTTTTGTCAGTTTTATCTGTCTCATGGCTGCTATTTGATTGATGTTGTGTGGCAGAAACAAATGGCTGTAGCTCGTTTTTGTTTTATGGCACAGATTAAAACACTGGATAAATAAAAGAGCTCAAGCCATTGCTCCTATTTTGTACCTTCCTCCCCCAAACACAGCGAGACATAACGGTTTTTATCTGCATGTTGCTTCGGCACTCTCCTGCTAAATGGACTGGTAGCACTTAACCTCGTCTCTTGAAAAAGCTTTGTGTGAATTTTCAATTTTGCTGCAACCCTGAATTGCAACCGCAGCCCCAATTTGCCACCACATATACACATTTTGAGGCAAGGACGCACAATTAAGGAAGTGCTTCTTTTCAAGGTTGTATTTGAAATTACCCACTGCTGTCAACTTCCTCCCCTGGGATAAGAAGAACAAGACTACACAGTGGCAAGACAATAGTGAGCTGTAATCATCTCTCATCCCATCCCTTGATCTGTCTCCATCCTACCCTTCCTCTCCGCTTCCTTCCTTCGCTCTTTACACACCCACTAATGGCAAGCCTTAAAACAAACAGGCCAAACCATATGATTACATTGGTCACTGCTTAATATTTGTGGCATTATTATAGAGTAGCAGCTTTTATATTTTTCTACTAAAACAAATCTAAATAAATATTCAAATGCAAACTGTGACAGAGACAGACATGATTACTGACATGAGTGCACTGGAAAGTTCAAAACAAGGATGTGTCTAGTGGCCAAAAATCTGTCATATAACAGCTCTAGAGATGGGTGTAAAAGCAACCAGAAGCCTCGCCAACAAAAAAAAGAAACATTAAATCTTTATAAGTCATAATTCAGGGACTTTAAAAAAAAAAATTTTCAAGATAAAAGATATAAAGACCAACCAGACCAAGACAGCATGTAAAGCAGACAGAGGAACACAAAGATGAGACAAGTAATAAGAAACATGATTATAGAGTGAGAGAGATGGGAACATAGACAAAGCAAATCTGGAGAAACAGACCTTTTGTTTGTTTGTGTGTGTGTGTGTGTGTGTGTGTGTGTGTGTGTGTAATCACAGTTTTGCCTTGCCATTCTGACACTCTTGTTATATATGAAAGTGACAAAAAACTTTTCCATTACATTTGCGAGCCACATCCTTCTTACTGACTGATTTTTCCAAGATTAACCACACAGTCTACCATCTGTAGATTCCCAGTAGACTATCAGGGCTGAGTGCCAGCTCACGAGCTAACATTAGCGCCCTATCGAGCTGCTGCAAAGGGCTTTAACGTTTTACTCACTGCGAATTATAAACACCAGCGGGCATGCTAAAATTCCCTTCTCTAAACCCAGTGATTACTAAATGGACTTCCAACCACAAGTCAAACCTGAATGTGCCCTTTACTTTGACTGAATAATGTTCAATTTGTGGCCAGAGGTTGTTCGACTGAGTCAAATCCATTTAAAGCACAAGAATGCAACCTGGCAGTGAAGAGACTCCAGCTTTTCACCTATAAAACTGTCTCGAGATGGTGAGGTGAAAAGCGCATTTTAACTGTTTGTTTATATGTGGATTACTGCCTGTGAATTGTGGTCAGAGGGGGCTTTAAAGTGAGAAAAGAAGTCCTTTTCCATAGAATTTGAGGTGACGACAAACAAACACACACATCGCAGGGCAAGCTATGACGCGTCCACAGGTATGCCTTTCATTCCATCAGTGATTTATTTCATTACTGTCACACAGACACATATATTCCCAAACATCATAATTACAGCCTTTCCACTCCAAACCCACCACCCCTAGAGGCTTAAATAACACTGAGATATGTATGTTGCTTCTTCCCAGTATTGAACGTCAGACTCCAGTGCAGTGCACATTAACTAGGTATCTATGTGTTTCGGTTCTTTCAGTGCAAACATATCCATTATAGGAGTCACAAATTTAAGAATGGATACAAGCGTGTGGTTCCTCAAAATTCAAACCAAGTGACCCAGGACAGCCGTGAAAAAGGTCTTCTAGACTTCTACCTCCTTGCGGCTAAATGGCTCTTTTTCTGACCTAATACCATAATAATTACACATCGCTGCAGGGGGTGCACTTTTGAAGCTGGTCTGGCAGGGGGCACAGAAATTAAACGTGAGGAAATGACTGTGGGAATTAGGGCGGTGTTAGACAAAGAGGCTGACCGTACATGTTAGGGGATAACACCTTGAACTCAGCTGATGCTTGTCACAATGATTCTCTTCACTTGTTCGTAACCATCTTGACTATCTTTAGTAGTTTTTACCATAATCCCACAGTCCTTTTCATTAGGATAAAAAAAAACCCCTTTACAATCACTTTAATGTGTGTGTTTTACAACACAAACAACACAAAAACACTGACCACAGAACTTTAAGAAACTTTTTCTCCAAAGAAGGAAGCACAGCATGAGAAAGGATGAAAAGAGTATGGGCACCACGACCAATTTCCTTTAAATTACCATTGGCTGATCATAGATATGGTGTTAACACAACTTATGCAAATACCCACTCTCAAATTTTGATAAACTTATTTTTGACATACACAAAACCACAAAGAAGCCACTGTTGATTACAAATGTACTCTATTACAGGGCACTTTTTGAGGCGCGAAGGGTCCAGTTGGAAATAAAATATTCATTAAAGTAAGTGAACTTAAGAAAACATAAGGTAAAAAGCTTAATGTGTGGTTTAAAATGACAGATTCAGATTTTTCTGATTTGTTTCTATTAGGGATGCCAGAGAAAGACATTGCAGGAAGCATAGTGTGAGAAAGTCAACCACCATCATCTACACCAACACCAAAGGCTCTTTCTAACACCGCAGGTTGGTCACAGATAAAAAGTTGAGACAAACATTTACAGTAAATTCCCACAAAAAAATACTCTTATCATTTTGGTCATACACACAACCACAAAGAACGCACTGTTGACTTAAACTCTACTTTTCTTTATTCTGCATCACAGAGTGTGTCTTCTAGAGGTATTGGGGGGTGTGGGAGGCTATAACCTGTAAGTATACTTAAAACAGCCTTAAACTTCAGCAACTTTACTGTTTATATTTTACAAAAACATTAACACAAAACACTAACTTCACCAATTGATTTTTTTTAATTGCTTTTTTTGTCTCAGGTGTAAATATTGTGTTGCTAATTTCCAACAGACTTACAAATTTTTTCAATGCTGATTCCTTGTAGCAAGTAATACAGGAAAAATGTGTGAGTGAATGGGTCAGTGGGTCAGTATGACTCAGGGCGTCAGCATGCTGAGCACCTAAGGGTGAACCAGGCTGCCATAGAACACATACACATGTGTCACTTAAATAATTACTGGCATGCCCGTACATACGGCCTTTTTCCTTTTGAGTAAACTAAGAGCATGTGCATCCAACACATCCAATGCAGAGGTGCCCGTTGGCTCCAGTACACATAGATGGGAAGACCTAAAATAAATAAATAAATCCTAAGCCTCTATAAACTGTATCCGTCTTTAGCCCTCTGTGACTGTGATAGAAAAAAAGTAGAAATAAATATCATTACCAAAAGAATAATTTTACTGTCCTTTTACTTTTTAACCTCAGAAATAATTATGATATCTTTTAATAGTCCAACTTTTCCAGTGACTGTAATCCTCTCTGACCTTCTTTGTTGCACACTTTGAAGTTCTGTAACTCCTCACTTCCTTCACTGTTCCTGTCAAAATGTTTACAGTCAGTAGAGGGTGCTGTCATGGTATCTGTGGTTATCATGAGTGGTTGTACCATTTGTAGATAACTTTTTTTCCCATGCCCAAACAGTCTCATACAAACTATAAAATATGACTACCGGGTGGTTTATATTTGCGCATCTGTTCTATTAAGCTCAGGTCTATGTTCACCAATGACACAGTTGGAGCTTGCACTGCTTGCATGTAGAAAATGGAAATGCAAGTGGAAGTGAAATGCCCTGACTGGCATTAAAGCTTAACTTCTCCTATGTGCACAATCTCTACTTAAGAGACAGCAGATTTGAGAATGTAGGTCTGTACGAAACAATCCCAAGATAACAAGACGGTATTATTAGACAAAGCCAAGCCAAAAGAAAGACAAAGAAAAAGAGAACTTCGACAAACTTTACCTCCAAGGAAAAAAGGAAAGGAAAGATTTATCCTCAGACTTAAGCAGACCTTCCAGCAGCAACTCTAAGGCGTGGCACAGAGGGAATGGGTCAGGCGGGTAGGGGGGAGCACAGCACCTGGAGCCAAGCCTTTAAATCAATGCGGCACAGCTGCCTGATGCGTGATGCACTACTTACTTCATTAATTACAGGGCACTTTTTTGTAGGTACCTGTTTAATGTTCAATAAAGGGCAGACAGACAGCAAAGCACAACTGTTGTGATGTGATGCAGGAAACAGAGTGTAAGAAAAGACAAAAAGATAACCATCATCCTTCAGGTCATCTTAAGTGCTGAACCCACAATGTCTATTATTGCCATAGACAACCACAAAGCTACCACTCTTGACTACACCTCTACCTTTCTCATGCATGCAGAAAATGCCAAAAAAAAAAAAACATGATGTAGTCCATGTTTTAAGGAAATTAAGCAATGAAATATTGAGAAATATATGAGATATTATGAGGAGACATCGCCTCAAACCTAGAACAGCTATAAACCTGATGCAGCTCCACATCATCTCTCTGAAATATGGGCTTTGATCACAATCCTAAACTTTTCTCTGACAAAGAACATGCAAGGCCAAAATCAAGTTGCATTTAAACTGGCTTAGTTTCTCTGGCAGCACCTAGGGGTGCTTAGGGTAAGGCTCACTGCCAACACAGGAGACAGAAAATCCCGCAGATCAGACATCAAAGCGCTGGAAACTGCACCGCAGCAGCCAGACGTGAATGAGACAGAATAAGAGAGTAGCAACATGGTCTTCACAATAAAAGCTTATGACTTTCACTCCAGGGTAAGAGATTCACTGAGGTGATCAGAGGATTTAAAGCTTTTTGTAGATTCTCTTCCAGCTACGGGCTACTTTATCTGAACTTGGACATCATTTTTTATCTTGTTGGGGGGCGTTTTATTTGTTTGTTTGTTTGTTTGTTGTTGTTGCTGTTGTCGGGTTTCGGTTTTTTGGGAGGGGGGGGGGGGGTACCACACCAAACTAAAGTACCGCAGTCAAAAAGTGCATTTAGCTGCAGAAATGCAACTCCCGCACATCCACACACAGCCAAAGGTGCAACATGCAACATCCCGTTAGTGAACAACTCATCGAGACTGCGCGACCTGTGACTGGTGCAAAGCTGAACCGGGAATAAATCCGGTTTCCACTAGATTCGGTTTGTCCTGCTTCACTCATTTGTTAATAAGTCGGTTACGGTTTCTCAGGACAAAACAATAAATTACACACACGGCAAACTTAATGAAATAGCTCAGAACTTAATAAGCCGCTGCGGCACGCAGCCGACAGAGAGGTTTGTGGCTTTAGCGGCGGACATCTCAAAGTCGGACTCCCCTACTAAAAAAAGAAAGTATACATTTTCAGCCCGAAGGCATAGAAATCCTGTCAGCACGCTGTCATCAGCATGGGAAAGTTAATCAGGAGTGAGTCGTTTAAAATATAACGGAAAGTACTAAAGACACTTACCTTGAAATACCCAGAGGAGCAAGGTGCACAAGAGCAGCGTGCGTTCGTATGTTATCCCGTCCATGGCCGCGTTTCCAACTTTTTCGGGAAAATGTATTTACGGTGTCTTTTAAGGGTGAACAGAGTGGAAATGTGGCACAGCAGCAAGTCGTTTCTTCTTTAAACGCTCCAAAGCTTTCTGAACCTCTCTCACTCTCTGTCGCTCGCTCACTCTGGAAAATGAGTCCAGCGCACTCTTCGTGTCTCTCTCTCTCTCACACACATACACGGAAATTTGATGCTGGTGGCAGTCTACTTGGTTGATATATTTGCACAAAAGGTGACCCCCTCTCCGCTCAAAACAACCCCCTCCTTCCCCTCCCTCTCTCTCTCTCTCCCTCCCTCTCTCTCTTCCTTGCAATGAAAAGACTTGCCTGACTAATCGTGGGCCTATATGTCCATGGGGGCCCGCAGGATCTCTTAAAGGGAAGTTAAAAGTGATTTTATCATGAGCCTCACTGACTCTCAGCTCAAAAAGAGTACCCCTTGCGTAAAAATCTAACTAAGCTTATAAGGAACACGCTATGAAATGCATAAGGTTGAATCACAGTCATAATTAATAGCTTGGTTTGCCTAGGAACCTTTGAATTCAATCTAGACATGGGCCAAAGCTTAAAGTATGCGTTTCACCAGGACATTGAGAAGGTAATGACTTAGCTAAATAAATGAATAAATGGCCTTAATAAAATAGGCTTTAGAATAACCCATGCCCATCCATAATATTCTTCTTAAATTTCCTGCCCTGCTTAGACCCTTAACGTGGAACATCCCCAACTTGCATATATTGCAAATAATGGTTTTCATTTTCAAAACAACTGGAGGCCATTTCTTGGAGCGAGATAAGCTGTCTGTCATTGACAGACATACCATTCATTCTTAGACATGAAATCTCTTCAGAATCTCTTTGGGGTTTTAAAGGGTGTGCCACAGCCTATTTTGGTATTTACTGCTCACATAAACAATTATCATGAGGATCTAAGTGGCTTATCCACAGTATAGTCATACAAGTCTTTGTGCTGGGAGTGGATCTTGCCTGACCGATGAAACTGATTGATGTCAAATCCCATAAGCTTGAAACTGAAAAACAAAAACCACCATGGGTTTACGATCTGAAGACTTCATTTAAAAAAAAAACCTTCATCTAAGCACACGACATAAACATCTACCCAGCTGCAGTTTCTTTCTAGCGGGGGACTTGATGACCATGAGCAGCTCTAAACAATCGACACTCCCTGCAGGTAATAATAGCCCCCTTGTGGAGCAGTTGCACTCAAAGACACGCATTCCAAACATAGTTGGCTCAAAAGTGCTGGTTAATATTTTTTCAGTCCTGTTCAAAGAGGAAAGGCGATAGGATCCTTGCAAACTTGCTCTACTTTAACAGACTTATTTATAGATCTACACTAGCCATGGATGTGATTTGTTGATGGGGTTGGCTGGATCCCAAACAGCTCTCTCTACACTTGACAGGGTTCCTGGGAAGTAGCTACGACTAAGGCAGCTTGTGCACACTTAGACACTTTGATTCTTCTAAACTCTCTTTTCTTCACTGTGTTTCTGCCTATGAAGGAGGGAGGGAAGAAATTCTTCCCATCAGCTATCTAACATCAATACAGCCACTCGTCCCTGATATCGACCCAGACATAATCATCTCTCCATGCTGTAGAGATTTACTAACAAGACTTCTGTCATACGGTGGAAGAAGTAATCAGTCTTGCACCAACTTAAATACGACTTATCATCCTGCATAGCTGTGGCTTACGTTGACTTATCCAAGAATAGGGCATTTTTACAAAAGGCTTTTAGTCATAGATACAGTAACTGTATTGACTCATTGCCTAATGGAGCTGCAGCTGAAGGGAGAAGAGATTAGGATGAAAGTATGAGACTGAAGTGGATTGTACAAGTCCGTGCAATTGAGGAATGAAGGAAACAAAGTAATAAGCAGGTGGCAACGAGAGAGATAAGTACTGTAGAGGTGAGGTATATGCAGGAAGAAAATAGTGGAAGTGGATGTTCCCAGTCCGTTATTACATAAAGGGATTAGTGTGGTTACTATTTGCTGAAACCAGCAGAATGGTCGATTTATTCCAGGTGACACAAAAGTGAAACATATTAAAAATGAAACCAGTTTTTGTTAAAACCGCATAAGATGAGTGGTTCTCTGAAATGAATGCACTTGTGCTTGTTTAAACAATGACTATTTCATGCACTTCAAGCCAACTAAATACAGAATTGGATATTCAAATGTTACTCAAGAATTACAGCTGTCATAATTAGTATAAAAATATAAACATGTGTTCAAAAGCCAAGCCCCGTGAAAATATAAATGATCGTGCTGGTATCTCAGCGTAGCATTGAAATGACCTAATATAACACCAACAGCCCACACTTTTTGAGAAGGCCATTGCTTCCATTGCAGCCTTTAATCAAGACGATTTCTGCTTGCCTCTAAATATTGCCATTATGCTGATTTGTTTCTTAATAGCTGACTAAAAAAATTTAAATGCACTCCATTAACCCATTTATTGCAGCTCCCTGGGACCTATTTCATAACTAGCACAGAGCAAGAAAGGTAACCCATATGCCTGCTGTCTTCCAGCTTCATACAAGATCCTTGGAATGTTTCCAATCTAGGTGGGATTAAACATCCACAGAATCCCTCCAAAAGGACATCCATTAATAAATTAATAATGCCACAATTACTGCAACTTGGTCCATCTAAAGAGTCTTACTCCAAGCACTGGCTGTCCAGGCACCTTGCTCTGCAAAGGAAACGTATGCTAGCTGCATGAGTCAGCTACCTGTTTTGGTCACTATCCAAAGTTCATACACTTAGACTAGGACTGGAATGCAGTTTGGCCGATAATTTAAAAGCACTGTTTTCCGACTCAAGTGTCTCTTTAACATCACATCCTGGGTAGATTTTATCTCTCCTGATTCCATCACTAACAAATATCTGTCAGGTTTTGTGTGGAGGCGAGGAAGAAGGAACCCAAACGCGGGACTCGCAGGTAGGTGAAGCCTGGTGATTTATTATGATGAACGGATGAAACAGAACATGAAACGGAGGGCTGACTGAACTGAGATAGCTGGCTAAACTGAAATGACTGAACTGGCTGGCTGGATAGGAAACACGGACAGCGTACACAACATCAACATTAATGACACGACAGTGAACGAGTAGAAACAGAGGACTTAAATACACAGACTGATGAAGATGATAATGAGAGACCGGTGAGTACACAGCTGAACATAATCTGGCTAATGACACGAGACGAGCTGACACAGGAAAAGCAGGAAGTGAGAACATGGAAGTGGCAAAATAAACTGAACATGAACAAAACTGAAAGCACTGGGTCAACGACCCAGGAACCCTGACAATATCAGAGAATGCTGAATAGGACACTTCCTAATCCTAGGCTGCACTGAGATTCATTTCATAAACAAAAGAACAGGTGCCCAGGTACAGGTTTTCAGTGATGACAGACAGTAGATGGGGATGCTGGATGGTGCTCTTTGGTTATACAACCAGTTTTCTTGTATCAACAGCCTTGTCGCACATCTCATACTCCCACCCCCAGCTCGTGACAAGAAACAGACACATCAGCCATCTTCGAGTTCAGGGAACAAAGACTGGTTGAAGTAGCCTCTGGTGTCTTTGCAAGAAAACAAAGACGGTCGACCAAGATGACTGGAAAAGTGGAAAGTATGTTTATTGACCCATTGTTCACCATATTCAGATCATATGATAACATTTGCCAAGCGCAAAACATTCATTCCCTTAACTGTACCAGTGAAGTGGCCAGTTTTTAATTTTTATTTTCCTTTTGTATTTTTTTCATTAGTATGCAAAAGGATCTTTAAACAAGTATCTTTAAAACAACTTGCAAAATTTGTATTATTGTCACAACTTGTAGGAATTCTGCAAGCATCGACACTTGTCAGCATTTTTAGACACTCATTGAACTTCCATATAGGAAACTGACACACCTTCAAAAACTAAATCCGACAGACTACTTTATAGTCCCTTGTTTTAGTGATTTCCCACCCTTACCCCATGTCAAAAATTAAGCTACCTGACAGAGAGAATATTTGACACATCAGCCTAAAGCAAAGGGATAAAGAGGAACTGAGACACAGAGACACTACAAAGGAAACAGAGATGTGTAATGAAAGAATAATGAAGGGAACAGATTAGAAGTGGAAGAACTGTAATTCCAAAGTCAAGGGATGGGTAACATATAGCCGTGGGGAATTATAGCAAAGTATAGGCAGAGAAAAAAAAGAGGGGAAAAGATGAAAAGTGAAGGTAGCTGTAATCTTGCATTAATTCTAATGTCTCCACAATGCAGGAAAGAAAGAATGATGTGCTGTAGCGCCATCTTTCACATCCCACCATGATTCTTTGATCTACAGTGGGGCAAAAAAGTATTTAGTCAGCCACCGATTGTGCAAGTTCCCCCACTTAAAATGATGACAGAGGTCAGTAATTTGCACCAGAGGTACACTTCAACTGTGAGAGACAGAATGTGAAAAAAAAATCCATGAATTCACATGGTAGGATTTGTAAAGAATTTATTCGTAAATCAGGGTGGAAAATAAGTATTTGGTCAATAACAAAAATACAACTCAATACTTTGTAACATAACCTTTGTTGGCAATAACAGAGGTCAAACGTTTACTATAGGTCTTTACCAGGTTTGCACACACAGTAGCTGGTATTTTGGCCCATTCCTCCATGCAGATCTTCTCAAGAGCAGTGATGTTTTGGGGCTGTCGCCGAGCAACACGGACTTTCAACTCCCGCCACAGATTTTCTATGGGGTTGAGGTCTGGAGACTGGCTAGGCCACTCCAGGACTTTCAAATGCTTCATACGGAGCCATACGGAGGTGTGTTTTGGATCATTGTCATGTTGGAAGACCCAGCCTCGTTTCATCTTCAAAGTTCTCACTGATGGAAGGAGGTTTTGGCTCAAAATCTCACGATACTTGGCCCCATTCATTCTGTCCTTAACACGGATCAGTCGTCCTGTCCCCTTGGCAGAAAAACAGCCCCATAGCATGATGTTTCCACCCCCATGCTTCACAGTAGGTATGGTGTTCTTGGGATGCAACTCAGTATTCTTCTTCCTCCAAACACGACGAGTTGAGTTTATACCAAAAAGTTCTACTTTGGTTTCATCTGACCACATGACATTCTCCCAATCCTCTGCTGTATCATCCATGTGCTCTCTGGCAAACTTCAGACGGACCTGGACATGCACTGGCTTCAGCAGCGGAACACGTCTGGCACTGCGGGATTTGATTCCCTGCCGTTGTAGTGTGTTACTGATGGTGACCTTTGTTACTTTGGTCCCAGCTCTCTGCAGGTCATTCACCAGGTCCCCCCGTGTGGTTCTGGGATCTTTGCTCACCATTCTCATGATCATTTTGACCCCACGGGATGAGATCTTGCGTGGAGCCCCAGATCGAGGGAGATTATCAGTGGTCTTGTATGTCTTCCATTTTCTGATGATTGCTCCCACAGTTGATTTTTTCACACCAAGCTGCTTGCCTATTGTAGATTCACTCTTCCCAGTCTGGTGCAGGTCTACAATTCTTTTCCTGGTGTCCTTCGAAAGCTCTTTGGTCTTGGCCATGGCGGAGTTTGGAGTCTGACTGGTTGAGGCTGTGGACAGGTGTCTTTTATACAGATGATGAGGTCAAACAGGTGCCATTCATACAGGTAACGAGTGGGGGACAGAAAAGCTTCTTACAGAAGACGTTACAGGTCTGTGAGAGCCAGGGATTTTCCTTGTTTGAGGTGACCAAATACTTATTTTCCACCCTGATTTACGAATAAATTCTTTACAAATCCTACCATGTGAATTCATGGATTTTTTTTCACATTCTGTCTCTCACAGTTGAAGTGTACCTCTGGTGCAAATTACTGACCTCTGTCATCATTTTAAGTGGGGGAACTTGCACAATCGGTGGCTGACTAAATACTTTTTTGCCCCACTGTATTCTTTTGTCTCACTCTTGGCCTCTCTTTCCATATGTGCCTTCCATCTCTGTCCACTCCAGTGTCTCTATGTGTCTCCATTACCCCCTTTCAACCGTTCTTCTTTTGGCCTCTTTCTTCTTGGCTGAGCAATAGATGATCACATAGCTATTTTCCAAGCAATCATACATAGTGGCGTGTGAGTCACAGTGCAGGATTTGCACAGTGATGAAGCATTTCTGAGTGAAATGGATGCCGCAGTCTCATATCACTCACATTTCTTCCAAGTGGCTCTGTTGATCAATAGAGCACCATCACCATGATTCACCTGGCATCATTTCTGTTTTCTGTTCCAGTCATTTACCTAAATGGGCCCAACAAAAGTACTTTGTTACAAAACATCTCCGGGTGGTGTGAATACAGTGTTGGTTAAAACCAGACAAAGTGAAATCCAACACTTTGTTAATTTTCCCTAATGCGTGTCATTGGGACAACCCCTTTCAGTATATGTTTCTGTCTTTCACAGTGGATTCTGCCTGACTTGGAGCCAGGCACCATACATAATACTAAACACTCTGACAGTAACTCTGTGGGAGGGAAATCTGTTATGCTCACTTTAAACAGGGCCAAGTTCCAGGAAATGATGCCGAACAATATAGTGGTCACATACCCGCCTCTGTGCCTACTGAGCAGGAAACTGCATCATAAAGTTCATCTCTGTGGTCAATTGCTGGCAGCGTCTTTGACAATAAATTGGTCACACAAGAACAAGGAGCAAGGGACAAGGAACAAATGTCCTTTATGATAGCATTCTACAGTACCATTTTAATGCACAAGGTTGGAATTATACCGCCTACTGCAGCAGCAGAGAGTGATGACGTAATGTACAGTCAAATGTTGGAGCCACTCCATATACAGTCCATCAATTTTCTTCCACTTTTCCCAAGTTGGGCCTGGCGGTATCAGGCCAAAAACTGTAATCCAAGCAGCTTTCTGCCCAGCAATGTTTTCCACTCCTCCCCCTTTTCTTGTCATGGCATGGATTAAACAAGGTGCAGGAAAAATCTCTCAGACATTTTGGTACATAGCCGCACAGTCATGATCCAAATCTCCAGTTCCACCACATCCCAAATGTGCTCAATTAGAGGTTGTGGAGGCTATTTTCACTGTAATGTTTAAGAAATCAGTTTGAGATGATCTGAGCTTTGTCACATGGTGCATTGTCCCGCTGGAAGCAGCCATCAGAAGATGTCTACACTGTGGTTATAAAGGATGAGCAACAATACTCAAGTATTCTGTGGTGTTTAAATACTGCTCAGTTGCTACTTAGGGGCCAAAAGTATCCCAAGAAAATATCCCCCCACTCCATTACACCAACACCACCAACAACAACCTGAGCCATCGATACAAAGCAGGATGGATGCATGCTGTCATATTGTTTACACCAAATTGTCAAAACAACAACTAAAAAAAAACTATAATTAAGACACAAACATCTGTTTTTCAGCTTTCACAGTTATTTTCAACAGAACAATGATAAACATAATGCAATGTATTTAATTCTATACATAATATCATATGAAATTAAACCAATACCTTTTGATCTCCCTGTTATAGCGCACACTAATTAATGCACTGTATTTTTGCGCATTACAAAAAGGTTATAAAGCAATAAATAGAAGCTCATGGTTTTGAAAAGAAATTAAGTCTGGGTGCAGAAAGGATGAACAACAGAATGAACCGAAAGGGTTTTACAAGCGAGACCATATAAATGTGGCTCTACAAAATAATATATTTTTAGGCTTTTCATGCAGCTTAATCTTTTATACTCTTGAACGCCGTCTTTTTCTGCAATGCATGTAAATGTAGCTTTCAGAGGGAAATTAATTAGGAATCAGCTCTTTTGCCTTCAAAGTCTCTGCATTGCACTTCAAGTTGCTTACAAATACACACTCATAATCCTCCATGCCTGCTGGGCAGCGTGGACTTTATCATGCCTACACCAACTCTGCGTTGGCGTTGTCTCTGCATTCAAACCCTGAAGCTTTGAGCATGAATACATAAACCATTTTGAAGAATATTAATCATCCACTCAATGAATTGTGGGCAATTGCAATTTCTCTGTGTCCTCCCCGGGGTTACAACAGCAGTATGAAAGCCTTACCATCTCTGTCAAGCCTAAATGGTGTATTTATGAGGACACTTTATTTGCATCTTTAGCTGTTTTGGTGGTTTTTCCTGATAGGACCCAAAGCATTGTTATCTTGCAATTTAAATGCTGTTTTGCTGTGTACATTCCCAAATGAACACACAAGTGTTTGTGCAAACATGCTGTGCTTTGAGCTCAATTCTAGGAGGTATCGCTATCTGAAGTTAGATGCTCAACACTGGAAAAATTCCACCCTGAGAGAAGTTGATGTTCTATCCATTATGTTATAACTGCCTCTACAGATAATATAAATTATATATATTTCAGCTGTGTTCTATAATTCAGCTGCTTATAAATTCTAAATCACCAAAAGGAGATGTTTGATCAGGGCAAGTTTTCTGATTTAGTATTTGGGGGTTTAGTAGGAAGTTATTGATGCTTTTAACTCCAGAACTTTTGTGTTTACATGGCCTTTTAATTGCAATCTGATGACGAGCTTATGATTTGAGATAAACTATATCTGACTCCATGTTTCTCTTGTGCTCCTTGATTTTTTTCTTCCACCTACATGTCCACGTGTTTGTTTTCTGTGTTTAAAGGGAGTGGCCCATCTATGTGTGTCCAACGAAGCTTAAGATATTGCATCTCTACTAATGTCACTCTTCACAACAGGGGTGGGACTGTCCCCTGAGACACACCAGCTCCAAGACTGTGTCCATTGTGATTTATCTATTGACCACCATATTAATCCCCAAACATCTTTCACTGTTTTTCTCACTATTTCTGACACACTCCAGCATTTTCACCCTCACTCATCCCTCCGTTCAGCCGATCCGTACCCCCACCTCCATCTCTCATCACATCGAACCCCCCGTCTCTCCCTGTATCTTTCGCTTTGAACATACCTTTCTCTCCATCTCTGTTGCCCGTAATGGGGGGTAATTATGGCATTACTGCCACAAAGACTGTGCAGTGGGGTTGGAGAACCATGACACACGCTCACAGACTGTGGCCAAGTGTTGTCTTCAATACAGACTTCTGTGGCTCCACAGGAGGGCATTAAGGGAGAGGAGAGGTAGGCTAGAAAGGAAAGGAAGGGAAATGATGGTTTGTGGAGAGGTGTTGTAAAGAATTAATTAGTGCAAGGGAACAGGAAAGATGAAGGCAAAAAGAAGCACGGGGGCAGGTTAGTTAGATCTTTTTAAGGGCAGAGATAGTATGAAAAAAGAGAGAAGATTCAAGATAGCCTGGATCATAAGATATCGACTGAATGAAGGGAAACAGTAGGTGAGAGTTATGTGCTTCAGACTGCATTAAATCAACTTGGGGCAGAAGATGTAGAGAGTGGAAAAGAAGAACAAGAATAGCTGAAAGAGGCTTCTGTCAATAAAAGAAACAGTGAGTGCTTTGCAGGCTGGAAGGTCCCCACTGATCAGCAGTGCAGTTTGTCTAACCTGACTTGCTGTGCTGGGCAGACCGTTTGGCATGATGAGATTTAATGCAACTCTGTTGCGGGTTGCCAACAGGAATGAGGCTAGTAGCAAGGCTGTATATTACACTGCTGTGACAGAACAAGAGGAGTCAGATTGTATGTGTGTGTGTGTGTGTGTGTGTGTCTGTGTGTGGCAGGGTGTGGGGGTTACTTTCCATTACATTAATTTCTATTTGAATGATGTGCACAGAGAAACAGCATGTCTTTCACATTTTTCTGAATTTAGGAAGATTTGTTTTCAGAGATCTTCTAATTCAAGAATATTCAATATGACAATAAAGATTTAATAGCTATATTAAGTGGTCAGTATGTTTTGTTATACCTCATTGCCTTCTTATAATTACTTCTGCTGCTGAGGTTGCCTGTTCAAATCAATATTTGTTATTTTAATCAACCGACAGCAGATGGGTTTTTTTACCATAAGTGGGATTCAACTGACATCTGAGTGGCCCTCTGTAAAGCAATTGAGCAGAGTGCATTAGGGGCCCTGTTCCTCAACAATAACATCTATGAGTGTGTATGTGTTTGTATCTGAGCCCTCTACAGTGGGCGATGATGGAAGATCATATGACAGCCAAAAGTTCTCTGTGTGCAGTCAGCCAAAAACAATACTGCACATTCATCATTAATAACTTCACCAATGTGACTCGTGTTGTTCTTCTGTTAATTAACCAAAGTCTGATGTAATCGACATGGTCCCGCTTGTTAAGACTCATTCTTAGTGGTGACCTAGTGGTCTTGTGTCATCATTGCCGGGATGTGAGGGATGCACTCAACTATGCATAGAGATTCTCTGATCATGAGGTGTCATATGGTCATGAGGTGTCTATGGTCATAAGGCAGGGGGCATGAAAGTGTATCTTTGTGTTTGGTTTATTGAGTTTTGTGATGTAATGTGTGAATCAGCTTTGTGTAAATTCTGTAAGAAATCGATTATTCAAAAGAAATCAGTTTAAAGGTTTCTATTCTTGCAGCCTTTCCAGTTACAAATAACACAGGGAATCATTTCGATTTTCTAAGTCTTAGCTGAAGTAGCAGATCCATAATTAACACAAGGCCATATGGAAACTGTTTTTTCCCCCAAGTAATACAGAATCCCAGAGACCAACATGTTATTCAAATTTCAAGGTGCACTTTTCTCTTACCTCAAAATATACACCTCTGAATGGTGAATCCTCATTGCTGTTCTCAAAGTAAAAAAACAATCACTTTTTTTTTTTTTTTTTGATGGCCTTCACTATTTTGCTTTTTACATTTGATTTTATTCTAACGTAGAGTTTGATGGATGGACTTGATTTTCCTGTCACTTTGTTGTGTTGTTCTTATGCGGAGATGCTGTGACCTGCAAAAACATGTCATCTTCCTCTGCGCATTTCTCCAAGTCTGAATGACAATGAGTTTGAATTGAACAATTTTCCCCACGTCAGTAACTGTTGCTTTTCTTTACGACTGAATCTTCTAACTTCAGTTGTCCCTCTCTCTCTCTTTATCCACCCCTCCTCCCCCTCATCTCCTGCCCATCTTGTGTCTGAATATACTTTCTGGAAGAAGTCAACTCTTACTCATCTGCATGCAGAGTGCCTTGGTTCCAGCTGTGAACGGAGGATTGAAATGGAAATGGGAATGAGAGAAAAAGCAGATTACGCTCCTCAAATGCATGCACAGCCTCCTGGCTGGCCCACCAGCTGAGTAGAGAGAGTGGGTGGGTGGATAATGGGGGTAAAGGAAACAGAGTTAAACAGCAACAAAGTGAAGGGTGAGGAAATGTCGGGAGAAAGGTGAAAGAGCAAATAAAGATGTTTTGGGGAAATGCAGAAAATTGAGATGGCAGACCTAAAATTGTGTAAAACTCAATCAAGACTATCTCAAAGACACCAAATGTTCCCACACAGACAGGAAAGTGCTCCCACACACAAACTCTAATGGGCGAGACAAGGTTCATGTGAATAAACTCAGACTGGCCTCAGAGATGGCCAGACCTTGAACCTCAGAAGCTGATTTGAAAAATGCAGACAGAGGCAGAAAGGGATAATCAGCTGTGTGTGTGAATGCATGTAAAGCGATACACTGTGTTGCAAAGAGAAAAGATGCACGTCTTTCTCTTCTGATAAATATGCAACAACCAGGTTTGTCTAAATGATACACAAAATAAAAAGATGATTTAATTTTCATTTCCCAGATTGGAAAAGGCCAAAAATAAAAGAGAAGCATTCATTGGCAGACACTTTAAATTGCAATCAAAATCTTGAAATGATCTTTAGTTTAACACACACTTTTTAAATGTCAGGGTGCCTGTCAGTTTGATACATTGCTATTCATGAGATTTCCATGTGCCCTGTGTTACAGGACCTTCAGCTGGAACAGTGAGATGGGGGAAAGGGAGAGCAGCAGAGACCAGGAGGGTGAGAAAAACTGCATAATGGAGAGTGAAAAAATATGAAATAATGAGAAGAGAAATTGAGACAGAGAGAAACCAGGAGAACAGTTTCTCTATCAGGGCCCAGAGAAGCGTGACCCTGCCTGCCCATTTTGGGCAGGCCCGGAGGCTAGTGCACAATGTTAACTGAATGTTCTAGCAAACGTCTGCCACAGCAGGAGCCGGCTGTCAAATTAAATTCTTTCTCAGAAGATGGGTCCCCTTGGTGTGCCTGCATTTCCACGGAGGAAGAGTACTATTTCGATGATTGTTGTGAGCAGTCTAATGCAGCTTTTGGTATCCGCTTCTTTCTCACCCCGTAGTCATGAATCCAACGGGTCCCAAACGGCACCCAATCTCGTCTCACAAACTAGCAGCTGCAAAAGACTCCCTTCCAGAGTCTTTATGTGCTTTTGGAGAAGAATTCAATTTTGTGGAAATGTGCAGAAATATGCCCAATCTGCATCCGCAGCTAGCTTCAAAAGAGTAAATGAAGTGCAGAGCCGAGGAGTTTCTCAGGAACTGTTTTGAAGAATTAACGAGAGGGGCAGCTCGGTAGTTAATAAGATTTCTGCTAACACAATCGCATGTCTGTCAGTTTTTGCATGCACACATTTACTTAGGCAGTGTCCACAGATTTTCACTCACACGGGACCTGCCTAGCCTCTCTTTGACATGCACTTGCACGCGCACAAGAGTCGGCAGCACAATCACAACACATATTTTACATATTTGTTTGTCTGGCCCGAGTTGCAAAAGCAGCCAGAGTTTAAAAAAAAATCAGGTAAGAAAAACCAACACAAAAAAGTATGACTGCAAACTATATATTAGGGCACAAGTGCTTGATGGAAAACAATAATATTAGCAGAAAACAGTTTGGAGCAGATACAGGTATGAGGGGAAAAATGTGGGCATGTTGGGATTTGCACAAAGGGAGGCAGAGGACACTGAGACAAGGAGGTCACTGTGTGAAATCGACACACTGGGCATGCAGCAGTGTAACAAAAGTCTGAAACTACAGTTCTCTAACCTCTGCAACCCTCGATGCACAATATATATTCTCCACTCACATGTGCCCACATAAAACACACACACAACACACTGTGTTGGGTGTTGTGAATACATCTGGCAAATGTGTCTATGGACAGTAGGTAAAGTCAGTCCTGGTTAAGGTATTGGAAAACTGGTTAATTTTTACAACTGTAGATCTACTTCCCTGACTAACATCACTGCATCATTATTTTCAGATTTGAAAATAATGTAAAAGTAAAAGTGTTTCTTAAACAATAGTTTATAGATCTATATACTTGATAAACCACAAGTTTCATAGTAGGAAACACAGTTTTGATGTCCAATAATGTATGTTATTACCACATTTCATTGAACTTTAAACCATATAGAGGGATTTTTTATTTTAATAAATATTATACTAAACAAGGCAGTGGTGGAGGAATTATTTAAAACTTAGCTCTAACTAAAAATACTCTGTTACAAGTCAAACTCTTGCAGTATTATCAGAAAAAATGACTTGAAAACAGGAGAAGTAGAACCATGCAACTGGCACCACTAAAATTTAAAAACAAAAACATAGCAACAATTTAAAACAATGAAAGTACATTTAACAGCTAAAGCAGTTGCAGCAATCTCATTTGCCACTGTCATGAATTCCCTTCTGAGATCCTGTAATTCAGTTTCAAGTTATGTACTCGCAAATTCCCCTAAATTGACAAAATAATTCTGATTCAGATGAAAATTATTTTTCATGGTTATTTATTCATTTCTTTTGAAGAGGTGAAGAGACTATGAGCAAACCTTTTTTTAAGAAGAGGTAACGCATGGCACAATGGCAAATCATAGAGCTGGTGAGCTTTCAGTCCTGATAGGGAAGGGGGAACACTGGGGGAAGGGCTAATGGGGTGCTAATGGCACTGAGGGATAAAAGGAAGAAGAGGAAAGAGGATAGCAGAGGGGAAAACAGCCAAACAATAAAAAAAAAAAAGTTGAAAGATGAAGATCATAAGAGGAATGAAGAGGTAGCTGGAAGGATTTGTTAAGAGGGAGTAGGAGAAAGGGTGATGATTAAGAGAAAAGAAAGGAAGGAATGAAGGCGAGAAGCCAGAAATGGACTTTGATAAAGTCTCAACTCTTAAATTATTTTAAGAGCTGTGTTTACAACTGATAATTTTTTATTTCTTTTATATAATTTGGATATTAAATATCCATTTATAATCTTTAACAGTTTGCCACAGCTGAGATGTTTCTCCCCATAATTTTCATTAGAAAAATCAGACTGTTTTTCAGTCTAGTGTTCATGTTCACAGTAAAACCAGCATGAAGTAACATGCAGCAAAAAAAAAAAGGACGATGGGAGCTCAGCCAATCAGGAGGATCTCAGATATCATCTTATGCATGTCAAAATTCTAATAAACATTTCCACACGGACATATTTTTCAAAAAATATTAATAAATATCTTACAGAGCTGTGTGTGAGAGAGCTGTGGAGTTTTAGATACTGGCCCTGAGAAGCTAGTGGAAGCTGCAGTGTTGGTTGGGTTCTTACATGGTTTGGTCACTTTTGACACCTCTGCTTGGCATTTCTTTGGAGATTTTCCCCTCCCTGCTACACTTAGAAAGATAGTGAGGGAGATAGAGGGATGATGAAGCACAGGACTCCAAACACACACACACACACACTTCGTCCTATCTCAGTCTGTCACTGTGTCAACTATCTCCACAGCCGTTCAGTGTCACACTGGTGTCTAGCTGTCTCCCTCTGTCAGTCTTTTGTTCTGTGCTGAAGAAAGCGCAGGGCCGCAGCATCAAAGTATGAATGACTTGAAAGCTCTGATCTCAATGTGAGCACACACAAGCATGGGCACAGCTTAGAAAATAATATGGTCTGCATACACACATGTACAGAGAGCACACTGTGCAATTCAGTCGGTTCGGCTGGCTTTGTAGACAGCATCTGTTCTGCACCCCGTCATCTTCCCTTTGCACCCCACCCTCTGTGACAGGTGGAAGGGATTCAGACTCAAAAGCTGAGGAGACACACACTAAACTCCACTGACACATGGTTAGTGTTTCGCCTACACACACACACTCATATATACACACCTGCTGTGGTGCAGAGCTACAGTGCCCCATGGTGCCAGGCAGGCTGAGCAGTGCGTCGCGTGTTTATACCACCTGCTCTTGACCAAACAGAGGATGAGGGATTAGACCTGACAGCCCACAGAAGAACAGCAACATACAGTAGACAGATGTAGGTCTATATACCACCCTTAAACTACCCAGGAAGTCAACCAGGTCAAACTAATTCTTTCTTCCACACGCACACACAACAAAACAGCAGGGCCATCCATCAATCAGCCGCTCACGCCCACTGGGAGATAAGTTTGTAAACCAGTCTTCTTATAGCTCAGGAGTTTTCTTACTCACGGATTTGTAACACACAGGGCAGCAGCTCATCTCTTCACCAAAACAACACTGACCTTTTGGCCTCAGACTAATTTCTATAAACAAGCTCTTGCAGACGAGGCCTGACCTTCACCACAGCACATGAACCCACTCTGCACCCAACCTGCTGTGCTTCTTTAACCAGTGGAATTTATAGTAAGATATAAATAAATCAATAACACAGCATTAAAACATCAAGATGTAAGCAACGAGAATGAAAGAATGTCTCAGCTTCCAGAAAATAAATAAAGAAAAGTGAAACAACCTCAAACACTCATATAAAGCCTGCATGAGACTGTGAATTTTAACTCCATAAAAACTAATAAATCTGTGTGGTTTATGAGATAAATGGAAAAAAGTTGTTATCTTAACCAATCCAGCAGCATCTGGGCCAACTTTCCCAAGAAAACTATTATGGAGGAGATAGGAATGCTTGGAAAAATTCAGAGGAATGTCTTGTATTCTGGGGAAAACATGCCACAGGGCATAGAGCTGTGCGCTGACAATGTGTGTGTACATGTGTATGTGCAGGAGCTCTCCTGATAGCTGTTCTATTTTGGAAAGACTTGTGCAGAGGATTCATTTCTTAGTTATCGGCTGTTTCCAACCCCGCAGAGGTGAGAGGCAGGTCTGCATCCATTCTCAGTGTGATCAAGCCGAGCTGCCAAAGAATTGGGAGCGCAAGTAGGTGCAGCCACCTCCACACAAACACACACACAAGGCTCAAGAATCCACTTGGTTGTGCATTTGTTAAAGTGGTAATTGTTCCACAGCAGTAATTGCCATAGTGAAGCCTGCTGATAATGACACTGCACACAATGAAAAATTGTTGCACAAACAAGTTGACTGACGGCAGCTGAAATTGTTTGGGGAGAGAGGCACACGTCGCCAAATGTGGTTGCAGGAACTACACATACATGAACAAGCACGCACACACAGGAACAGTAACAAGTGAACAAACATAAGATGTCCTTGGATAGATTCCATGCATTTCTCTCTACCACTCAAGGACATGTTGAGCCTCTCCCATCTCCTAAATTGCAGGGTAGAACAAAAAGCGGGATCATGAAAAGGGGAGGAAGAGATGATGGGTTCAGGTGTTCAGGAACAGCTGGTCGGCAAATAAAAACAGGAAGGAGGGGGCGGACAGGGAACAGGGAGATGGAGGGGATGACAGAGACAGTGGGATAGGTGTATGAAATGATTAATATTTCTCAAGAAAAGCACTGAGTAATTGATGGAGACTGCTTATTGTGAATGGCATTATGAAAAGATGAGAAAAACACACAGTCAGTTGGATGGAGCGACACACAATGCTTTGTGTGTGCTGCACAGTGTGGACAGTACACACAGATACAGTGGATGATAGACTGGCAAACACAGCAGGCTTACTGTCCATGGATCAACAACATGCTATCTTTCAAACACAGGGCCATCTATAAGCTCACTCAAACACACACAGCAGGCTGTGTACATGAGCTCAGCTGTGCGAGCACACAAAGCCTCCAGTATTTTTTTCCTCCTTTAAATACAGACATAATTGACATGAAATAAATCTATATTCTCAAAAAGAGGACATAGATGTGTACTGCGCTACACCGTGACTAACGACCCACGCACTCTTCATTTGGTTGTGCTTGTAATTTTTTGTTGCCCCAAGCCTTGTGGAGACATGAAATGAGATTAAAGCATGAAAATTAAAATGCAGATGCGATGATTTTCAGTTACTTGCCTGAATATTACATCCTGAAGCTGTTGTAATAAACATTTGAGAAGTTTTGTATAATGTTCTAGTTTAATTACTTTGGGGAAACTCGTGGCTGCAGAAAATAACGAACACTAAAAACTAATAAACCAATTTCAAATTTAATAGGATACTGAAATGTAACCATTACTGCACCTCTGGATGTGAATGAGGCCGTTTTTGTATTTATTTGAAAATAACTAATGCTTTAACACTTAATACTTATAAAAATCACCTCATGGCCTATTAATTCAAACTATATGTATAGACAGATTCTATTGACTTTGGCACCCTCTGCAGGATTTTAGTGTCACTGACAAATTACGCATGTGACCCAGGATGCTGCTGGTCTGCCTTCATTTTTATGCAACAGAACATTCAACTGCAGATGTATTTTGAATATCACATTTTTCATATATACACATTTACATAACTGCTTTAGATTGGGATTGAGACAATTTGCCTTTTAAAACATCAAGTTAAGCAAACATGAATTGGTTTACTTAAAATATAGATCACATATCCTTCATGTAAATACCTCATGGTTAGTTTTCCCAAGTTTTGCGTCTGGGGTGGCAGTCATATGAAAAACATGTCCGATATTTTCCCCATTCTACTAAAATTGTCAAGCATTCTTATTAAATTTTGTTTTAATCTGTAGATGGCACTGTGGGCCCTGAATGAGGCTGTTAAACCATGACATCATTCTTTACAACTGAAATGTTAACTAGGTTCCTTATGGAAATGTAATCATCTGCCTTTGTTAAGTGGACCATTTCCAGCAGTTGTCATGGTATCAGCGATCAATTTGTACAAAGTACATCTGATAGATGAACAAGGTGGCAAAAACAAAAGATTAATATGGATGGGAAAAGGGGCAATGTGACAGCAGAGTGTCTGGCCAGTGATGAGAAGCTGTATTGGCTTAGTGATGGATCAGCTCCCCGGAAGCCTTTTCAAACTGCCCGATGAAACAGCACCCAGTCATCAAGCTTTTGGTAGCAAGAGGATATGAGGATCTGAACAGAGCCCACGACCAATGGTCATTCACTGCCCTTTAGACAAAATGACATTTAGACCAGAGTGCCAGACATCAGCTAGGGATGAATTACTGCAAAGACTTCCCTTCTTTTAGAAAGCATGGTTCATAATATTCAGGGAAACGGGCTTATCAGCAGTTCATCTATAAAACTCATTCCAGTTCATTAGCTTGAAGACACTGATTGAATGGGTTCAAACTAATTGTTCATGCAAGTCAAAAATCACAAGACACACAATTTGACTTTTCCAAAAAAGATTTATTAAACAGATTTCTTGTTTGCAGCTGCAACCTGTGGAGAAAAGAGAGAGAGAGAAAACGTGAGATATATCCAGGAGTGACATCCTGCATCAAATGAAAATCTCACACCTTTGAAAACATCCCTTCAATTCAGAATAAAATTACTAGCAGTGTTAGTGGGGGGTATTTAATCAATTCATTAGGCTGCCATGGATGAAGAAGATAATCTCAACTATTTAAACTAATTTTATTCTACAGCAATCAAATGAAAATACACATTTAATTCATTTATTTTTAAATGTCACTCCACTGCGTTAATAGTCAGTCCACAACTTGAGGGAGCAAGATGCTATCAAAAATGTAATTTCACAGGGACTTGAGAGCAAACACAGTCTGGAAGAGAAACTGTTACTGCTGCTGCCAAAAACCACCATGAATAGTCTGATAATACATGGCAGAAACCTCACTTGCCAGGGAAAAGCCTCTCTCACATAAAAAGTCATCAGAAAGAAACAACACACGAGAGATTCTAGAGGTGGTAGGGGAGCCACACCAACAAGCTTCCTGCCAGTTTTTGTGCAGCAGGCAGGGCCCAGCCCAGGTCTGCTCATCTGCATACTGCTCATTAGCATGGATAAACAAGGAGAAAACTGGTGCCATACGGTGGACTTGCCAAGCATGAAATTCCCTCCTCATGTTTACCCCTTTTACCCTTGGATTATCACAACATTGCTGACTCTCTCCTGATTTTTGACAAGGCCCAAGTGTGATTTGTTTTTTAGCAAAGGCTAACAAACAATTCCAGGAGTGTGCCACACAAGACACATAACTCAACTGGCTGGCAGAGGGGAAAAAAATTTGCCCAAGGACAAGTGCTTTAAAAAAACCTTGCATGCCAAAGTGATGGGGGCAATGTACTCCCACAACAGACAAGGTGTCGCATCAAAGCAGAGGATGATATTTCTGTGGTGATCACACACTCTTAAGGCACCACCCTGAGTCTGTCAGAACGTCACATAAAATGACAGAGAGCATCATACAAAATCAGTCACAGGAAAAAACCTTTGCCTGGCCAGCATGAGGTCGTGATGACATTTAACAGCTGGGGAGCCTGATAGTGGTCTGCTTCTTTTCTACCAATTCCATCAGGCTGGAACTAGAGCTGGCTGACATATCATAGCGTAGCATGTTAGATATCATGTGATTTTAAGCATAGGCTTAATATTGAAGCTTGGTACATAACAGGTTACTATCAAAATGTGTTTTGTGACAAACATTTTACATCTGATTTCAGTACCTACAGATCACTTTCAGATTATACTTCAGTGGCTGCAGCTTTTTACATTTGCAGCTGAGACTCATTCCCTACAAGAGACACCAAAGTTGTCTCAAAGGGGCATGCTCACTAGGCACGCCATTTTCAGACTTGCGCACAGTTGACATCTTTCATTATAAAATACACGGTTAAGTGAAATTCATCTCAACCATGCAGAATCGTACTTCTATAAATAGCTGCACCTTTGGTTGAGAGTTTGACCAGAAAACAGAAAAGCCATACCACAAATATATGTGAAAAATCAAAAAAGGAGGATAACAGCAGAAGGTGGCTATGAAAGTGGACACTGGTTCTTGACTCAGTTTCATTTTAACTCTTTATACGTTACAACTGCCCTTCTCTGCGGTTTGCTGCCGAACCAACAGCAGCACAAGAGAGTTGCCCAAAGACCCATTGGTTGTGACACTGCCCCCAGGTGACAGAAAACAGCTACAACAAAACAGCCTGCAAAGCTGTAGCTTCTGCACAAAAGCGTGGAAAAAACAAAACCAAAAGCCATCAGGATCTTCTCAAACTGAACACATCAAGTCGAATACCTATAATAACTGCAGCATTTTAGCAATACTCTCTCACTAGCTGCTGCCACTTAATGTTCAACTTGCAGAGCACCTGAATATATTTAGTAAATGATTTTATCCAGCTGGAAGATGACAATTTGATACACGTTTGAGCCTAAAAACACTACCTGTATCGTAAAAAAATTAAATAAAAACAATTGAATGCCTGTTACAACGCATACAACTGAGTTGAACAGTTTAACAAAACACAGCATAAAGGTGGCAGAGAAAGGGAGCCATGGTCATGGTGTTTAACAGCAGACAGCTTGTCATGTTAAAACATCACAAACACAATAATTGGTGTACTGATTAGTGACAGATACAGTGCAAATTATATTATCTGAGATCATTAAGGACCATTAGTCCATCTCCTCATCTATGTGTATGGTCTTAATTTATTGAGGGGAAGTGCTGCACTGGACATTGTAACCAAGAGCATTAATATTACTTTACATTAGCAAATTAATTTGTCCATTTTAGATACTTAATTGTCCTCAGAATATTTAGCTACAACCCATTTATGCCCCTCTCTAGGTTTTGTGCAGACCTAATGATTTTCAGTTTGCATAGGTTTTAGACCCCTTGAATATGTCAAGCCTCCACTGTACCATATAAGAAGGTAAAGACCACGACGCCATCTCTGAATAAAGTTTTATTAGGATCATTTAATCAGTTGAGTTATTGTTAAGTGTATGCAAACTTCTTAGCATTTAGACAGTTTGGTGATTTTTATTTTTTTAAAAACAGAATAAATGAGTTTCTCACCTGGCCAGCAATTCTGTCCAGATCTCTGGTTCCCTGGGAAGTCAGTCTGCGACCACTGATTTTAAAAAAAGAAAGCAAGAAAAAGCACAAATTAGCTGATACAACAGAATACCATTCACCGCTAGAAAAATGCTTAACACTACAATAATGAGTTTATGCCACACTAACCACAGCATTACAGTGAAGAAGCCACTGAACAATTTTTCTCCACAGAACTTAATTTTCTTGCTCACTTCTATCCCAAGCCAATCAATTAGCCCTGTTGTTACAGAGCGATTAAATCTTTACTGCAGTCTCAAAAAATGATTTCTACCTTATGCATTTACAGATTTCAGTTATCCACATCACATAAGCTGGCCCATTTCACATCAGCAAAAGCAATAAACAGAAAACTGAGACACTGTTACTAAGTTTTGCAAGAATGAGTAACAGCATGTGTAGAGGCATTGGCGTAGGTGTGTACCACTGTGCCCATGTTACCCATAAAATAAAACAAGAAAAAAAAATCAATTCAAAACAATATTGTGGCATTTTCTTGAGCTCACCAAGTATCAAAATATCAACTGTCAGTTAGCTGGCATCTCCATGTTTTATCAGAAATAGAAAGCTGTGCAAAAGTATGCTACTTAGGGGATTTAAGCTTCATACTCCAATGTTGCAGCCAACTGCTTACTGTGTGTGCGCTGAGGTTTTGTGTAGAGAGCCATGACTCATCTGGTAGCGTTGGTCATCTACCAATCCAAAGGTCATTAGATCAATCCCTGACTCCTCTAGCCATGTGCCAAAGTATACTCAGGCAAACAACTGAGCCCCGAGTTATCCTCAAAGGCATCCATCGCAGTGTGCATGTATCTGCGATGGTTACAAAGCAAATAAATAAAAAGACTGTATGATTGCGTGAATGAGTGCTACGAATAATCAATTAAAGGTGACGTACAGCTTTGTAAGTCCATTTACCATGACGTCCACTAATATTGGTATGCAGAGTCTAGAGGTACAAATTAATATCTTTTTAATATCCCCAACTAAAGACCAAGTTTTTAGTGGAAATACACATGAAACTGTACTGTGGAGTTCAAGTAATGTACTGTGACTAAAAACAAGAAACAATTGTAGAGAATTTCAAAATTTTTAATGACCAAATTAAGTTAATACTGAGTCAACATTTTAAATATTTGAACAGAGATGTAGTGTAATACTGGATAATGGTGCTGGGGTGGTAGTTATTAACTAAAGCAGTTCACTTCAGGTTGGTCAGCATGCTCCATTCCAACCAAATCTTACTGCACAGCATTAAGGGGACATGCTTCATCAACAGCATTGCAGAATTTAACACTTAGGCTACCAAGCAACTCCAAGTAAACATACGTATAATGGGCAACTAGAGACACATGCATTTTAAAGCTTTGACAGTTCAAGCTACACTTACACTCACTCTAACTGAATGTGAGTGCTCTTGAAACCCCTTCTGGACACAGAAAAAAGATGACAGACACAGGCACTGTTAGCCTTACGACTCAATATCTCTTGTCCTGTATCACTAGGCTGAGAGCATGTTCAGGTAAGCCTTGAACGTCCATATTATGTGCATGAAAATAGATCCCTTTCCAAACTTGACTAAAATACTTGAATTTTATTAAGGTTAACTTTAATATCAATATGTATACTGTGTTCATTGACCTAGTGTTCCACCGTGCCCTGGCAGCCAAGTTGGGTTTTTTTCCCCATTCCATCAAAAGCTGATTACAATTTGCAAATAAAATCAGATGTATAAAATATAAAAACTATTCCTCGGTGAGTCAATTATTTCACCCATCTCTAAGCATCATGCACATGCCAACTTATACATGCAATCAGCTTTCTTGACTGGCTCTAAACCTTAGGTGATTTTCACACATGAAGGAAGAGATGCCCCATACCATGCTTTCTTGGTAGGGCAACCAGGAGGCAGGCCATATTATGGTGACTTGCTCACCAAAGGATTCTTTGTGTCACATATATTCAGACATCACACGTACTGGTAAGTCTATCAGACAGCGTTTTTGCATTCACAGCTTTCTGTGTCTAATATTTAGAAAGGTCTGGGGCTGAAGTGTATGAAGAAAAACAAACAAACAAAAAAACGCTTTTAAGTTCCAACCAATAAAAACAGTAAGAACCGGCACTTACCCATTGGGATCCTTCTCAATCATCTTGAGCAACTCAAGAGCCTGCAGCACCTTGCGAGCCACATTCTTTGATCCAACACTGTAGTGGGCAGGGCACACGCCGTTCCTCTTGCGACTGCCATAGATCTTGGTCATGGAGCCAACACCAGCACCACCACGGAGGTAAAGGTGGCGAACAGTGGATGCTGCGGAAGCATGAGAGATGACAATATTTAGAACGTGAAACACTAAGCATTGTACAATGTGAATATTAAGTTTTTGATAAAGTGGGCTTACTGTGTCAATGGTTATAAATTTGGAAACAATTTAAAATGATCAGCATGTAGTCTGTTGCATTCAAAAACTCTTTACTAATTAAAAGCACATTTGCATGTAAAACTGTCCCATCTCAAAGCACCATTTAAACATGTAAATGGAAACATCTTGTGGTAATACAAGCCTGAAGCTGTAATAAGTCTCAGGAGAACTGAAAACCTTAGTAATTAAAAAAAACAACTTGCAAGACTTACCAGCTCTGATGTAGAACCAGTTCTCATCACTGGGGGCCAGCTCCTTGTGCTTACCCAGCTTGACAAGGTCCACCCAGTCAGGTACCTTCAGTTTTCCTGACCTGGTAACAGAAAAGGTACATCAGTATGAAGTACATCAGAGGACTATATCAATAATTTGTTCGAGTGGGCCATTAGCATCTGTTAAGTTAAACAGCGTCACAAAATTTGATTAAAAATATGTTCAATGAAAAGTAAAGCTGCTCAGTGGAGCATACTATATAAAATATATTAACAAGCTTTGAATATGTAGAGAAGAAAATAAAACTCACTTCTTCAGGAAGGCCGCCAGGGCACGGACAAACTCCTGCTGGTTAACGTCTTTCACTGTGACACCTGGCATCTGAATGCGATTAAAATATGAATAAATACAAACTAACGTTTATCTTCCAAAAGAAAGCAACACACAAGACAAACATCTCTCATAATTGCTCTAAGATGTCGCTGCTCACCGCCTCAAACCAGAAGAACTCTTAAACATCAATCCCAATTAGCTTCAAAGAATACGGAGCTTAGGTTAATTATTAAAATGCATCAAGAAAGCAAATACTAAATAATGCTATGCAGCAAGACAAATTGGACAGGATACATGTGCACGACTCTTGGCAAAATTGCACGTTTCACCCGGTGTTTTAGCTTTATGTGTGCTAACTGACCATACACTCAACCACACTTCGTTTTCAACTGTTATCCTTACGACCTAAAAAGTCGACAAATAAAAAACATCTGCCCAACCGATACACGATATCATTTCTCGTTATATGAATATTCATATATTATAGGACAGAACACAAAAGCAAATCAGTACAACTAGCCAGTTGAGCAGGCCTCAACGAGGTAGCATGGGGGCAGCCATTACTAGCAGATACGATATGAGCGCAACTTTCAAATAAAATTCTCGCAAAACTTATTAACACGCCAAAGTACCTCGTGTAAAGCCTAACCACTGTAATTATCTGTACTTTATACTTTAACAGACCACGTTTGAAGAACAATTGTTTGAATTTTGAATACATTTATTGCTAAATAAGCGAGGAGTGAAAAATGCGGCGTTACCTTGCTTGTGGACAGCGAAGGGAAGAGGGTGGAACGGGGTTTCCAACCCATGATAGAACGGGCACATCTCGTTTTTTAACGCGAGACCAGCGCGTTGTTTTTTCCAGCGATGCCGCTCATCACAAGTGTCGACCGTCCCAATCTAATCCATCTATCCGTTTTCGACTCTTTTGTTCGTCATTTAGGCTATTTTATTATCATCTACATAAATAGATTAGGGTTAGGGAAATTGCATACTAGAGCTACAAGTTGTACTTTACATAGTATTTAATCGGTCTTTGGTCATTTATTTCCATCTGTTTCTATCAACAACAAAAAAAATCCGCTTTTTTTCATTCTCCTCTCATAGAGATCCCCACTTTCACATTTAACTATGGCTGCATTTAAAATGGCAGCAGCCAATAGTTAGTATGTCTACATCAGTTATTGATTTGTCAGTAACTGTGCTCTTCCCGTAATGCTTGGCCCTTTTGAGACAGACAGTTGGAGGATAAGGACCTAAATGTCAATCTTACAGTTTGATTTCTTGTATTTTGCCTGTTTGTTTGTTTCTAATTATATATATAGAGGCAAGAGAGACTTTCTTAAAGGTGCATATAGACATCAATACACTTCTGCCTGCATATTTGTTTTCGTGTCTATAGATAGTGTAAACTGCTACATCCGAACAGCAAGCTGTTAAGAATTGTATAGTGTTTTACTCTTTATTTTAAAAAATCTGGAGAAAACTACATATATAACATAATAAATGTATATATATGTGTGTGTGTGTGTGTGTGTGGGGGGGGGGGGGGGGGGTACCTTATTTACATAGTTCCCTGGCTGGAAGAGAATGTGTTGCCCTTTGCACAAATCAGATGGAAAGGGCAGCCATGCTCCAACATTGACACAATTGATATGTTTGCAGAGACAAGGGAGAGATAGAAGGCAGGTTGATAAGCAGAGGTTTATGAATCAGGTTTATGCTGTCAGTGGGGCAGACAGTTAGACTGAGAGGTGAGAGGGAGAGATAGAGATCCTTGAGCGGAATAAAAAAGCAAGCCAAGTCATAGCCAAAGATAGGTTAGAGCTCATCATCGCAGGGGCTTCACAACAGGTAACTGTACCTTTTTAATTTAATTCACCTCTTTGGCACCCACTGATTTCTCAACTCTGTCAAATTGACTGTCGCCATGAATAAAAGTTTGGCCCTATGTACTTTCAAAGAGCTTAATTGATTAATTAAGGCAATTCATTACGCTGGGAGTGTCCAGCTACCAATTTGAATTGAAAACTCACACAAGGTGGATTTGAACTCCATTAATTACTTCAGTAAATCAATTTTGCTGAGCCCCTTCAAGTAGTAAGACAGGAGACAACTGTGTAAAGTGATTATGAAGTGTTATAAAGAGGTTATTTTAGCCAGTCATGATTATTATGGAAGTGAGGAGTAACACCAAATGTTTCAGAAAGGTCAAACTAATTACATGGAATGGACAGGTGGCACATTGAGGCAGCAAATCCGCTACTTCAATATTCATTTACTCTGCTTTCTGGGAGACTATTGTTTGAAAATGCACTAAAATTAGCTGTCAATCATGTCTGAATACATTTGCTGAAAATTACTCATCAGGCACTGGCACTGCACACTTGTGTAACTGAGTGTTGCTGTCCATGTATTTACGCATAAATGTCTAGCACTGTTTGTGTTTCAAGAAGTATGTGTCTGACTGTGAATGAAATATGGTGGGCCAGAGGGAGAAAAGAGGTGCATTAAACATTGGAACAAGGTATGAGAAAACATAGCGTGTAACTGTATGTTGCCACCCAGCTTGGTGCTTGTTGTCGTGTGTTTGCATGGTGCTCACATCCTACATGGAGAAGTTCTGTCAAGTCTGGTCTGGCCTGACCTTTTCACTCTCCAGACACGTTTACAGCTCTCCAATACCTATCAAAATATCTACTCCCTTTCTGCCTGCTTCTCTGCCCCTAGCACAAACTTGCATCACATTCTAAATCCTTCTACAACTGTACTTTTCTCCCTCTGCTGAGTGTTTTTTGTATTCTGACCCACAATCCACTGCTTAACCGTACAATTTCCTCCATCCGTTGTCACTCCTTTCTCATTTATTTTCCCTCTATTCTTTGTCTTTCTCTGTGTGTTTGACCATCGCTTTGACAATTCAAGTCAAAGCGATGCTCCAGGAGCCGTCTTGGCTCCAAGAACCACATGGGAACACAGGGCAGAGGTGACAAGTAGAGTAGGAGTTTTTATTTGCATAGAAAGCATCAATATGTATTTTCTTGAATTTATGTTTGCCCACATCATTATCATCAGTGTTTTGTTTTGTTTTCAAAATTGTAAAAAGATACATTTTTGTCTCTTTGTCTTCTTAAAAATTGTCCTCAGACATGGAGTTCATGTGGCTGTATTCCCTATGCCAGTGCATGTTATCTTTATCTATAATTGTGGTGAGCGTGCGGCTTTGCATGGCAGTCACCAGCAAGGGCACGATGGCTGATGTCCAAGACGGATCCCAGATTTCCAGGCCCCAGCCTGGGAGTGTTTCATGCTGTCTTCGACTGTGTCTGGGTTGTGTCGGAGCCATAGGAGGTGCAGCGGGAGTCCCTCTGAACGTGTTACTCAACCTGCGAAGCCCCCAGTGTTTGTACACCTGCATAACCCTTGTGTGTTGCCCTTTGATGGTCAGGCAGTTTACAATGTTCCTGTTGGTACTGCTTACCCTGGACACCCACCTATACCATCGTTTGGCAGACAGGTGAGCGTAACAGTTTGATCAGTAGAGGAAAATGGACAAGTTTTCAATTTCAGTTTCAAAGTTTAAGCAGACAAACACACACACACAATTACACAACAAAAAATACACAAAAGGAGACATTTCTTATATAAGACTCCTTTTCAAAGTAAAATAAAACTTTGAGTGGTTTAATACATTTTTGTATATGTGTGGGAAAGAGTGAATATGTGGGTGGCAAGAGTCAACCAAGATTTGTAAGCATGCTTTTAGCAAAAATGAAAGAAAAATAAGTCAAGGCACACCTTTGTATGTAGTAAAACAATCTGTTTGTTCAGTGCTCATAAAGATGTTCTTATTGCGAACTGCTTGTGATGCGATGTGAGTGATGGTGAGTAAATATCAATAGGCTCCAAGGCTCTTAGATGTTTGATTGACAGTGACCCACAAATTCGGACTTGAATGGAAAATCAGAATTTCCTTTAAGACTGAAAATACTTTCTTCAAAGATGTACGGCGTGCCATTTTGTATTTTTGGAGTTGGTGGTAGACAGGTGTCAGTTAGGAACAATCATCTTGGTGATGTCCTAATTTCTTATGATACCTTCAAGTACTATTGAGTCTCAGTATTAACTCCACGCTAATATGTTGTTGTTGTTTTTCATGTCTTTGGATGCCAGATACTCCACAGTGGTCACTCGTCAGCGAACTCTGGGTGTAGTTCTGTTGTGCTGGGTGGCCTCTGTTCTCTCCTCCTTTGCTCAGTTCATCGGCACAGATGTCCTCAACGCCAGGACGAGCAGTACGGACCCAGGCACAGTGGGTCTTGAGTTGGATGGTAACTGGACAACTTCTTTACCCCATCTTACCTCTTCCCCACCCCCTAAGTATGACGTCAAAGTCATTGGGAAGCACCTTCCATACGGAGGCTTCTTGTCAAAATTTTATGTGGAGGACATGAGCAACTTTACCTATGCTGAGATTCACAGCAGCCACTGGACACTCTGTGCTCCTGACACTATTCTCAGTCCCCAATTCTTGGTCTATGTTCACGGGATGACGGCATTTATCCTCCCCTTGCTTTGCCTCCTGGCCATTTACATTGACCTGCTATGCATGAAGCAGAGGAAGACTCCTTTTAGTCATGCAGATCCCCCAAAACATGACTCCTGCTTGGCCCGCTCCCTGGCCCTCTCCCTCTCCCTTTTACTTCTGCTGTGCCTGCCACTCCACATTATCCACGCTCTCCTGCTTTTTACCCCGAGTACCTATGTTCCTGACTGGGTTCGTATATTTGCCTTGTTCCTCTTCCAGCTCTACAGTCTTGTGCCCCAGATCCTTTTCACTCCTCCTAAGAAACACATGGGGGGAGAACAGGCATCATTCCCTCTCACTGTTACCAACCTTCCACCTGCAGTAGCCCAGTCCAGAGGGAAATCTGTACGTATGGCACTGTGTGAGGCGATGCAGGCAGCTCCATGGTCTTCAGCCAAACACTCCCTTAAAGCTAAAGTGTGCCCAGAGGTCTAAATTCTCGGAAGATCTGGGCTATTGTTCCCAGCAGATAGAGCAACATTCCCTCCATGTTTCGTGTGCATAAAAAATAGTTAGCATTGGAAACAAATGACCTGTGGACTGAAGAAATGTGGCATATTTCTGTTTGTTGCTGGCTTTTAAGCAATCTGCAACCTTGTACACACACATAATGAATAACTAGCAAATGATCAGGCTAGTTAATTATCAGGTCCCACACCAAATGTCAGTGAGAAAATTAAGTCTCTAGGTGATAACTACTATCCTGATCACAGATGTCTGTTTTCTTTGACTGCTCTTCCTATGGGTCTTATTTTAAGCCTGCTTTAAATCTCTACTAAGCCAATCACCAGTAATGTAGATATATGAGTGGCAGCATTTAATTAAACCTTCAGTAGTGGTCTAGAGAGAAGGTGGCATTGTAAGGAAAACATAATTAACCTGGTTATGACACAATTTTCATGGCTGCTTTGATTAAACTTGTAAATACAATACGATTCTCTCTTGTAATAAAACGGTCCTTATTCACACTAATTGGATTGTTCATCTTGAAGCATGTTAGTATTAAGAAATCAGTGATGGAGAAAACAGTGGCAATCCATCTCCCTCTACATAGGACATATGTATGACAATGAACATGCCATTTACATTAGGGTGACCAACCGTCCTCTTTTTTTTTTGCGCTTGTTGACTTGTAAAAACCTATATGACATTTTTTATTTCACCATTCATTATTAAAGTTCTTCATGGCTGGGCCAAGTGTCCTCTTTTTTGGAAATCAAAATATGGTCACCCTAATTTACATTTCCCCCCTGTTTCTCATGATCATAGACCTGCTCTGTCTCTCCAGCTTTCTATAGATCTTGTGCCTATTTTTTATTCATTTTCTCACTTTTCAAATCCTTCAGCACTTTCAGTTTTATCTTAATGTATTCAGAAAATACACAGACTCTGGTATGCTTCATGTCATTGCAAAAAAAAAAAAAAACCCTTTCCCTGGAACACATTATTGACAAAGAAATGTAGTAAAGTCTGGGGTAAAAAATATCACTCAGTGAAAAAGAAAATTTCTCCAGCTTCCCTGGCACAGGTGCATATTCAATTGTTTTGCCTGCTTGGAAGCTCCTTGCTTCCTGATTATACGCAGCTTGGAAACGTCAGTATCCTGCGCTTCAAGCTACTCTGTCACCTCTTTGCCATGCTAGGGTCGCTGGTGAAACCAAAGAGATGATAAATAAAAAAATCATAAAAAAAAAATAAAAAAAATAAAATCATGCATGTTGGCAGTAAAATAAAATTACTTTTTTTCCTTTTGAACTGAAGTCAAATATTGGCTGCAAATTGTAAAAACGAAATATGACTCTCACAAATGGGAAATTCTCTGATGTGAACCCGTTCCAGGAGATTAATTTGTGAAACCAACGTCAGAGAAAAGCTATACAAGTTATTCATACATTTTTCCTGTCATATTATTAGCCATATTTTGGTACATTCACTGCATGCCATAAATAGAAGAGGATTAAGGACTGATGACTTGTTACTTTCCACTTTTTTCCTTATGTTTTTGATAATCACACTCCATGATCACGGTCGTATTGCTTTCAGAAATACCATATGAATTGTGTTATAAGTATGTCCAGCCTAGTTTCCCAGAAAGCCTACCCAGCCAACAGTCAATGCTGTGAATTTCAGTGTGATTATGAGGACTCTATAGGGGAACACAAACACAACTGTGAACTAAAAAGTTTAGTTTTTGTAGAGTTTTATTTCTTTTTCTCCCCTCTGTGAGGACGAGCAGAATATCAGCATCAAACAACCAACAAAGACAACCAGACTGAGTGCTGTGTATCCCACAGGAAAACAAACAGATGAAACCTTTGTTTGAAGGACACACACTTCTGTTTTTAAGACATAAAAAAGGGGCAATATTCTCAGTTTTATTACTCATCGACCACAGTGAGTTTGATAGCAAGCGCTTTCAGTGGTACTGTTGCGTCATCATAAACTCAAGATATGTCTAGTTTCGACTGAATTGTTTGCTGGCCAGAGTGTCAACTCATGCTGGTAGCGCCTGGCAAGTCCATTACTTTGATTGCCGTTTGACAATCTGTCTTTATGACAGGCGACCAAGGAGCTTTGCCATCGATAGAAGAAAACACATCGATCTATCACCCTGCGACCTCCAGCAGCTTTCAAATCTAGCCCTGCACACAGATGGACATGTTGAGTGCTTCCCGACAGAATCGGGTATTGATTGCATGGAAGTTAATGGCAGAGTCATATTTTTCTGCGTGCATCTGAATCAACCCTCCTGTCACCTTTTCTTGCCTGCTATCTGCTCTCATGATTCATTAGCACTGCCACACAAGCATCTGTTTTGTTTATTCTGAAAGAGCTGCCAGTTTTAACCGGCTCCGCTGCCTTCATCTTTATCTTCCCACCTATAACGCCACTATTCCCCATTGATCTAATCATATGCTACATCTCCTGTTCTGTATTCACAGGATTTCAAAAACAGTACCAGCTAATTATGCAGTAAACACCCTTCGCCCCCAGCCTCCCCCAAAAAGAAAAAAAAAACAGTCTGATACCCGAGGTTATTTTTGGATTCTTTTTTTATTTTGTCGTGCTTTGTATCTTTCCCCTATAAAGAAATAGTTAGCTATATATCAACAATGACACATGGACGGTAAAATCAACAAGAGTGAAAGACAGGAGAAGAGACAACTAGGCACAGGAGACATAGAGAGAGAAAGACTGGGAAAGAGAGGAAAGATAAGAGGAAAAGAGTGAAAAATGACAGCAATTTCTCTACAGTAGAACCAAAACAAACCATGGGAAGTGTACATTTCTTTAACATTTACAAGTATAATAATAACAACAGCAATAATAATAACAGTAACAACAATCATAATTGTTCAAATAATAATAATAATTAATAGAAAATCAATAAGACCTCTGGTTTCTCATAAAGACAAATGTTTTTTTTTATTCTTTTCTTCATTTTCTTTAAAGATCACTGGACAGTAGTTTGTTCGGCTTTGCACCTCTAAAGGCTAGTATTCTGTGTTAGTATAGTTGCTCATAATGCATTTCAGTAGTAAACTGTTTTCTTATTTCTTAAAAGTTTAATTTAATTTATGTCGAAGTTCTTTTTTATACAAACAAGGAATTCAGAGATATGTATACTGTCAACGTGTTTTACTGTACGTATGAATGTGTGCATGTATCTGCATATGTGTTTGAGCATTCAGGGAAAAAAAGC
Source organism: Neolamprologus multifasciatus (assembly GCF_963576455.1). Taxonomy (NCBI): domain Eukaryota; kingdom Metazoa; phylum Chordata; class Actinopteri; order Cichliformes; family Cichlidae; genus Neolamprologus; species Neolamprologus multifasciatus. The sequence goes on from NC_140449.1 coordinate 24,620,935, forward strand.
CTTCTCTCTCGTTCAGTCCTTTCACTCTGATTCTTCTTGGCCCTCTTATTAAGAGTTTTAAACCTTTTTATCCTCTTAATGACATTCTAAAATAATTATACTTTTCTTTAATGCCTTAGCAAGTCATATTCCTTTATTCTTTCTCAGCCCAATACTAATCCTTTCATTATTAGGAGCCAACAAAGAAGAAGAGATAGAGGGAGAGACATACAGAGACAAAGAGAGATATACGAGTAAGGGGAGAGGATTGTAACAGGTGAACGCAAAACAAATTAAAAGAGGACCACATTTCCTCCACTGTTGCAGTGAGAGGGGAAAAATAACACTAAAAGATGCTTTTTTCTTTCTTTTTACAAATTGGCAGGCCACCCAACAAGGATAGCAAAACAGGACAGTTAGTTTATTCATAAAGTATGGATACTTCCTGGGACTCAGTTTTGTTAGGGAATTATATATTAGCTAAGCTGTGTAGCCAAGATGGTTTGGCAATTAAAAAAAAAAAATCCATTTTCAAGCATCAAGCACTCAGAAGCTCCTGGTCAACTCTCTCTCTCTCCCCTTTGTCCTCTCTCCCTTCTCACACAGTGCTCCCACTGTCTCCGTCAGTTAAAAAACTGAGCTTTGTGAAATGGATTCTTCTATTCTCCAGGCGGGGAATTATAGCAGTCATCTGCCTCTAATTCCCTTTCCACTTTGGCGGCTGCACAGGCAGAGTGCCGGTTTTCTTTGTGCTCCCAGTTTCCCTCTCAATCAAAATAATTATGGCATCATTTCGCTTTTGTCTACATTCACCTCACTCTGTGGCCTCACCCTCTCTCCCTTTCTCACTCCCTATATTTTCCCCAGTTTCTCCAGCTTACAGTATATGGCACAGTCGTTAATGGCTGGTGGGTCTAGAGGCTCTCTTTTCTCAGTCTGTCTCCTAGTGTATGTCTGTTTACAGGATGTATATGGAGTGGACTGGAACAGGATGGATTGGCTGTGTGCGGTATCTGTATACAGTCGTTTTCAGAAGGCTGCCTCTTATGGCGCATTGTATTTTGTGTTTGTGTGTGTGTGTGTGTGTGTGTGTGTGTGTGTGTGTGTGCGTGTGTGTATACTGTATATAAGGTGGGACACAAGGACAGGAAGGGGGAAAGGGTATGAGGTCAGAAGAAAAGGGAATAGGGAAGGAGAAGGGCTACAGTAGGTACTCCTTCTTGCCCTGGCTGGCGTCGTTCCCATTGAGGAAGGCCTCTTGCACTTCACCATGTTCATCCAACCCACTGGCCTCATGGGTAAGATAGGAACCTGAGTGAACAGAAAGAGAGCAGGGGACAGAGAGAGAGAGAGAGAGAGGACAAGAGGGAGATTGTAGGGGGAAGGTTAGGCGGCAAAGCGTCATGATCATTGTAGTGCCATGCAGCAAAATCAAACCAGTCAGTGCTAATATTACTCCGTATCATACCTTTGACTGATTAATTCATTAGTTAACTGATTGTTAGGTCAATACCAGGCAAGAATTGGCTCTCGTGTACGGTATGAGCCTACCAGCAGAAATCAGAGTTGGCGAATGGATGCGTGAATAGAAGAGTCACAAGGAGAGGAGGTAATAGAGGGAGGATAATAGAAGATAATAGAGAATAAAAGACAGGGAGGGAAGAGAGATTGGCAGAAAAGGGTGGAGGGAAAGTTAGGTGCAAGAGAACAATGGCACGTTTGCGTCACTCAGAAAACCCATTAAACTCATTTTACCACCCCTCAGGTCTGTATGATTAATGAATCTGTGTAGTACAACTTGTAGAGAGCAAGAACCACTCAAGTCATCTTCATGCTGGAGTGTCCCTTCACTCCACGGGTGACTGACATCCTTATTCGTTGCACCACAGAGGTTGACTGGCATGTTGACAGTCACAAGGGACCAAGACAAAGCCCTAATACCCTGTCTCAACACTGATTGGTTGTAATGGTCCTGTCTTCATGCTGATTGGCGGTCAAGCCATACTGACTGTTGACTGACGGTGTGTCTAGCCATAGGGTAAGTTACCCTGGTCGCAGCCTGCTGCACTATTCCTAGATCATTTCTTGGCAGCTTTAGTGCATAGTACGTGGCTGCCAACAAAGGGCACTTAAAAAGATAGGGAACGCGGCGACTCTGCTTTAATAGATGAGCCTTGATACACTAACATGTAGTCATAAAACACTGGGGACCACACCTACATTTCCCACCCAACCTTTTCTCTTCCAAGGTTGTTTATCACGGACAGTGCCTGGCTGGAGAGGAGCATCCTGTCCTGCATGCTTTCTGCTGACAATTTTACACAGAGTTTCACAGACTCTGAGTGTAACTAGAATCCAATAATATTTTCACAGCGTGTTAAGTCAGAAAGTTGAGAAATTGAGAAAACATGCCTGTGGAAATTTGATAAAATACCCCGATTCCCAAAAATGTGAGGTATGCTTGTGAGAGTAACTTTTGTGCCACCTGATATGTGAATTTGAGTGTGTCTGTGGATTACCTTTCTGTCGGACAGAGCACCAGATGGTGACAATGAGGACACAGATGACAGTGAAAACCAGCAGCGCCAGAACACCACCTATCACTGCATAGGGTACTGCACTGTGAGTCTCCACCACTGCACCAGGATCTGAGGAAGAGCAAGAAAGACAAATAGCGTGTGTGGGTAGACTGCATAAAGGGAAATGTTGAGAAAAAGGAAAAGAAAAGTGCTGGCAAAGAAACTGAGGGAAAAAAAGAGAGAAATGGATCAAAAATGAAAGCAGGCGAGATAAAAGAGAAAGAAAGGCAGCACATTCCATCAGCTTGGAAGAGGGAGCAAGACACGAGAAAAGCGAAGTCGATATCTTCAACCGAACTTGCATTATCACCTTTCATAACCCCCCCACTCACTCTACAGAATGCCAGACAGTCAAAATGAGTGAGAAAAGGGTGAAGAAATGAGGAGACTGAATAAAGGAATAAGTAGCCTATGTCAGCCACTGCAAAACCACTCCATTCAGGAACCTGTCAAGAGTACAATGCATTTTGAATGAGGGAAACTGTGTTTACACCTCAAGCAGTACAGTCCTCAGAAATGAAACCAAACCTTTCACCGCAAAATGAGTGAAGTGAGATCAAAACCTGGAAAAAGACAAATTATGTGAAGATTTGCAGTATAAAGTTGCAGTTGTGGTAAGAAATAATGATGGCTAAAATGAGAAATGATGAAAGAAGCGCATGTTTGTATTGAAATGATTTGTCATTTGATACCTGATCGGTCAAACAATCAAACAATCAAATGACAGAAAATGAAAATAGAAGAATTTGTTAAATCACACTCTCTCTCTCTCTCTCTCTCTCTCTCTCTCTCTCTCACACACACACACACACACACACACACGATTAGTGCTCTGAGGTGTCATACTCCCCTTTAAGCAGTTTGTCAAAATTAAGATTACTCAAAAGTCAAAAGCTGTATTGTTAGTTGCACCTGTTGCAGATCATTTAGCTAAACCCAAAGGAAATGATTGTGTTTATGTGTGTCTTTATACAATTTCAGTAGTATATCCTGGCAAAACAACAACAACAACAAAAAGACAGGTATTTACATGCACAGATGCAGAGATAGAGAGAATTAAGATAATTGGAATCAGCCTCGTTTCTCCTGAATTTACAGGACACTAATTATCCACCAGAGAGCTAACTTTAAATGTGTGCTTCTTGCAAGGATGTGAATTGTTCTTCACTGGATGGAGAAAAGGCCCCCTGACTCCCACATTGGCACAAAGAAACATTTTTTAGTTTTGAGCACTAATGAACTTATGTGCTGTTGCATTTTTACAGAACATAATAAAGCAAAATAAGCTAGGGGTGAATTTCAAATGGTGCCATATCAAAGCTCGTCCAGCAGAGCAATTCGAACTCCAGTGTTTACAACAGTATGGTACTGTGTGCAGCACATGTAGCATGCAGCAAAGCTGAGCTGGTCAAGCAATGTCGTCACAGTAAGTTGTGTTTTTAAAATATATTGCTGGAAAGTTAATAACCACTTAGTCTTTAATTTTTCCCTTTTTAGTACATACATTAATACACCCAACACTTTGTTAGGTACACCTTGCTAGTACTTGGTTGAATTGTTTTGCTTTAAGAACTGTCTTTAATTCTTATGGCATAGATTCAACTGGGTGCTAAAAACTTTCCTTAGAGATTTTGGGTTTTGATCTATTGGATTAAGATCCCGTGACTGGGCAGGCCGTTTGAGTACAGTGAACTTAGGGAGATGATTTGAGCTTTGTGACATGGTATGGTGTACTGCTGGATGCATCAGAAACATCAGAATGTGGTCATAAAGGGATGGACTTGGTCAGTAACAATACTCAGGTTATCTTTGGTGTTTAAACATGTTCATTTGGTACACTTGGGCCCAAGTTGTTTTAAAGAAATATTCCACACCCCATTAAACCACTACACCAGGAGACTGAACAACTGATACGAGCCAGGTTGGATCCATGCTTACACCACATTCTGTCGCAGCAGAAATCGAGACTCGTCAGACATGCCAAATTGTAGCTGGTAGAAATGGCACCCAGTGGGAACCACTTCTTCTGCTTTAGCCCATCTGCTTCAAGGTTGTATGTGTTGTGCATTCAGAGACGCTCTTCTGCAGACCTTCGTTGTAACAGGTAGTTATTTGGGTTACTATTGAGTTCCTGTGCTCTTGAAGAACTCTGGCCATTCTCCTTTGACCTCTGGCACCATTAAGGCATTTTCTCAGAAAGATATTTTCTCTTTTTTGGATGATTCTCTGTGAACCCTAGAGATGGTTGTGTGTGAAAATCCCAGTCAGTGGTTTCTGAAATACTCAGACCAGCCTATTTGGCACCAGCAACCATGATCAAAGTCACTCAAATCCCCTTTCTTCCCCATTTTCATGCTCTCTTTCATTCAGCAGGTTGTCTAGATCATGTCTAGAATGCCTAAATTAATTGTGCTACTGCTGTGTCATTGTCTGATTAGATATTTGCTAAAACACGGAGTTGGACAGGTGTACCTAACAAAGTCACCAGTGAATGTATGGATTTATGTCTATGATGAATATCCTCTCATGGGTATACTCTATTTAGTGGTATAAGACTTTTTTTAGTTCATAAATATGTACTTGCGTCATATTACCACAACATACCATTACACCATCCACTGGACTCCAAATGCAACTTCTTTTAATCCTTCTGATGCTTTTAGTGGCATATCGCAAATGAATCACAGAAATAGTTTTTGTCTGCTCTTTGACATGGTAATACTAGCATGTATAAAATATAACTCATAAGTGTTGCAGATGAAGCCCATGCATCTCTGTCTGGCAGTGTCTGTGTTATCTCGTTCTTTGTTGTTGTGAAAAAATTAATAAAACATATGTTTTTGAGTCTGGACTTGTGTCTGAGTTGCGGGCGATAACAAAAGCCTTTTGATGGGCTGAGTCAGTGTAAGAGCTGGTAAAGCCAATAGAATGCAAGGACACAGAGTTATTGATGCAGCTCTTGAACCTTGATAGAGCGGAATTAAAACATGAATCATTAATACAGTGCTAACAGATAGATATCAGGAGGAGAAGAGAGACTTGTGGGAGAGGTGAAAGAAAAGAAGAGAAAGGAGAAAATTGAGGATCAATGACTTAAAAAAAATCCTTTCTCTACATGCATCTCTTGGACAAATGTCTTACTGAGCAACTTGCATCACTTTTCTGGTTTTGTGGATGACAAAGGACTTGCATCTATATTTATTACTTAAATGAATATTAGTTATTTGAGGACACACAGTGAGAATAAGGAATATTTCTTAGGAGCCAAAGAAAAGCAAAAGAAAAGAAAAAAACAGGTATACTCAAGAGATCCGTCTTTATCTCCAAAAATATGTTGTTAATCCTCAGTGGCCCAAAGCACCACAGGAAATGACTGACTAAAAAAATAGTTGTTTCCCTAAGGAGTCCTTATGATACACCACATTGACTAAACATCCACAAAACTGTCCAAATAGCAACTTTTTTAAGACCCTTTATGATATCTCCACACATGCCCAGCAGGTGAACAACCTCTACCTGTCACGGATAGTGACAGAGGCAACAGCAGAACAAGAAGAATGCTCCTGTTCTCTTTGCTTCATCTTTCCTTTTAAAAAAAACAGAGAGCAGACAGAGAGGAGCTGAAGGTGTGGAAAGCAGGACGAAAACAGTGAGCATGTGCTTTTGTGAGTGAATGAGATAATTAGATTCTGTAGACGAAAAAAGATACGGCGTACTGAATGAGAGTGTGCAGTTATAAATATGCACACAGCAACCATGCTTATAGCTGCAGCGTAACACTCATCTGAGCAAATATGATTACATACACCTGGATCCCTGATCTTTTCTACTTTCATGCTCTCCTTCTCTCTTTTGATGTACATTTGTGAGTCTGTGTGTGTATAAGCAGATAAAGGTTTGTGTAGCACCTTCTGATCCTGCCATAGGCTAACATTAGTAGCTTAAAACTAGGTGTGTTGCTAACTGTTAATGCAGATTCATTATCGGTAAAAAAACAGCACCGTGAAATCCTGCTTAGGCCACACACACACACACACACACACACACACACACGCACACACACATGTGTAAAAATGCTGACTGGGCAATGAGCGTGTGTTGGGGGGGGGGGGGGCATCAAACAGCTAGTGATGAGAGGAGAGAGAATAGATGGTTACGCATGGTGCATACCCAAGCGTCTGCAGGCGGGTTGCTCATGTGGATGCAGGGCAAAGGAAGGTTGCAGCAGTAAAGTGTGTGCGACTGCATGTGTGAGTGGAGGGAGGTGGAGTATAGGTAGGGCGGTGGAGGACACCATTGGAGAGAAGGAAACGACAGGGCGAGAGATGCAGCGACTATGACCTGCAAGAGCTGGGTCACAAGAACAACCAGGGAGAAACCCAAGAGAGATTAGGCACTCTGTCTTCTATCTACATTTGTGAATATATATATATATATATATATATATATATATATATATATATATATATATATATATATATATATATATATATAAAATTTTGGGACAAAAAGAATGGTAACCCGTAACTGTGAAAAGTCTTCAGTGTAATCCATGTAGCACTGCATCACAGTGCTATGGGAAATGTGGAGGGACAATGAATAAGGCTGAAATCCTGCAATTAAATGACAATCCACTTGAACACCTTAGTAATGGCCACAATGAAAGACATAGAATGTATAGAAAGCATGAGGCTTTCAGTGGCAACAACAAGTACTGTTACTTTGATGTGGACAACTGCTCAAAGGGATTATAGTCTACTAATTATACTGTTCTTTGGCTCCATGTTTAAAAATACAAAAACTTTTCTGTAGTAAATCCATAATAAATTTTAAAAGGTAAGCTAGAAAAAAAAAACCTAAACTTAAGTATAGTCTTTTTGGAGAAAAGAATTAGGCTAACCCAGATGTGAGCTCTTCCTTGCAGGTCATAGTTATCTGTTTTCTCATTGGGGTGCAGCAAAGCCAGAAAAGAAAGATATGCATGTGTGTTACCTTCTGGATCCAGGGCCAAGGTGGGTGGTAGGAGGGTTGGGGTGGTAGAATGGGAGGTGATTGGTGGGGTGGTAGGAGTAGGAGTGGAAGGGACCATGGTAGTGACAGACACATTATCTACAGGCAGACAGGGAATGGGATAAACACAGACATACAAATACAACACAGAGGGACATTTTAAAAGGTGTTTTGTAGTAAAGGTAGTACTGGATGTAAAACATGACACATGCTTCATTCGTTTCTGTGGCTGCAGTTGTTTCAAACACTAAAATATCAACATTAGTAATCATTTCCCCCCAAAATGTATGCAGATTTCAAAAAGAAATATATTCTGACCCATGAAAAGTGATAAACAAACACATTAGCAATGTTCTTTGGCAGGTTATATACCAGCTAAGGAGGTTAAAGATGCTCACAATGTGAAAAACACGCTTTAAAGTGGCAGCTGATGAGAATTACACCTGGCAGACTGGCATTCATCTGTGAAGCAATTGGAATATATAGGAACACATTCTCTATCACTGACACATTTTCTATGGTACAATGGCAGGAGAGACAGAGACATTGTCTGTGACAGATGCATTCCCAATGGAACAGTGCCATGCAGGGACTGTCTCATTCAATGCTGAACAATAGCTTGGATCTTGACACATTCTCCAAATCAATGGCTAAGACACAATGGTAGGTAGAGAGGTAGAAAAAGACAAGTTCAGTGCTGTTAAAGATAAAAATAATGGCTGACAAGAACTAAAAGGGAGATGGTGGCGTGAGTGTGTGTGCATCAGCACTTTCAGAATGAATAATACGCCACTTCATCGGACAATTTATATAAAACTGCAACATGCAAGGAAGTCTATGTACTCAGTGTAGGGCACACACACACACACACACACACACACACACACACACACACACACACACACACACACACAGTGAAGTTATTTTGTAATAGAGGAAAATGCACTTTTGCATAAAAACACGCATACTCAGTGTACATGTGCTTACACACAAATGCCTAATTGCACACACACATGCACACACGCTGCCCTTTCTGTTCAGGAGTAATTTATTGGTAAGTATTCCTCTGTCTCTTCTCTCTTTCTCCCACCGGCCCTGAGATCATCAATCTCTTTTTGCACTCCTCTTATGTCAGCACAATACCTCCCCCACTACTGCCTTTTTTTCCTTTCTTCAAGACTAGCCTTGGTCTTCTCTTGTGTACACGACTTACATGATGCATAATGTATTTTGTGCAAAAGATGAAGAGTTATCTGCAGGAAAAATAAAGTAAAATGGAGAGTGGAACAAATCGAATTTGATAGAAAATAGAATTTACTTAAATCTCTCTTTAGTGTATGAGTGCCTTGCTGTATGTTATATGCTTTTGTATGTGTGTGTGTGGATGCATGTAGATTTCATTTGAGCCTAAGAGCGGAAGATTAATTGCTGAGGTCACTGCACCAATTAACTGGTCGCTGATTAATTTCTTTTGACTATCATGAAAAAATAAATGTTCCCCGCTCACTATTTTAAACTTTTTTCAGTCTCACTCATCTTTTCTTCTTTCTTTATCAACAAAACTCTTTTTTCCCCTCACCCTCGCTCCCCAACCCATTTTGTCCACTTCTCCACTTCCCTTCATTTGGCTGCCTCAGCTGGCTCTCTGGTTTCATTCCTCTGTGACTGCGTTCCCTCACTGCCTCTCTTCAACTTAATTAAGGAGAATGCCATACAGCTGTCGTTCTCTTGGCCGATAGCGTCCTTTTTCCCCCACATCATATTGTTATTCATTAACACTATACGCCTGCCAATCAGGCACACAGCCCATGTTATTTCGAGGGATGGATGAGGCGGCACTTGCGATAATGACGTTTCTCCTCGTATCTCATTCTCACAGTAGTGCGCCTGAGGATACGGTGCCACCATTTTGGATGAGCCCTGTTATTCTTTCATGTTCAGTGTTCTTTATTTTAAGGGCTTAGCCCAAAGCACTGCTTGTCTAACCAGTTATCTTTTAGTGCACTGAGTGCTTAGACATTGGTCGAAGGTCCACTACTGTGACCATAAAGGTCGACACTGATTACCTGAAAACTCATAGAAAATTTACTCGGATGTCAGGTGCATTGTCACAAGGGAAAGAAAATAGCACTGAAGCTTTTCTTTTTTAAAACTAAAACGACTCGGCTTTATCTCAGTCTAGCTTCTTCGGCCCCTTGCCTCTAACCTTTTTACACTTTCCTTCTCATTCTATTTTTTTTGAAAGTCTCACTTCATTAAGTGGAGGTCTGGGTTTTTTTTTTTCATTCCAATTACCCTGACGGCTCATTACAACAGTCGAGGAGACAGACTAATCCCTGGTCACCTAATATCCTTCTCTATCTCACCGTGTACCCACCCTTTCATCTTTTTGTCCCTTGCTTTTGCTTTCCATGCAACTTTCTGTAAATCAGTTTCCAGTTTGCATCCTTCCCACTGTTCGCTTCTTTCTGTATTTCACAGAAATGAGCACCCTCACATGCATACACGTGCATGCACATGTGTTAAATATATAAAAACTATAATACTTATTTCCCCATCTCCATCTCTCTCTTTCTCCCTCTCTCTCTCTCTCTCCATCTTGCACACTCTCTCATGCAATTCAATTCTAATAGGTTTTATTGGCTTGGCGATTCATCTGAGTGCAGCAACTAAGTTCAATTACATAAGGAAGCCCTTTGGGCTTTCACCAGACAATCAACAACATTCTCCTCCCCGTCACAGGCACTCGTATGCTCATGCATCTTTGCGCATACACATAAAAAAAAATCCAATTTCTACTTAACAATGGTGGCACAGAGATGAAACACCCAAGAGAGGCCACATCCTTTTAGGATTTTGCAGATACTCGCTCTGAGACTATGTGTTTGCGTGCGTGTGCCTTTGCTTTCTCATTCTTTCGAAATTTCTCACATTTACATCAATAGTGGCCTCCTGAACGCTGCAGAAAGTTAATTTCATTGTTTTAATTTGTTCACACACCTACATGCACAGCAACAGGAAATATCTCACTGTCTCTAAATCAAGGCTTCTTAAAGTGTGTCAATTAAGGAAATCAGCACGAATTAAGAGCCATAACAAAAAAATGCAGACATCACACACGGGTAGTTAACGTTTTAATGTGTCTGTTTAGAGGATAGTGGTTTATGTTGGTGATTAATTTCTTCATTTAATTTCAGTAAATCGTTTTTGTTCTGGTTTCTAGCTTTCAAACCAGCACCCTCTGTCCTATTAGGAAGACAGAAACGTGTTTGTGTGCTATGATCACTAGAATAAAAGAGTTAAAACCACCCACAAGCAACATAATCTCTCAGCTCTAATACTTGAAATACTCAGTTTGTCTTGGGTAAGGTGTTCCTTGATTGCTGTGGACTGACATGACTCTCATGTGCTCTACTCCCCATTTCCCACAATTCACATCACGTGAACTGTGATTTAGTACATCTGTGCTCACACCTATTTTGGGTAATATCTATATAAGGTCAGAGATGAAGACAGTGTGTGAAAATAGCCATAAACTGTGGAGGAAGGATTGTGCAGCCCATATAATGCTGCCTAGCCCTCTGATTGGTCCCCGGGCACTCTGAGAAACCTTGCTCTTAAATCATAAACATGCATGTATACAGGAATAAAAATTCAATAACACACACAGAGTAATATGCGGTAGGAATGGTTGATTCGTCCAATAAAGCTCAGCTTCAATGCATCATGTCTTTGCACAACCAAGGCCCCTTGGAGAGTTTCCCACCTCTCACTCACAATTCTCCTTGGCTAGCATTAAACCTGCCTCTCTTTGTAAAGTGACAGCACTTAAAGCACCTGCGACAAATCTGAAGCCCCTTTTGCCTGAGTTTGAGCTCAGGCTGCAGACCCTGATGGCAGATAATTCTCGCAGAGGGACGGTTGACACAAAATGAGACATAGAGATGAACAAGTTTCTTTGCACCTGTAACAGAATGGTTTCATTTCTGCTGACTCATACCTTATAACACACATCTTCCATCATCCCCTCTTTGCCTGCACTTCCTCCTCCAGTGCACCCAGGGATTCCCTGTGGGAAGGCTGGGAGCCAGCTAAACTGACATTTCGTGTATTTGACAAGCCGTGGTACTGAATGTTAACCTGCATTCAACCTCCATCGTCCTTCATCTCCCCCTATTCATTTCTCCATCACACCCTCCTACCCCCGTTCCCCCAATCCAACTTCTCACTACTTTACACCCAGTTTGCTCCGTGTCGCCTTCTCAGAGAGCAAGGCCTTCTTTGGTAAAGACACTGAACTGCAGCTGAACCTAGAATAGGGGGCAAACCGGTGGCCAAGTGAGAAATAGTGATGGTGTTTCACAGGAAAAGGAAGTGGACAGGAGGTGCTAAAAAGGTGAGAACAGTTGAAAGCACAAGGAAAAAATGACATTGAGGAACGGAATACAGCAAGGTATAATGGGAAAAGGTGAATAACAAGAGTGTTTCAAACAGAAAAAAGAAAATAACCTCAGAGAGATTGAAAAGGTAAAGCATGCGACTACATCAATACACCAGTAAAGCTGCATTTCTTTTGATCTGCATAATGCTTTGGGAAGAAGTGAAGATCCTCGCTACAAAATAAGTTAATCATTATTTGAATGAAAGAAACAGATGATGACACCTACTTAAACAATGTGGGTGCTGGAATGAAAGAAAGCACATGCTGCGTAAAATGTTGGAGTTATGATTCATCTTGTGTTTTATAGCATTCAATCCCATCAGTTTTATTATTGATTGGCGACTTTCATTTAGTTTTCAGAAGCTAGCATGTCACCAGCACTATGTTAAATCATCCTTGGTGGTTTATTTACATCAATACAAATGTATAGCAAGGCGTGCATAGAGCTTGAATTCAATGGATACGTTTGACATTTCTCAAGAAAAAATTTTCACCATATTAGCTGGATTATTAGTTGTGACATTCAGGAAAAGCAAGTGCGACTTTCAGTTGCCTACAGATTAATATGATGGTTGCATCACCAACTCTGAGCTCTTTGAAATAAGGTTTAAAACAATCTGCCCAGTGGGTGACTACATTTTTCTTTTTTTTTGAAGTACAGCAACCTACCACTGATACGGGGCACACCGAGAAGACTTAAGGAGCTGATTGCTGAAAATCTATGGTGCAGCACAAAGGAGCTGAAGCTAGGCTTATGTTGTTTATGAGGATTTCCTGTCTTTTATGGATTTTTATTGAGGCCAGATTCCTTGATCTGAAAGTATCATTTTTTTCACAAAATGAAAGGATAAGAAAAAAAAAAGAGCGATATGTCAAATTAACAAGCAGCACAGAGCAACGACATTAAATAAAGAAGATAAATGATGAAATTTGAGGAAAAAATGCCACAGAGGAAAATAAATGGAGATGACTGCTAAGGAAATGGTGAAGTGGAAGAAGACAGAACATTTTCTACAGTGGTGGCAACACACATCAAAGCTCGACATGTCTAACCTTTTTGAATAGAGAAACAGAGACAACGAAAGAAAGAATAAGTGCGAGAGAAAGAAGAGCTGGTGGTGATGTCATCTTTCATCTTGCCAGTGTTGCCACCCGTGATGTCTGTGGAAAGCTGCCATTACGTGTGTCATCTGATTATTGTACAAAAGTGCGCTCGGTGTGGAAAAGAAAGTGCAACAGTGAGAAAGATAGATAGACGAGGGTGCGCTAACTAAAAGCAACCTAAGAATGTTACATAAGATATCATGTCTCAGCTTCCTTCATTCTTCCCACTGCTTCTGATCTTCAAACCAGGTGCTAGAATGACATGACAGGAGCTGCCAGTGGGGGAGTGGGGGGTTAGATCAAAAGGGCAAACCTACTGAGTGACAGTGGTGTGCACGTAATTAGGTCAAACCACAAATGCATTGGATATGAATCCATATAAGCCGCTAATGACGAGCTTGCTTTACAATTCAGCCCTACTGCTGCTGTCTTGTTAAAATTTCACAAATCTTGTTTTGTCCTTATTTGATTGCAAGTTTTACAGAGTTCTGACTCTCTTGGATCACACAACTTTAAACATATTCTTTTCAAATGTACTTCTAAGCCAGCGAGAAAGTTTAACCAATTTGTCATATTTCCTGAAAAGAAGTGGTGCGAGATATTCATGTGATGTTTCAAGCGGCATTGCTAGCATCGCCTTTTATTAATAAGGGATAACTGCTGTGTTCATTTCCACAGTTGTAAGATTGAACTCTGCTAGCAACATTTACACATGTAAAAAAAAATATGCTTATTTATTTTGAGCCTTGGTGAAGCTGTTTTAATTCCTCTTCGCCACCCTCCCTTCAAGTCACCCTTTCATTTGATCAGCTGCCCCTCACAAACAGAGGTAGGAAAGTGATGTGCTTACACTCAGCGCTGTGGTTACAAATGACCCTAATAAGGATATCAGCTCTCACAGATAGATATATATATCTATATATATACACACACACACACACACACAGTCCTTATTACTGAAAATAAGGACTAGCATAGCAAGTAAGTGGATAAGTAACAAATATGTCTTTTATAAATTACTTTTCAGAGACAGAGTCACAAAGTGCTGTAAAACAAAATAGAATAAATTACATAAAAACTAGAAATAATCACAAAAAATAACAGAAGTTTTAAATATAGTAAAGAGCAACAAAAACAAGGACGCAAAACAGACGAAACAAAAGCTGATAATTAAAGCAGGCATTATCAATAAGATCGAATAAAACAGAAAAGCTACATAAACAAATAAGTCTTTAGCTGATTTTTTTAAAAAGAGTTCATTTCATGGTTTTAGTATGTAGTATGTAGGCTTATCAAAGTCAAAGTCTCTTCATTTGTCTCACTTGGGAGACATTTGCTTTGGACCTAGGGGTCACACCGCACTCCACAGTCTTCAATCTTGTGTGCAATAGCTAAGAAACTCCGACCCTGCAATCACAGAATGCTAACAGCGCTAACTGGTAATTGAGCTGTGTTGAGTTTAAAATCAGAGTCTGTGTCATGACAGTGGCTTTTTCTTTTTCAAACCTGGCTAAATCACCATGGTTACTCATGGTGAACATATAACCTGGACAGCAGCAAGTTAGGTTCAGAGTTTAGGTTTAAAATCTGTGAAAAGAGACGTTTTCACACTGATTCTTATATATATATATATAGCATGTTATAAGTGCAACATAGATTCTCTCTTTTTTTATATGTGCAAGTTCTTAAGCCACACCTTACTAACATCATACATGAAGCCCAGCTGTAAAGTTACAGCAACTCAGGTGCCGCATCGCTTTGTCGCTTGAATGTGCATATATTCAGTTGGTATGCATAAATGGATAAATGTTTGTATACTTGATTCTAATGTACTATTAAATCTGTTTTACACTGATGAAACTGCAGCTACCAGAACACAGAAAACACATCAATAGAATGAATTCCACTTTGATCTGTCGATAAACCAAAGCAATTTCCACATCTCCATTATTAGGCTGTGGAATGGTAACCTTTAATATTTTATTGCATCCAGTTTATATTTTCTTGAGCTCTAAAGCGTGGCTGTCACGTTAGAAACAGACAGCAACATTGAGTGCACAAGTGGCGATAAAATAATTAACTTGCTCTTTGTTTTTTCACTCGGCGCACTTAATTCCAAGCTTATTGATTTTTCTGCAGCAATTGCGATTGTTAGATTTTTTTATATTGTTTATAGATTTATATCACTGTTTTATCATCATCACCTTATAATATCTCAACTGGAGTAGGAGGCATTCTCAAAGATCACGTTGTGTGGAAGTGGAGTCTTGTGACGCGTGAAATGCCCATCACGCTGTTGTGATACCAGCTCCAACTGGGATTTGGGGTTTTGTTAAGCCAGCCTGGCTTTGTTGAACTTCCTAGTAGTATACATCTAGAGCAGTGTGTTAGAGAAGCAGCTGAGATAAATAATCTGGATCTTCTCCATTTAGTGCTTAAAACAAAATCTAAAATCTACTGGGGGTCATTGTAAGAGTATAGACGTGTATTGTGAGCTTGCTTACTAGAACAGGTTACTGCATACACTTTGGGAATGTAGCACCAGTGAATTTATTTGCAGATCGTGATAACAAAAGCCATTTTACCAGCATCTTCCTCCCCTCTAAAACCTCTGTTCATGCAACAAGAAAAGAATTCCAACAGGTTTTTCACTGCACACTGTGTTTCAACTTCTGTCCTTGTCTTGTCCGTGTCATTACGCACTGTAAAATTCATTAGTTGTCAAAATATCTTGTATCTTTAGCTATTGCACTTGAAGATAAGTTATTTTGAACTCCTTGAGGAGAAGATTGGGTCACAGTGGAGATAATAAGCTGCTTCTTTACAAGCGATAGCCAGAATAATAATGTTGGTGACTAGTATCTGTGCATGCTAGTCTCCTTGTGGAATCAATAGCACTGTGAAATCAGTTGCACAGCAGGCTTAGCAAAGGTTTCCTGCTGTGTCTGAATCAAAAAAACAAATAAAGCTGAAAGAAAAATGAGACAAGCATCATGCTGTAGTGGGTCTGTTGCCCACTGCCAGTATAGCCAGACTCCAAATACTCTGGGAAGATAAAAGAATCAATACAATTTAAAAGACTTCTCTAAAATATTATCAAAAAATAAGAAAAGAAATAAGAAGCTTAACAAAGCAACCACTGAACATAAAATTATTCAGGACCGTTAACTACAGCCTCAGGTACTAAAACTTAAGGGACATAAAAAGAACCACTGGAGCAAACTTTGCAAGCACTTGTCTTAATACTAAGAAAATGGACAGCAAATTCACTGTTAGTGATCTTTACTCACCATACACCAACAGCGTGTAATGATCAGCAGCACGACCATAGTCATTCTGGGCCTGGCACAGGTATGTTCCGTTGTGTGATTGGCTAAGACGGGAAATCTGAAGAGTAGTGCCAGAAATCTCTGCCCTCTCAGGTAAGGTGTCATTAATCTTGGACCACTGAGTGTTTCTGGGCCTGTAAGAAATATGAAACCTTCAATCAGTTATCAAAAGTCAACCGTGTAACATCTAGATAGCAATGGTAGGAGATGACCCAGGGCTAACATATATAAAGAAAACAGAATTGGACCAAGCACTGAGCCCCGGGGGACCCACATGAGCGGTCCTGTTGAGGACATGCAGTTCTGAAGTGCTAGTTAGATACGTGTGATGAGAACCATTTGAGAGCAGTGCTAGAGGTACCACCCAGTTCCATAATCTGTCAGTAAAATGACATAATCAGTGCTGTCAAAGACTGTTGATAGTTTAAGGAGAGGGCGGAACCCTGATTTGGGCCAGCATCTTTACATATATGGACATTTAAGAGTCATTAATTAACCTGACATACATGTCTCTGGCCCAGGAAACTGGACTGCCCAAAGGAAATTCATACATGTACTCCAAATGCCCTACCTGACCAGAATGCTGGAATCTTCTAACTTAAATATTATAGGTTTTAGCTTTAGATGTCTAATTTTTGCAGTTTGTTATCATACCTACAAGAAGCAGTGCTATTTGCTATCATGATGGGAGTTTGGTGGAGACCTGAGTGCTAAAGTGAAGCTCTCAATCTACCCTCACCTATGGTCACAAGCTCTGTATTGTGACCGAAAGCATGATATTGCAGATACGTGTGGAAGAAATGAGCTTCCAGTGAATGAGGTTTGGGTTCTGCCTTAGAGATGTCATGAGGAGGTTAGTCATTTGAGAGGGGATGAGGGTAGACCTCTCTTCTCCACATTGAAAGGAACCAGCTGAGGTGGTTCAGTGATCTTAATAGGATGCCTCCTGGGGCCTCCTAGGTGGGGTGTTTCAAGACCCTAGGGTAGACCCAGGACACTCTAGCCTGTGAATGCCCCTGTGTTTCCTCGGATGAACTGGAGGTGGCTGGGGAGAACGAGACCTCAGCTTGTCTACTTGCTGTCCCCGTGACACGAAACATGAGCATAGACATACACGTTTTGAGTAGCTGCATGTCTTTTATCAGTTCAGAAATGTTCTACCTGCGTTCCCTGATCATTGCTCTGTATCTCTGCTGGTATGTGGTTTCAAAATGACAAAGCAAGCTGTATTGTTTAAAAAGAGATGTCTTGTGGAAAAAAGATATCTCAAGATAAGCTTACATGCAGTAATCACACACTTTAGTTCATGTTTTCTGAAGAGACGACTAACTCTTAGGCTTTACCTTGACAGTAGAAGAACAAGGTAAAAGATTGGCCTTAGTTAGCTGTTAGTGGCCACTGTATCTCTAACATGTTATTATTTTTATTTGGACAAACAACAAGTTGTTTGTCCAAATAAAAATAACTTTATTGTATAATTACTTTATGCTTCTATGCTTGTCAAATAAAGAAGACAGGATATAAGGCTGTTCAGGATTTAGATCAGCTCAGAGGCACTTTTGACAGAACTGGTAGTTAGTTAATAAGTAATGTAATTTATAACTTGTTTAATAGTCATGCTGTTATTAAATTCACGGGATAAAAATATGGGTTATTGAATCAAATATTTCCAAGGACATTGCTTAACACTGTCAGCAAGTACCTCACATAACAATGCAATAGATAGAATATGCATAGTCTGAAAGATATTTAATAAAGCCTGAGGAGCTAAATAATTTTAGAAGCAAAGGAAGTCAGTATCAGATTGACTTTGGCACTACCAGAAGTGGTGGCATGATAAAAAAAGAGGTGAAGACGGAGGGTAAAGAAGCCCATAGGGTGAGGTTGACATGAGAATGAAAGAAGGGTCTTGGAGGAGAAATCGTGGCAAGCGAGGGATGCATCCCGATAAATAATCATGAGATATGTGGTTAGAGGGCAGCGAGTGCTTGAAAGAACTGGGTAAGAGTGACAAGGGGGCAGATGACAGAGTAAAGGGTTGTCAGGTGTTAAGAGTAGGAAAGAAAACGAGAAGAATGTATTACAGGTAGAGTGAGGGAAAAAATGTGTAGTAGGAGTTGAAGTGCAGAAGCAGGCAGACAAATTGGTCTGCCTGCTTCTGCATTGGTCACGAGGCTGGGAAGGCAGAGCAGATGGGAGGTACAAGGATTACAGACCCCCAAATCTTTGTGTGTGTGTGTCTGGCAGGGTTTCATGGCTCTTGCCACCCTGGCCAGATTACAATCCTGACTCATCTGGGATCTAATCCCTCAGGAAGTCTAATTAAACCACCTTCTTGGTACAGCATAGATGCATATACACAGTTTCTCCCTTTCCACACTGATGTTTTAAAACAAAATCTCCCGTTTTTCCTCTCTTGCAATAACAAACTTGCACTCTTACTCTGAGTAATCCCTTACAAAGACAACACACAAATAATCAGGCTATCAAGCTAAATGAAAAGACATTGTCTGCCTTAATCTCCCCGCCTAGTAACAGACAGACAGTGAGTGTACCCTTCGCCACAAGGAAGTGACATATAATTAGTAATTAATGCTTAACAGGCATTTAACAGGGCCAGGGAGCAAGCGCAAGGGTGACAAGGGTACTGTAATGTGTGTGTGACTGTGTGTGTGTCTATGGGTGTGCAGTCCAGCATGAGATGAGGGTCATAGTCCAGCGCTGCCTGAAGTCCCATCCCTCACTGTCACATACACACACGCATACACAGTGTCCCCAACCAGCCGTTACAAAGCTTTAGTGGGGCTATAGCCAATACACTTCTCAGCCAGTCCTAACTGTGGGATTTCACTAAATTCATCACACTGACACACACAAAAACACACATGCACACACTTTAGCTGCAATGAGCTTTACTAGGGAGCTTTAGTGGACCCAATGCCCACAGACAGACAGACAATCTAGGGGAGGGTTTAAGAGCTTAGGCCCCAATACCCTTCTAGAAAGTGCCCAAAGGGCTGCCAACACTCTAGAAAAAGGCTTCATTTCAAGGTCGGATCTTAAAATTGTTGACTGCTGATTGGGTTTGGGTAACCTCACACACAGTGCATACCATGTCCACATTTAGACAGAATTCTTTGTATCCCCTTACACACTTCCAATATCCTATCAGGCACAGTCTAAAGCGCCTCTTCTCTTTGTCCTTCATGCAATAAAATATGGATCAGGTTTTTATCCATCTGTCAAACGGTAAATGTCATGTGAAACCACTCTTTTCATCAAAGTCAGAAGTACACTGCTACGTTCACATGTCCTTACACAACAAGAAATATATCACGTGGTTTAATATTGTACATTTACACGTGTAATAGAAGATAAATATGGCTTACAGCTCATATTTCAAGTCCATTTCCCAATATTTTCAATAATAAGTATTGATATTTAGATAGTGTTGATTTCTGAGCACAGTACCAAGAAAGTACAACAATAAAGACAAAGATAAGTCTATGCAATATAGTAATTTCACAGACACAAACAAGATGGCTGAAATTAAAAGTACTTGATAATTGCACTCAGTTTCTGAAGTAAAATTCTGGAAATGAAGGATCACAATGAGAAATTATATAGAAAGAGACGAATGTGAAAAAAGTATTAGACAAAAACAATGAATCTGTTGTAGCTTTCTGGTTAAGAGTGCCTAAGGTCTCGCTGATTTTCTTCTTCCTTTAGAACCAGTAATGCTGGTTAAGCACACATGTTCTCCCTTCTGTGATAATTGCTTTATACTCACACATTTGGGAGCTGTCCAGGAAAACCTGTTTTCTGTTGTGAAAAGCTCCACTGGAGCAGGTAGAAGTTATTCAAGGATGTTTCCACAATAGCAATTAAGAAGGAGATTTTTCTTTAAACGAAAGTGGATAGTAATTACTTGGAAAGTAAACAGTAATATATTTCAGAGACGCTCTCTGTTGGATAGTCACAGATCACCTACTGCACCCAATTTACCTCTATAGCCCATAAATGGCAAAAAAGTTTTGGTAGCACCCCTTATCACTTCATTGTTGACATTGTTGACAGCCAACACTTTCTCTGAACCTTCAACAAATCAAAATTTAAGTTTACTCTGTTAGATTTTTTCACACATTTTTGTTCTTTGAAACATATTAAAAGAAAACCAGTAAACAAACAAAAACATTTAACTCTAGTGTTACTGGGGCCGTAGTAACTTCAGCTCTTTTGCAGTTCTTTAGGGTTGCTTGTTATTCAATTCTAGCTCATTCTATATATAGCTGGTGGGATTTAATTATGATCTATAATTAATGGTCTGGGTAAATGTGTAAAACAGAGTTCTACTAACAGATTGGCAGAGATAAAGTCAAGCCTTACAAATCTTTAGCAATATTAGAAATGAAATGTCATTCTTGTAGCAGCAGCTCAAAACAATTCCACAAAACTGTGTTAGACACGATTCAATTTTGCTAAATTTTCTATTTGTAAGGATTGATACTGAACTCTGCAAACTCCTGCATGCCCTTGTCAGTCAAACGATGTTTGCGTACCCTTAAACTGATTTGTCAAAACCCGTTGCTTTGTCGAGGCAAACAATTTATAATTTATGATTACTTCATCTGGAATTCATTTGAAAAATTATGGAAAAATCTCTCTCTTATGACAGCCTGCAACACTTTCACAAGTAGCGCCTGAAACCAGATGGCAAACAGAACTTTTACACATCTTGTGAAAAGTAAAGCTAAATTCATTTGTCATGAATGCGTTATCTTCGTAATGTGTCCTGGTAAATAATGTGGAAAGCAAGACAAAAGCAGCACATTCTTAATGTAAAGCGCACCAATGCCAAGCTGTTTACCACACATACATATACACATAGACTTACAGAGGATTCCCAGTGACAGAGCAGGTGAGGGTGAGCGAGTCGCCCTCTCGCAAAATGCCAGCAGGAGGAACAATTCGAACTGTAGGTGCAACTGTAGAAAAGCAGAAAGGAGGAGGGTGACATGAGTAAGCATTTCAGAGAAAAAAAAGAAAAAACATTTCTCGACCTGAATGATGCAAGAATCAGACAGGAACAGGAAAAAAAAATCAAGAAAGAAAAGAAGAATCCGAAACAAAAGACAGGTAACAGAAAGGGATAAGTTAGAACATGGAAGGAAAATTATCTTTGACATCTGTTTCCAAGGCAACCGTGCGACAATCCTATGGTTTAGACACCTGTTATCGTAAGCAGCCCACCGCTCCAGCAGCTGCTGTAGTGCACTTGCTTCAGTAACAGAACAATCAGGAGCCAAATCCACACCCGCGGTTGGTCATTATTGCCAGTTTTCTGGCTGGAGGAGCATCCAGGCAGAGATGTTAATGTTTGTTGATAGCTCACCAGTCTGATCTATCAACAAACATTAATATAGAAGTGGCAAATTAATTGAACTCACAAGGCCGATGTAAACATATTCGCTAAATATGAATCATCCACATCTATAAATGTTTACATATGCCTGGGAAATGTTTGACTATTCAAAACGATATATTGTTGGATCAAGCAATCACATCAAGCTGTCAGGAACAGTGAAGATAGAACTAATGGAGTTACTGAATATGGTTGACTGCTGAAATTCATCAGATTAATATTGGGGAAGAAGAGAGACTACACTGTATGCACTTTTATCTTGTATTCTCATCACAGTTTATCTGCTATAATAATGCCTTTTATCAATTGCTGCCCACAAGACAATTCCAGTATGGAAGGAAATAGGGATCCACATGAAAAAACAAAACAAAATGAACTTTGCACAATCTTTGTTTTTCTAAAAAATATATATATAATAAAATAAAATAAAAATGTGCCACGATTTTTGTGCTGGAACATGTTTTTTGTTTTGTTCTGTCCCTGTGTAGTATTTTCTGTGTCTTGTCACCTGTCTTATTAGCCTTTTCCCTGGTGTGTATAGTTTGTGCGTTTTCCCCACAGACTTTATGTTGTTGTTCCCTTTTCCTTCTTTTCCTGACCCCTCAAATACATGTGGTACATGTCTTTGATGTCTTGCCTCTGACACACTTTTGCTCCATTATCACAAGACTTCAAGGCGCACCAGTAGCATTTCAGAAATGGAGCGTTTAGTCTGCATGGGTTCTCATATTCTGAAAACTGACCAGATTCTCTATGCCGTCCCCATGTCGAACTTCCTGTCCTCCTCATCTGCTCTGCGCTGCTTGACGTGACTTCCATGAAAAAGTAGAAATTCTGAGGGGAGAGTCATTTTTGGAATTTTTCCAAAGTGTACTCTGGTGGGATCGGAAGCATTGTCTTTTGCCTGAGTGGCTGCAATCAGCTCTGGTGGTTAGGTTAACAGAACCACACCCTGTATATTTGAGTGTCCCTTGTTTTGGTCCTGCTGGCACGCTGCTTTTGATTAGTCTCTGTCATTTCTGGATTTTGTTACTGTGACGCATTTCCCTGTATTTTCCAAAAAGTGCCTTCTTTTTTTCTAAATTTTATCTTCCAGTCCATTTCAGTTTTTGGTTTCACTTAGGCAGCATGCAAACACAGTAGTACAAATTAATATCTTCAAATCAAAACATTGAGCTGAAAGCAAATATTTGTTCCTCCTCACATCAAAAACAAACATCAAAAACTTGACAAGCTTACATCTGATTTTCTCATTTTATACACTGATTCTACTGAAACAGACTTCAAAAAGAACACAAAAAACCCCAAACAAATGCTGACAATTTAGTGTGGCATAAAATATATAATACAAAAACCCAGGGAGTTATCTCTTTCAGTAGTTTTCCCGCTTTGCCTCATCTAAGAGGACATTACAATTTAGTGCACACAAACTTGTGCAAAGACATCAGCAACAAAAAGACAAAGTCAATGTAGGGCAGGGATTGTTTCACATACTAATATACTCCACATTTCTTTCACTTGATGTTGTTTAGCTGTTTAAACAACAGGCCAGGAGCCTAACCTGGCCATGTTCCTATCTCTGGCAGCTCCCTGCATGACAGCATTTGTATGTATTAGGTTTTAATGAGTGCAGGTCTCATACAGGGCAGTTCTGAATATCACTCTGTTAAAATCCTGGATGGTGTATAAATGAGGATCATTCTAAAATGAGATATCACCGTTTGAAAAATGAGGCTGCTAACCTGACAAAATTATTGCTGGCATTAAAGTAAAACACTATAATGAAGAGGCCTGAAGTAGCACTTTCAGTGACAGTATTACAGATGAAATAATGTTTGTTTTTGGCAATGAACATTATGTTACTTAATTTGTCTGAAAGATGGATAGAAATTGTTTGGAGGCACACACACACACACACAAAAGAAGAGAAGGGACTTACAATACACATCCAGGCGATAATGCCGAATCCTCTTCTGCCCATTAAGTGCAGGGTGGAATGCCTCACAACTCAGTGCTGCCCCATCGTCTTTCCTTTCTACCGGGATGCGGATGGTGCTGGACACACTGAATGTCTTCCCATTGTCCTGCAGGGATACCACACCTGGAGACAGGCAGGAGAAGCAGGGGGGATTGAAAGAATGGAAGTAAATAATACAGATGAGGTGGCCAAGAAACATTTTAGCAGCCAAAATATGCCCGTTCTTACTTTCTCCCTGCTGAGACATCACACCTATGTTAAGGGACTGTGAGCTGCAGGGAGAAGGCGAGATGGAGGAGAAGAAGGGATTTCGCTTTCTTTTTTTGATGAGAAACCAAAGGGGGATAGAAAAACTGAGCAGAAAGAGAGTAAGAAGTGAGGGATTGATGAATGAGCTTTTTAGAGCATCACCAGGTACCTGTAAAGGGGAGGATGAGTGGTGAGGGAGCAAATAAGAGATAGAGAGAATAGAAAGCAATTTGCATCTATATTTCATGGCAATTATGAGCAGCAGCACAGTTTGTTTTCCGATAGTAAATCAACTGAATGTTTTGTCTGCGTGCGAGCGAAAGAAAGAGAGAGAGAGATAGAGGAGAGAGAAGGATAAAAAGAGAAAATATGCATAACCCAATTGAGATTTTAACTGAGCCAGACATGGAGAGAGAGAAGGACGTCAAAGGAACAGGGTGAGAGAATAAAAGGAAAGGAGAGAGGGACGCACAGAGAGAGAACGAGGGCAGCAAAACAAGCATGATTGATGCGTGTGTGTGTCTGTGTGTGTGTGTGAGAGGGGTGGGGTGGTGGGGGCAGACATGAAAGAGGATGATAACAGCGCGAGGCAGATGCAGAGTGGAAGAAAGATGCAAGAAGAGAGGAGGAGGAGAGACAGACGGAGGGAGGAGGAATAGTGGCAGCAAACTAACGGGACTTGACATGGTCACGTATTGGGAGTTTGTGCTTGTTTAGGCAGAATACAATATACTTATATTGCACTGAATTTTCAATTATTGCTGGCAAGCAAATGAAAGTGAGCTTAATCGAGGCCTGAGAGGATGCCAGCGTGTGCTGATGAGCAAGAATAAGGGTGCGGCGGGAAGATAGCGTCTTAATTAAAGAGTACTTCTGATATCTGTTGGGATCTGCTTCTAACCTTTAGTGTCACAGTTCGTTTAACTCAGGGCCAAAAGAGATGGGTGGAAGAGAGGAGGCGAGAGAAAAGAAGGGAAGAGAAGAGAGGAGAGAGAAGCATTAGGAAACAAGATAAGACAACTGAGGTAAAAGGACAGTCCCTGTCTGTCTCTTAGACTCTTAAAGTGTTGTGTAGCCAACAACTACGCCGAGGAGCCTCACGTCTTTGTCAGCAGTGAAACTCACAGGAAAAAAGAGACTGCTTTAAAAGAAGGTGAAGAAGTTAAGCATAAGGACATGGAGAAAAGACACAGAATGACGGTGACAGGTGCGTTCTGACAGAGAAAAAGAGAAGAGACTGGATGAAAGAGACACCCGGTGTCAGACAAAAATAGAAGGTAAAAGAGATGACAGCTGACATGAAGTTTAAAAGGGCAAAACGCTGCTCAGTGCATGTCCAATAAGCTGCTGACAACAGATTATCGCGCTTTATTTAATCTGGTCCGTGCAGAGCTATCTGAAGTTACAGATAAATGAATGAATTAATAACAATACAAAACACATCTGACACCAGTTTGTACTTTTGAACAATACCGTCTGCATATATTAAAAACTGGAGATAAAACCGAATAAAAATAATAACAATAAGCCTCAGTCAGAAATGCTTTGCATGACTTAGTCCCCAAGAGCTGTTTTGTTGTTGCTCAGTCAACTGATAAAGTTTTGGAGCAATTTAAATCAAACACAAATGCTGATTTAACAAAAAAAATTAATAAAAAAAAATGGGTGGGTGTAAAAACAAACAAAAATGATTTCTCGGGGGTTAAATAGGTTGAAGGGCCATGGAAAGATAGTTCTCAGATGTATTATTGAGCGAAGTGCTCCTTTAACTGAGGGAACCCAAAGGAGACAGTGAGTTAGAGACGAAGGATAGATCAGGGTATCTGATTGATGGATGGCTCATAGATTTATCAGCAGCAAAGAAGTAGGGAAAGTCAGAAGATGTTGAATTAAAAACTGTCTTCACGAAGCTGTAAAAGAGATAGCATGGGAAAAGAAGAAAATCAGGAGTGCGCGAGGCTTCTGGCAGTTTAATATAATAGTGTGCTTGTCAGATTACGTGCAAGTAAATTCAACTGAAATTAATTTTCATGAGAGATTAGCTTGAGAGAACGGACAAAGTCTATGTATATGTTTTCAGAATGAAAAGATGTTCACTGTAGTGGACACGGAGAGGCAAAAGTGTTACATTATTTAGCTGATGTTGATTTAATGAACACAGATTTACTTCTTCAATTAGCTTGAAATAGAAGGAATACTACTGTTCCGGTCTCAAAAGAAGTGCTGTTAATCAGTTGGAACTTTACTGTTGCCTATAAATATTGCACAAAAAAAGTGAATCAAAATGTAGAAAGTGGTTTGGAGAGAAAAAAAACATGGCAGCCCCACAGCCCAGACGCACATTTCCCTGCTCACTTATCATTCATCTATTTTTTACCTGCTTCTATCAACACATCCATCTGCTAGTCCCCAATCAACCGATCAATCACTCATTCTTTTATTCAGCACTCAATCTGTGATATCACCCAACCATTCTACTTCACCTGCCCTTTATTACCCAATTAACTCCCTCATTTAACTCAAACAATCATTTGAGCATTCATCAGTCCATCTGTCAGCCATGTACCTGCTATCTCCCGTCCTTTACGCATCCATCGCAGGGTGGCGGCCGGCTTGCTGCGTGGTGACACACAGGTGAGTTCCGCCTCGCCGCCCTCCACAGCCTCCTGCTTCACCTCCACTGTGGGTGTCTCTGGGGGAACCAAGACCGAGAGTGTCGCCACCTGGTGGTGCGTGGAATCCGTGTAGAGCTGGCAGAAGTAGCCGCCCTCATCGGACACGCTAACGTTGGTCAGTGTGATGCGAACCAGCCGTTGCGTGAAGAGCACCATCTGGAAACGGTCGTCCTTCAAGGCTGGAATTGGGCAAAGACAAAGAAGAGAGTAGGAGAGGGAAAAGGGTGGCGCGGAAGTGAAACCGCATGAGTTGGCATTGTTGAGGATACGGAGAAGAGGACCGTGAAAAGGTGGGAAAGAAAGGGAGGGGTGATGAAAATGACATGGAACAAAAATGTGGAATTGGTGAGGAACTCAAGAACAAGATGATGGGTGGTGAGTTCAATAGTCAGCAAACAAATATAAAAAAAGACAGTCACAATTTATAATGAAATAAGAAACAAAGCTACTTTTGGCTGCTCCCTTAGTCATGTGGGATCACCACAACAGGTAGCGCTGCAGGTTTCCTTTGGCAGGTTTTAAACCGGATGCCCTTCTTGACACAAAGGGATTTGTGTCTCCTCCCAACTCAGGCAGAATCAGGCAATCTTAAGCTTGTTAAGCAAATGTGCAATCCACTACACGAATATGGAACCACTGCTAGTTATAATGTAAAGCATTTATTTAAAATCTAACCACTGTGACATTATTAATTAAAGCCAAAAAACGTATGTAGATCTTTTTACATTCACGCAGACACGAAAGCTATGACTGCTAAGGATGCCATATTTTACAAATTTTCTGTTTTCATACATTTTACTTGGCAGGCTTTCATCTTGGTAAATCTGTCAATTTTACATTTTTAAAAGCATATCAGGAAGCTGACATCTAGTCCCCACAAAAGGTAATTTATTCTGCAGGATGCAAATTCTCCACAAGAGGGAGCTAATCAGTTGGTGACAAAGTAGTTCCAACTGGTCAGTTATTAGGATCCTGTATTCTACTTTGATTGGCCACTTTGTTGTGATCGAGACAGCTGATGAAACCTGAAAAGACATTTCAACTTCTGAAAGGTTGCGCAACAGGTAAAAGAGCTCGGTGTAGACTTGGCTAAATCAATAAACGGGTCTGGTGATGGGTAGCTTAAATGGCCACAATCTGGCCACAATCAACCTTCCAAAGCTATTAAATATCAAAATGAAAGAGATTTAGATAATTGGCTGCTTGAAAGGAAACACTAGATCAATGAAAAGCTCCATACTTTCTTCATTCTGTGTGTATAAACACAAAAAACCTCTTCATACACTAAATATGGTAAAATCGTAACTTGATAAATAAGCAACCAAAGGTGTCAGGGAGATGTGGTGAACCAAAAAGCACTGTGATTGTCTGTGAAATATACTGGGTAGAGTATAAAAACAAGTTAAAAAGAAAACTCACTAAAAGACTAGTCCAGAGTCGGCTGGACTTTTATTCAGCAAAATGCAGGTTTTTGCAATGAGAACCAGACTGAATGAAATTGCAACATAAACTGCGCTTAAAGCGAAAGAATTCTTTTGACAGGACTTTTGTGCAGTGACAGTGCTTTTGAGGATCTTCGCCTCGTCTGCTTCTGTACGCCTCAGGTGGTCAGGCAAGTGTTCTGTCAGACATGGCGAACAACATAACAACCTGCTTATTTGCGTCAGTCTTATCTAACCTTGATGCAAGGTTTGGGGTAACTTTCTGTTATTTTTTTGGAGGGAGGGGTCAGCACAGACAAAGGACATTACTTTTGCTCAAGAAATAACCATCAGTTCAGGAACTCTACACGTATCTTCTATGTGGGCAGAGATTCAGAGGTCTTGAGACAGGCTAGGATGAACCTGTACAGCAATGCAAAATAAAAGCAATTAGGACGAGTAGTTGGAAGGCCATTGAGGCAGCCTGTTACTGACCAAGCAAGAACAGGTTGCTGGAACTGCATGTATTTTTATTACAGCTAAGATTAAAATTATAGGTCCAAAGTTACAGGTTGGGGTGGACTTCTGACATGACTCTAGTTGAATCAAATTGGCCAAGTCTGGTTGAAAGTACTTTGCAAATAACACGATTTGCTTTTTTTTGTGCATCTTTGAAAATTCAGTGCATTTACATTTTGTTTGCAGTATTTTGAAAGTATCTATCAAACAGCACAAGAAAGCTGAAGGCTGCTTCAATAGAGGTACATGACATTTTGATCATTGGAATCAGTTGCTTCGTGGCCTCATGATCGTTTGCGCTGTAATAGCAAACAGTCAGTTATATCTCACCAACTCTGAAACAAGAGTCTTCACCCTCTGTTTGCGATGTCACTCCCATGAACAGCTTTGCAGAGGAAAAAAATGACAAAAGATGGGAGAAACTGTGGCTGCGACAGCACCCCTGTTGATTTGCCGCTCTGGAATTGATAGTGCTGTTAAATCCAAAGCTTGGTTTGATATAGAAAAGTTCATAAACAGTTTTGCAAAGTCAGTCTCGGTGGAGCAGCTCCAGGCTGCACATTGATACAACATAACAGATGTCTTGGTTCACTCATTTCCAGCTTAGAGGGAGAGTGTCGTTCATTTCCCCAAGCAATGATTGGACTTTGGTTAACTAGAATGCATTTGTTCGCTCTCTTTTTAAGTGCATGCTTTTTCCTCTCTAAGCCCATGCTTAATTAGCGTCTGGCATTTTTATTGTTTGTCTTATTAGATTTTAATCATTATTGTTTTTACTTTCTCTGAAGAACTGAAACACGCTATTTATTTCATTTTTGGAAAGATATTAAATTCAGAGGCACAAACTTTTGAGTCAGAGATACGTGCTGAATACTACAGTTGCGTATAACATACTGTGTAGGTCAAACAATAGAAAATAACAAAAGGCATTAAAGGCAACAATTTTGAAGCCAATCCCGAATCTCAGACCAATAAGCTACAATTACTAACCATATAATCCAAAAAAGGAGAAAAATAAGAAAGGACAGTGACATGAGGGATGAGGAGTAATGAAGATGTAACAACTTTCCCTTTGTTAGCAAAGAAAGAGTACAATCAATAGGGAGAAAAATGCTGATAATGACAAATAACACCAATAACAGTCTGTGGTTGACAGTAGTTTCATGTCCATAGATTCTCATAAATACCTTTGAGACTCACTTTGTATTGACTTGGCTGTGAAACCTCCCTCATGTTCCATCTCTATTTTATTCTGTCCCTCTCTTCTTTCCTTTGTGTTGGATTTGGCCTGGCCATCTCGCAGGACAATTTACAACACAGAACAGACACTACGGTATAGATATTAGCTTTGCGGGAGTGTGTGCATGCTTGTGTGTGTGTGTGAGTGTGTGAGCGAGAGAGAGCAAATAGGGATGTAGAAAAACGAGAAAAATAGACTACATAATGCAGCAGGCAGAGAAAAATAAGATAAAGACAGAAATCCACAGGAGACTAAGAGAGCAGCCTGGGGCAATGGAGTTGGTCCACTTTTCTTGGAGGTACACCACACTAATCTGTCCACCCCACCCCTAAAATTTCCCCTCCATCGGATGGCAATGAGAGCATTGTTAGAGAGCCATTCCCTGCAGACAGGTAAATCTTTTTCCCCCTCTCTGCACTAAATGGCAACTAAATGTCAGACTTCTGTTCAAGTCCAAGTTCACCATGATTGTCCTATCTCATTTGCATGCTGTGGAGAGTTGGCAATAAGATGAGAATGAGAGATATGGACCACTACGGAGAAAGGGTCCATTTAGTTAGTTCTACTGCTCTATTATAGCTCTCTGTCCCCACAATCCCATAAAAAACAACCCTGACTAGTTGCTCACTAGCAAAACAGGCAGTCTAATTCACTGCACTTAGTGCAGCAGCTCTGTTTGGGCGGCTAGTGTGGAATACATCAGCAGAGAAAGGTCTTAGTTTCTTAGCCTGTAATCTGGGTGGCAGATGGGCAATAGAGTGGAAGTGATGGAAGAAATGGTGGAGGTGGCGAGAGCCAGAGTGAGGTGCAATTTACACTCCCAGAAAATGTCCACAATGAGGCTTTTTTTGTTCTTACAGGAGCCAAATTAGTTATGGGAAGCCATCAATGCTTTATAGCTTTGCTAGACTTTGGAGCACTTCCTAATGCTGTGTCTTTCTTCAGCAACTGATCCTCCCTTTCCTTATTCTCTCTGTGGCTGTGTTTTTCTTAACCCTCAGCACCTTTTCTCATTTCCCTCACTCTTTTCTTTCTTTCTCATTTTCTCTTTCATTTGAGCCTTCAAACCGCTTCTTCTTCCTCGTTTTGATTAGGCCTCATCATGCTTTCCAAAGGGTGCAAGTCCAAGCCTCGTGGGAGAGCAGACGGAGCGACTCTGTTTAAATACTTAATGGAACTTACCGGCAGCGTGCTGATCTGATAGAATTTGGGGGACAAGGTTTCCCAAAGCAGCAACCTCAACTACCCAATTACGTCCGCTCCGTGATCGAGGTGACTAACAAGTGAAGGCTAAGTGTGTGGAACAAAAGCACTGGAGTGCTGCACCTGTGAACAGTGAAACTACGCCTGCAACTGTTTTTTGTTTTTACTGATTTTTCTCTCATCTTTGCATTCTGTTCAGAAAACTTTCATTGACTGCTATTTTGCAGACTGTTCCTGTGGGGAGTGTGGGAGTGTTGATTGCCGGATCAATGTAATTACAAGAACTGCAGGTTTTAATGATTAGAAAGTTGAAAACGTGTTCAAGTGCAGATTTTCACATATATAAATATCACAAAAGATGATTGCAATTACAACTTTGAGGTATAAGAGTCTCCTTTTTACTGTGGTCAAAAGCAAAAGGTTTTAAAAAGTCTGAGCATTGCACCTTGTACCAACTCACCAAGAAAATCAGCTCTTGATCTATTGGCCGTTCATTATTTTGACATTAAGCTCCTTTTAGCATTTTACAATGTCTACCTACTTACTGCACACTGAAAAACAAACTATTAAATCTTTAAAGCTGCATTAAAACTGCCAGTGGCATGAAAATAACTATTAGGACCTTAGACTGTCTAATGCACAAACGCAATGTTTTGTAAAAGTCAAATTTTAAGATGCTCAGATAAGAATTCAGAATTATTGACTTAGCGAGAGTTGCAGATTGGAATTAAAATGTTAATGTGTACGATACTCAGGAGCTCAGAAACAGTCATCAAGAGCAGCTTGAATGAAGTTAGCTCAGCAAACAGATTATCTGTCTTATCACCTGTCACGCAATTACAGCGGCGAAAAAATCCTTTTCCAAATAACAAGTAATCAAAACAAATTTCTTGGAGTAGCTAGGCACTAGAGAGACGAGTGTTCTGCCACTTGAAGGAAAGAATTGGATCTTGGTATGTAGATCTTCTAAGGTAGACACTGTTGAGAAGTTTTCACAACAGAAAGCTCCTTGGATGAAAGATGAGCAAGCGATTTTGCTAAGGGATTTGGGGATTTCTAGTTGGCTGCTCTTCCAAACAGATAGAGATGATTTTTACGCTTGTTGCAGACTGTGCTTTTGATGTGATTTTGGCGGGGGAAGACTCCTGTGCAAAACAATATCATGTATGCTCAAAACCAAGCATCTGTGAACACATTTGTGCTGGCCCTTCGTTACTGAGAGATTGCAGCAGCTAGCTGATTAGCTGGTTAATAGGATTTTGTTTTCAAAGTTTGTTTGGTTTTAATATTAAATCCAGCTCACTAAATAAGGGAGTTAAACAGATATTTTCCTCTTTACTGATCAGTGTCTATGTTTTTTGTGCTTGTTTTTTTTCTCCTTTGAGAACTTGTTTGCGTTTGACTTGAAGGAAAGGGGCTCAGCTCGGAGGAGACCAGGCTACTGGTGTCTTATATGCCTGAACTAAGCACATACACCATCCTCCCCTTTACTGTGAACATTTACAAGCCACAGTATTAAACTGTAGCCTTAAGCCCAAACTAATGTCTTATCACATAGATTATGTAGTGCATAAATAACACATTTTTTGGTTCAATTAAGCTGCTACACACAAAATTCAAAGCAATGTTTAATATCCTTGATCGCTGTTCTTTTGCTCAGAGGTTTCCTAGCAGCATTTCTGCTGCAAATCTGGCTAAGGTAGCAACTTCTGCCCTTAATTAGTAAGAAAAAAAAACAGGTAGAGTTTGCCTACCCCGAGGCCCTCAGTGAATTCTGCCTTCATTAAAATATTGGTTACAATGATAATTTGCCATAAAGCTGTATTTAAAAAAAACATGTGATTGTCAAGGCCATGCTCTAATGAGGACTTTAATAAGTTCTGATCTCATCACTGGGGTTAACAACGGATTATGCAGAAAGCTTCGAACTGTGCTTTTAAAACAGATAAGTAGTCACACTGTTAGGGCACACAGTAAACCCATCTCCTAATTTCACGTGGTGGTTAGCTGACTTTCTAATGTGAAATCACTTCAAAGGGAAAATGAGGACATTTGCAAGAAGAAAAATGTAAAGTGAAAGTGTTGGTGAGTCACTGCTAATGTGTTTAAAAGGCTCGCTTTAAATGTCACCAAAGGCAAATACATAGACAAGGATAAATTAGGTTTGTCTGCAGAGACCAGCGTGCACGCAGATACACACCTCGCGTGCCGTTGAAGAAGAGAGTCTGGCGGCGGGGATTCTGGATGACCACGATTGATCCATCGTAGTTCTGCAGGCGGCAGGAGATCTGAGCCGTACCCCCCTCCAAGACTGTTACATTCTCTGCTTGCACTGCCTGACAATGGGCTGAGGGAGATAAAGAGAGACGTAAACATAGTGATACAGAGGTTGGACAATCCAGAAGAAAGAAGGGGAAAAGTAAAGAAAACAGATTGAGGGAATAGAGAGAGTTGTTCAATTCTCTTGAGGTTGAATCTTATAAAATATAGTACTTAAAGGATGATTCATTTACTTGCTATTCATCACACAGACACAATGATGAAAGAAATGTTGAAGAGGAGGGAAAAAAGAGAAAGAGATAAAGTGATAAAGCGATTGAGAGCAAAAGAGAAGCCACCGAAGGACTCAACAGGTAAAAGAAGGTTCTCGAGCACTGCATTCATACGATAATAAGATGGATGATTATAATTACTGCTATTTGTTTCTTTACATGCACAAACACACACATACAACATTGCTTTGGGCTAGTCTAACACAATGCATCAACAAACACATTTGAACAGATAACACTTAAATCTTTAAGTGGCTGTTTGTCTCTTGGGCTTTAAATACATGCTTGAATGGCCATGCATAAGCACAAACCTGGTGGCATACAGCCAAACACATGTGCACATAACTCAATTTCATTCAAACAGATGACCACACTGCTGCCCTCTCACTACTTGTGTGTATATGAACAGTTTAAGTTGCAGCAGCATTACTGTACAAGTCTGTAATTGGCCAAAGTGCCGAGCTATGAAACCAAGATGGGAGCTTTAATTGGACTTCACACATTCTTAATGCCATTTCTCTACCAGGTGCATTCTAAACCCACTGATTACACTCCATTATCCAAATGAAATGGTTCTCATAGGGACACTTTCATGTACACGTGGTTGGAAAAGTACGCAATAACAAATGAGCACAGACACACACAGAAGCACGTGTGTACGGAAAGTGATTTTCACAGTCCCAAAAACTGTCTTACATAGTCTTTCAAACAAACTTGTCTGGGTCCTCCAACTCAATATTTTTAGACAAGGGGGCTGAGCAATAGCAGGGAGCCTCTTTGATGTTGCTGACAGCTCAAGAGTCAGTAATGAGGAGGTTGATTAAGCTCTGATTGTTGCACCCTCCATGTTTGTGGGTCAGGCTGTTGACACGACTCGGCTGAGTCACACCTCCCGCTGAGCACAATGGACACTGAGAGCCGTCGTTTGAATTCAAATGATTTGCGGAGCAATTAGTCATATGGTTCCAGCCAGGAGTGGAATGTGATTGCCTTGAAGAGAGTACCAGCTTGCTGGGCCTCCAAAACTAGTATTTATCAATTTGCATCTCCATTTGCATTTCCTCTCTCCCTGGCAATGTGTTGGCTGCAGGGAGGATTTAGAGGAAGAACGACACCAATATTGAAACACAGTGATGAAGCAGGCAATGAGAAGAACTGATAAAGATGGCAGTACTATATATATTTCACTGCTGTGTCTAGCAGTGTCTCTGAGCGTTGTAAAACACCTTCAGAAAGAAAGAAATGTTGTGAGACAAACAGATGGCAGCTGCTGTACTAAGAGTTGCTGACTTGACTGCTTTGGGCCAAAATAAATGTCTATATCGGCAACAGAGTGTGTGTCCTGAGCAGGTTTTGCATGCATGTCTGTGTGTGCACTGAGTGTGCACATGCAGGTGTTAACATACTGCAATTAAGCTACTTTGACATCATCTGATCCCTGGAACTTCATCCAAATCTAATCCCCCTTTGATTATAATCTTTTTTAATGAAATACTCAAAGCCTACATATTCATCACGTCAGGGGAAACACAGAGACACAGTGGATATTGAACCGAAGTCAGAAAGAAACCAAGGGGGAATAAAGACAAAGGAGACTCTAATACTTTATGGAATGGAGAAAAAAATCTTGACAATTACCACTAATTGTAGTCATTATTGCTCTCATTCTCTGCATCAATATTGTGATTCATATCGGGGGCCATCAGGGCCTGCCACTGCCATCCCAATTATTTTTCTAATGGCTGTTATTACTCATCACCATAGAAACTGGGCTTGGCCACCATTGTCTTAAACAGATGTAATTGCAAAAGCGCTGCTGCGCATCCTGACAAAAACAGTGCAGGGTCTGCGCGTGACTAGTGACCCATCGGAACCGACAGTAAGCGTGCCCTTAAGAGCAAGACAGAAAGTGGTCAAAAGTTTGCTTCTGGGTTGAGGCCAGAGAAACTAATTAGCTGTCCATTTGTACACCCACTTCTCTTGACAGCTGTCACCTCTTCAAAGAAAATTAGCTGTGGTGGGATGGCAGTAAAGCACAAAGAAAAGCGGGAAAGAAAAATAAAAATTAAAACTCATTAGTGGCTTATGCATCAGTGACGACTGACATCCGCAGTTGCTTTCTGAGAGATGCCACCCAGAAACACCTGCTGCATGCTGGTGTATGATCAATCTTAGCAAAGAGAACGAAAGAGCAGAGGGATATAGAGATGACGGGGAATGAGGGCTCTAACCAGGAAATGATAGCAGGGAGTTAGGAAGTGATGGTTCGGGTATAATAATGCAGCTGGTGGGGGCTGGACGAAATATGCGAGAGATGACGCATATTCTTCAACTCCCGCTCGTAACGCAGCTGGGTACAGCACTTTAGTTTGACTGTAGGTTTTATAGGCTGCCATTCACATCAAGGCCATGAGCCTGTGCCTCTGATCACCAGCATGGTACAATCCACAGAGGGAATGAGAAGGAGGGGGAGGGAATCAACCTCTGTGACAGAGGTATTAATCTCGGCCCCATTAAAATCTGTGCCCATAATAAAATACTCCACAAGCGTCGACTCGTATTAAGAGAGAATGGCGAGTGCAATCGATATCATGGTAGTGCACTGACGGTTATGGCAGTGGATAAATAAAACTGGATGGGGAGCAAAAACAATCACTTCTCTCTCCAACCAAGCGGGGGCAGTATTTTATAGCAGTGAAATTCCTATCATTTCCCATGCCACTGCCCCCGCTGTCACAGCCCTGGAAAAGAAAATAGAGGCCCTTATTTACTATGGCAGGAGACATCCAAGAAGGGCCATCATTTCAAAATACATAAACAAATAAATAAATAATAGGCAGGCAAATTCATAAGACAAGGGACCCGTCCTAATGGTCCCACAATAGGGTGAGTTATTAGCCAAGGGAGCCGGTGGGTAGTGGGACAGAGTGAGGGGATGAAAGGAGGTGTAGAGAGCTAAAAGAAGGGGATTTGGGAGGCAGCCAGGTGGACTGCTGGCTCACCCTTGGTCACGGTAAATTCTAGAAACTGTCTCACTGGTGCAGGGTTAGCAGGCTGAATTACGGCCTTGCTGGGTCTCTCTCACTTGGTATCACTCTCCCCTTAACTCACTCTCTCCATGTCTTTGAAGGTGGAGAAAGGTGAAGATTGAACAGAAAGACAAGCCACATAAGAGATGAACTGTCTCCATTTGCCCCAAACAAGCCCTCATGTATCCTTGAAGAAGTGCAGCACTGTCTCCCTATTCATTATCTGTCATTATCTTTCAACTGGACGAGGGCCAAGTGCTTGTGTTTTCTTTGCATGCTGGTCACGGATTTACAAGGGAACTGGTGCTGTAGACTACAATGCATAACCCCTGATGTTGTTACCGCTTTAATTAAAACAATAACAGCAGCTTATAGTTTCCACTCATAAGGGCTCGTCCTTTGGCGACTTCTCCATCACTTCCCATCTGGATGTACATATTTTTATCTTGCGTTATCCCGTGAGTCTGCGAGGCAAGTCGGTTTCTGTGGTATGTATGCAAATGAAGTGTGCAGTGTTTATATGCGTGAGTGTATATTTATGTGCATGTGTGTACGAACACTTGCTCTAGGTTAATCACAGAGTTTTGCAGCGTTCCGACTCTATGAAAAAGCTGACTTTGACGTTCTTCCACTCCAAACCTCCCACTGCAGACCCGCAACTCTCTCCCGTTCCCTCTCCCCTCTTTCTCTTCCCTGTCTAAAATTATCGCTTTATCTCACAGGGAGGCAGAACTCTGCCAATCAAATCCAGTTCCAAGAAAAAAAATTCTCCCTGTACATAAATAATACATAATCCTTTACAAATCTCGCTGTCGTCTCTCTCATTACCTTTGTTCAGTCCCTTTCTGAAGTCCTCTTTTCCCCTCCTAAGCTCACACTTTCTTCTCAGTTTTTGAGTGTACTACCCTGTCCCCGATTTTTTACTTTGTCCACAGCTCATAATTCTCTCCTCCCGCTGTCTTCTTGTCTAATCTCATTCTCACATCTCCCTCTTTCCTCTTTTTATTTAAACCCAGAGTCTCTCCATCCATCTCCTCCCCACCTTTTGCCTTATTTAATCCCTGATTCCTTGTCATTCAGCGTTCCTTCTCCTTTCGGCCCATCTTCTTTCTCCTTCTCATCTCCCTTATCTTTTATTGCATCGTTCATCATGCATCTTCTTCATTAATGCTGTCCTAAAGGTCCCCTTTCCGCTTCTCTCCTGGGCCTCAGGAGAATTTTTGCAACTTTTTTCTCTTTAAATCTTCCCTGTTATCTCTGGTCTCTAAACTCTTTCTCCCTCTCTTTTTTTCTTTCTTCATGTAGTTTTTTTTCCTGGCTTTGCAATAGTTTCATTCTGAACTCCAATATGCTTTCATTCCCCTTGCAATCTCTCTCATTCTTTCTCTTTTTGTGACTCAGTGGGAATCTTTTCCTGCCTCTCTGCTGGTTCCATCTCCACACTCTCCTTCCCTAAATGTGATTTGTTCTGCAGCTCAAGTCTGCAGCATAATCATGCTGTTTTTATAGTGTGCGGGGAGAGGGGAAGAGAAGGAGCAAGGGGAAGACAGAAAAAAGTGAGAGGAGTGAATGGGACAAGAGGGCAAAACAAAAATAAGTGGAGCAAGAGACCGAATGTTTCAGTTTCCCCTCTTTCATCTTCTCTACTTTCTCTTAATTACTTGTCATATAGCTCAGCCCTGTCCCTCTATCCTACCCTCTTTTTTTCTCTGTTTTCTTAATCTCTCTCTCTCTTTCTCTCTCTCCAGCAGAAACTTTAGACCTCATTTCATCCATCAACCAATGGTGTACTATTAGAACTGCACTGCTAATCAGCAAATCAGCATAAAATTGTCTCTTTTCACTCTTGACCTCTCATTAGAAACATTTACTTTCATTTATTTACATATTTCAAATCCCGTTTTTAGCATTCTGATTTTGCTCCCTAGTCACACTGCCTCCATCCTCCATTGCACTGAAATCTTATTATTTTACTGCTCTCATCCCCCTTTTTTCCTCGCACCTCCTCTCCTCCTTTCAACACATTTCTCATTTTGACCTTTGCATCTTTAGGTCTCTCTAGCCCTTTAGCGTATTTCAATCACCTCATCCCTGCCTTGTCCCATACCTTCTTCATTCCTCCCCCACTGAATTGTATCTGTCTGAGCCCTCTCTGCTCCCCTTGTCCACCCATCCCATTACTCTTTTTGCTCCCTTATTCACCTCCTCTTATGCTTCACAAATTACCATCTCTTCCTCTCTTTTCTTTCCCCTCCTTTTCCCCACATTTTCTGACAGCCAAAGCTGGTTAGCTCTATCTACTCTGCAGCGTTTTATGGCCCGAGTCTGTCACAGTCCCAACAACCCTGCAACAATGGCCACTACACATACCCCAACAGCAGCTTAAAGGAAATTTACAAGGCTATTACAACCACGGCAACTACACTGGAGATTCAACACAGCCAAAAGCACTGGTTTTAACACCCCTTCAAAATGTTCCTTTGGCGTGTGTATATTGGGCATATCATATGTGTGAAACTCATGGATGTGTATGTGTGGGAAATAGAATGCAATGATATGTGTATGTATTTAAAATCATGTGTGCGTACTCCTTTGAAATGGCGCATGCGAGAGAGTGTATGTGAATGCTCACTGAAGGCACAACTCGAAACTGCTTTGCTGGCTTGAAATTTAAACCCCGACTGCCAAAAGCTGACTGCCAACACAAAAACTCCTTCTCCATATAGATTATTCCTCACTTGTTACCCCAACCCAAGACCCCCTCTACATTCCATCATAGTACCATCACTATTAATGTCACTTCAAAAGTAATAGAATTTTTAAATGAAGGGAAAAGGATATTGTTTACTAGTGAGTAGCAGGGAAACAACATCTCCTCTGCTTTAAATTCATAATAATAATGACAGGAGGTATTAATAGCACAGCAGCAACTCTACTGCTGATCTCACTCCACTTCATCTACTGCTCTGGTTTGTGTTCAATCAATCATCTCTTGGCTTCAAATCTCGATCTCATGCAACTCTTTTTGAGGTCTTTTAGTGTCTTGTTTCATCTCTGTACCATCCGCTCCATCTCTGTCTTTCTTCCATACACACACAGAGTGCACTGTTCTCCATCTCTGTTTTCCATTTCACTTTTTCTGCCTCTGCGGCTCCCTGCCTCCCTCACATACAGTACAAGTGTCTGTCTGGCCAAATCGTGTTTTCCTTGTGTCAGTCTGGCTCTCTCTCAATATTTGTCTCTTGCACTTCACTCTTGCACAATTCTCTCATACTCTGTGGGTCTAACGGTCTCACATTAGGTTCTTGAACCACACTCTTGCTTTCTCTACTTTTCATTTGCTTTCCTTAAGTCCTTAAGTCATTCCCTAGTCTCTTCATCTCATGGGGATACATGCTTGTCTTCATTTTGTCTCTCTTTAACCTTAGATGTAATTACCAAACTCAAATTAGGCTGAGCAGCAACATAATCAAAAGCACTGAGAAACCCCGACCCGCAAGACCCAAAGGATCCAATGCTAACACCCACACGACACCCTCTCCATGTCCCAGTGGGTCAGAGTTGTTCTGGAAGCACAATGGGGTCGTACACAATATAGCTGCAATGTTGCATCTGATCAGTATAATTACCAGTACACTGAAAAATGATTTCATTGTGTGTTAAATCTTGGAATTTTTAGTTTTTTGCACATTTGGACACCAATTACTTATGACTTATTCTTTTTATACAACATTTGGATGAATATCTGCAGGGAGTTAAAATGTAAATTACACTGATGTATACTGTCTATACTAAGAGTGTTTACACGTGAAAATGAAATGCTTGCTTCCTTGACTTACTTAGCGAATAGCAGTAGAAACAACTGTGCGCATTTCATTTAACCAGTATGTGGGTGTGAGTTCATGTGAATAAGTGCAGGACTTACGAGTGATGCAGAGCAGGACCAGAACTAGGCTGCGCAGAGCAAGAGAGTAAGGAGCAGGAAGGAGGCGGCAGAGGACAGAGCTTCGGACAGGCCTCATTGTGTATTGAGAACTTGTGTTTGTATGTATAAATGCGCGCACGTGTGTGTGTGTGTGGCTGTGACTGTTTGATCAATGGCTCCTTTGTGACCCTGCCTGCACTGCTACTGACAAACCAGTCCACACACACACATATAAGCACTTGGATTTGTTCTCAAAAACAATGCCAACTAATGCACATGCTAACTGTTGTTGTATGAGGACAAACTGTGCTATACAGCATCCAAGCACATGCAAAGAAACTGCCTTAGCAACAAAGCCACACAAGACTGCCTTCTAGCCAGCGTTTGCACGCAACACACAAACGTTTTGCCAGAGCTCAGAGCAATTGTAGAGCAAGCGATTTAGACACTATATCACAATGCACACAGAGAAAAGCTTACAGCAACAACGTTCATTTGTTGACTATAGCTCCTTGTGTTCCTTAGACAGAATTTAGAATGTGCATTGTTTTAATTCCATGTAATGTGAGAGATTTGCTACTGCAAAGTCCTACAGAGGCTCAGTTCAATTTAAAGAAAATGTAATTTTTTATTGTAGCGCTTTAAGTCTCCTGAGACCAAAGTCTGAGATTCTCAAAATCAATAAACTGAGAAAAACAATGCCAAACAGTACCAAACAGACCGTATACTAACAAGAGTATTCAGTAATGGCAGCTATGCAATTAACTTAATGAGGTACAGGTTAATTAATTCTTCAGCTGTATACTACAGCGTCACACTTGGAGCTTATAGCAGGGTCTGAGCAATAATGAGCCACACAGTTAACCACAACAACAAATAGGCAACCTGTCTCCATTGGGTCAAACCACACTTATTTAGGGGAAATAAACCATCATATTACAAAATTTCAGTCAAATAAAACACAAGAAACTGACATCCAAAGCAGGTCTGATTTTCTCTGCTGGTGTTGACAATATTACAACTTTCAAAATAGAACCATCTCCATTGCTATGCCCTTAAGGACAGAAGAATCTAGGGCAACAACGTTCATCCTCAAACAGATTGTATTTTAATGAGTTAGACAAGGTTTTCAGCACTTCTCACCCAACAAATCAGTAGGCAGAGAAGTCAATGTTCCTTAGAGCTAATACCAAACCATCCAGACCTCGTGAGAGACTGAGACACTATCTTACTGCAACTCATCTAGAGATAGCCAAGGTTAAATAAAATCCATTGAGCTCGAGTGCAGCGCTGAAAAGACAGAGTGAAAGTGCTTGCCCTGTGCAGAAGAACGAACTTGCAAAGCACTGAATAAAACTGTTGTAAGATACTTTACATTCAGATGCTACATATTTTGGTATGCTATATTACCCCGGAGACTTGCACGTGATCCTCACAAGAATTCTACCATTATTCGCTTGGATGCTAGAACTTTGCAGATGAGCTATCATGTACACACTGCAGCGCAAATGGACAGAGATTTTACTGATTTTACTTGAATAATCACAGGCTATCGGACAGTTTAATCATGCAGCATCGGCTTTCCTAACGCTTCCTTTCTAACGTGTTCCACTGGCTGCAGTCGGCGCCTGGGTGCACTCCAGTTACACTCTCGCTCAAACACACTGATCTCAAACCCTGCTGTGTTCAAGGTCCAGACACAGTTTCGCTGATTGTCAGGACCTGATGCCTTGTTGGTCTGTGTAAGTGTGTGGCTCTGGTGTGTTTGTGTGTGTGTAGTTGTGAGTGCTTAATGTGTGTGTGTTTGTAGTGTAGAGACAAAGCGCAGCAAGCTGCACCGCACACCTCACTGAGCACTATCTGATGGAATAAAGTGCGGGTGTCATCCTTAGATTACTACACACTGTCTGCTTTCTCTCACTCTCTGTGCTGCTGCAAACACAATGAGCTCTAACGGCGATTGCTCTAACACTCCTGGCAAAGCTGAAAGCGGATCATCGCCAATCTTCCCTACAGCGCTGACTTCATTGGTCAACTGGCTGATGCTGAGAAAATTACTCTGTGTTGGTGTACACCAGCAGCTCGGGTCTGGCAGGTCTAAGGGCCTGGCAGCACTCAGATGGAAACAAAGTCTATCCACTTGTTAAAACTGATCTCAAATTGTGTTGAGTTTATCCATTCTAGCGCCCGTTCTCTGTCCTCTTCTTTTAATCCTCTGGTCCGCAGAAGCTAGTTAGTTCCCACAACTTGTCCTCGTTTTGTTTCTTTCCTGTTGATCTATGAAAACTGTCATAATCCCAGCGTGCTATCACTGCTGATCAAATCCATCTGTCTGTTTTCTGTCGTTCACTTACTTATATAAGCCTGGCCTCCCTCTCCTTGCTTAGACTCTGTGTGCGTGTGTCAGTGTGGGATCAGTGTCTGCATATTTGGCATACTATTTTGTGAAGGTTAGAGATGTCTGTGTGTGGATGGAAGCAGTGACAATGGATGCCTTTCAGGTCAACAAACAGTGGCAGTGTGTGTGCGTGTGTGAACTGTGCTTGACTGTTCAGTGTTGACTG
The DNA here is from genome assembly GCF_963576455.1 of Neolamprologus multifasciatus. NCBI lineage: Eukaryota > Metazoa > Chordata > Actinopteri > Cichliformes > Cichlidae > Neolamprologus > Neolamprologus multifasciatus. The sequence goes on from NC_140449.1 coordinate 24,664,154, forward strand.
AAGAAGAGTGTACATTTGGTTGACTGTTTAGCCCTTTCACTATCTACTAGCCATTAATTTATCCGTGCAGCCACGAACAGAGGCATCATAGTGCCTCTTTATGTTAAATGGGCGTTTTTTATGGCTGCAGGGATGCACATGGCTGTCTGCTGACAAGAAGTGGGTACGTGTTTTTTGTCTTTGTAATTCAAACTGGATGCGGAGAAAGGAAAAATGAACATGACTATGAGTATATATGAGTTACGCTGATGCGAGTTTGGCCCATCAAAAAGTATCGGCTCTATATTTTTATACTGATGAAACAGAAATCATTGCTAACAGCTAGACCAACCTGACAGTAAATTTTGTTTCACCACATTGTGTATAATGAAATTCCTTTGTTCAAGCTCATGTACTATCATTACTGCTATTGGCAATAAAACCTGCAATACAAAGCCAATAGTGGAAGCTAACTGCAGCAGACTCCGCGTCTTTGACATTCATTGTCCTGTAAAATGCGAAAGGCAACACAGCTTTGCTTTTATAATAGCACCTCTACTTGTTCTTAATCAACTAATCAAAAACTATCAGTCCTAATGTGCCACAAGCTGTATTTACAAACATCTTAATGCATTTAATTTGAAACACGCTGTTCCCTATCATCAAGTCAAATAAAGTCAAATTTATTTATCAAGAGCTTTTATCAAAATAGGGTCATGGCAATGTACTTTATAGATTAACTAAGGACATAATTACAGGCAAAAAGAACACATTGCAAATCATACCCACAACTGGTGAGTATGTGCGTATTTGTTAGTCTGCAAAGTCCCTGTGTGGGCAACCCCCTGATGGGTGTATTTGTTTTTGTCGCAGTGTGTGCGGAAGGAATGGAAGTAATGGCAAATTGTGTCCCCTATCCCCCTTCCTCTTTTTTTCCCTTTCCCCCCCTCTCTCTCATCCAAATCAAATTTTTAATGGGCTTCATTGGTGCCACCGTGGAATAAGTGTTGCCAAAGCACTTAAGGGGCTTAAGTCAGCAGCGTGCTGAAAATATTAAGCACTCAAACAGCCTTACAACTGCATGCTTAAGTATGCCGAGGAGGTCGTGCCAGCATTTAATACCAATGGTATTAAAGCTCTCCGACAAGGGAGAGGAACAGAAATATAGATATATACAGTATGTACAACACCTGGGAACAGATACAGCCTCACCGGAAGAATGGGAAGAGACTATGAAGAGACTGTGAAGACATGAGATGGACAAGTCATGAGGAGACAAGAGGGACGTAAAAGGGGAAAGATTAGCAGTGAGGTGAAGAAAACTGAATTTAATGACAAAGCAGGAAGCAGGTAAGTGAAAAGAAGTGGTGAGAAAAGGGAGGGAGAGAAGGAGAGGAAATAAAAAAAAATCAGTGTAGAGGAGGAGGGATGCAGGGGAATTGTGCCAAGGTGTGGGAGGTAAGGGTTGATGGGATAGCTGTGAACCAGCAGCAGAGGGCTAATGCAGAGATTCTATCGGGAGGCTTATCCGAGATTAAATTTCTCTTTGTCCTTAAGGCGCTTCTTGGGTAAGCGGAAGTGTCGAATTTATTTCTTATGTCTCCCTTGAGGTTGAGGCGAGTGGGTTTGGAACATATGAGTGTATGTGCGCGCCTAAGCACGAGGTGGTGATGTCTTCGTAGAGGTGGAGCATATGTATATGTGTCTATGTAAGCATGAAATTTGTAGATTTATTAACTGTCAAAGTGAGGAGGAGGAGGAGGGGGTGTATTCCTGAAAGGTAAAATAAGTCAAATTAAGATTCAAGTAGGCTGTTAGTGTGGCAACAACTCAGGCACGTGAAGTTGTACGTTAAATTTGCATATTCAGAAACATATGTGAGTTTTCTTTCTTTATAGATTTTGTTTTATGAGCTGCTACAAAGCCCTACACTATGAGAAAATCACAAAAACAAAATGTTATCTGAACTGTCCTGATTGAGTAATATCCTCTGGGTTTTATTCAGTGTATGCAAAAAAAATAAATAAAATAAAATAAAAAAATCAATTTGCAGCTGCTGTTTGAGATACTACAAAATGAATAAGAATTTACAAGGAGAACATCAGAAATTCCGAATTGCAGGTCATGTATCTGATTTTAAAAAAATAAAGAAAAAAAAACTATTTTGACCGAGCTCTGAGTACATTCATATCGGGCCTGACAAGCTCAATCAGCCTCTCCCTGGCCCTCTGCTCTCTTTCTCCTCTCATCTTTCTGATTTCTTGTTTGGTTGACTTGGTGTTAATAGCTACCCTAGAGCCATGCACTAGCTAATCCAGCTGGGTTTGCTCTGAACTCTAATTAGAAAACTCACAGCTCCTCAATCTATTTGACACTATCAGTGACTGCATTTTCTGGAGGCACAGCTCAGGTTACTTCCAGCTCACCTCACACTCCTGGGCAAAGGGATCAATATGGCCCGATCATTGGGGTGGCTTTCGAATGACACCAATAGCCTTTCGTTACACAATTTAGGATTACAAAGTTTTGATTTTCTTTATTTTCACTCTTTGTTGACATTGGTGGCTGGCGAATAAATACAAGTCAATGCTGCTCACAACACGACAGGCTCATAAGAATGCAAAACCGATACTGGGGCTTGAATCACTGGCTGTCTGAAATGACGTAGTTTGCATGGAAATAGGTTATGTGTAAAGACTGCGCATTTTAGTAGATATTTTCTACCTAAAATGATAAATCTCTCTACTTTTAAAAGCATTTATAGAGGCAGTATTCCTTAGGAGCCAATTTCACTGATGTTTCTAAGCACATTTATAGAGGATGCAGCCTATTCAGATACTTCCTACTTGACACATTTGTCTATTCCGAGTAAATAAATAAAACACTGCTTTGACGTAACTTTCTGCTTTGTGTATGTATAGTTAACCCTGAGATTAAACTCACTTTATGGTCGATAACAGTACTGGCAGTCTCTTTTCACTGATTTTATGAGTTGAGGGAAAGACATAACAGGGCTGAGGTAGACATATATAGACATGCTATTGTTATTTCTAGTCCCATTAAGCATTTACAATGCATCAACCGCGCATAAAAAGGGGCAATTTTAGCGTACTTGTTTTCCACCACGGCAAATTTTAAGCCACAACACTCTCAAGTGTCACACTGCAAGGAATGAAGATAAAGAATTGTGTTGATGGCCCGGTGCTATTGTAGTGGAACAAGCCAGCTGAATGTTTTATTAGAAATATGCAGCCTTTGGTTAATTCACTGCAATTTATCTCCACAAAAAACTCTGAATCTGGCATTTTAATTCATATTGTGAAGCTTTGCTTTATCATGATCACTAAAAAAAAATGCATCTTTCCAAGCTTCAAGTTGCACTTGTATCCCAAGGACTGTCCAATCACCATCAGCATTAGGAACTACTGGTCAATAATACAGCTGCTGGTGTGATTTTGGTGCCACAACAAGTAGAGTGTTTTCTTAAGCACGTACCAAATATTTTTGTGAATTCCTGTGAGCACTTTTTGTATGCCAAAAACACCATAAGAAATGCTAAATACCTAGCGACACAGACAAAAACGATGTCTTGATTTTCCTCTTCTGCTTTTCCACAGCCCTGTGTTTTGTTGACTTGAATAGTTTGTCAATGTGTTTTTTTAAGTGACAATTCTTTTCCAAACATTTTTCGAGGAAGCATTCCAAGATGACTCTGTGAAACAAATGATGTGGCACATTAGGATACTCTTAAATGATTTAGACAAAAGCTAGAAAACACCTCTCACATCAAGCACTCACACAAATGCTAAAAACTCACTTCTGTTATGACTCACTTCTCAAGGGGTGTCTATACAATAATAATAATAATAAATGTGTAAAGAAGTGAATGAATTTGCTCTTTCAATTCAAGCACAGGATCAAGTTGAACATCTGAACATCCCCAGAGTAATCAAATGTCTCAGTACAAACAGTATAGTTCTTTCAAGTACTTTTCACATTTTGCAAAGTTACATAGCCTACATGCAAACTTATGCTGCAATAATTAAGTCAATTTATAAAAAGAAGTAAAGAAAATTCACATTTTGAACAAAGCTAAATTGCAAATGCAAAATATTTATATGGCATCATTCAGACCTATACTGTATGTATAAAAATGTCCAGTATCACTCTGTTCCTTCTCCTTATGCCCTATTCATTTTTACATAACAACTAAATGCTGTTTAAAAACTATTTTATGTTTGTTTTAGACACAAAAAGCACACGAGTAAAGGCAGCGTAAAGGCCTTGTTGAAAAAGAATACAAACCTGCTTCAGATCTATTCTCATTCCTGAAAATATTCAGTTAGTAGTATTCAGTTTAGCAAGCGTGCAGCATAGTTAGAGTTTGCAGGTTTGCTGAAGTGAATTTGGCAAAAATTGTGAATACTGGTGTCCAAGTCCTGTGCTTTGGATAAGAAAAACTTTCTTACACTGAGCTGTAAAAGAAAGTTGGCTTTCATCAACTTGAAAGACTGCCAGTAAGCATAATTTCAGCTTCAGTTATTTCTCCTATTAAACATAGCTGGCAAACCAATAATCAGTCCAAATGGTATATTTTAGAAAACCACATTGCATTGTACCAAAGCATCCCAGTATTTGACAAGACTCTGGATGCCAGGAGTTACAGTGCCTGTAAGTACTGTCTGCAAACCCAATGACATTTAGTAAAGATTAGCTTTAGTTGCACACTTGCAAGTTGTTAACCTGGAATCATGCAGGTCATGTAAGAAGAGCCCATAGACCTTGTTAGTGCAGATAAAATATGTAACACTAGCAGTCAGAAAAAAAAGCATGAGAAATCAAGGTAGCTGCGGGGTTTCTCATTTGCTCATATAAAGAGAAGGTGTAGAGCAAAGTGTAAAGCATGTTGACCAGCAAGGTTGGGATCTTTTTAATACAAGCCTGACACTTTCTGTAAATCTCCTCCAGACCCTTGCCATCGTCATGCATGTAAAAAGATACACAGTTTAAGTTTAACAAGTCATTACACGCACATTTTATGCATGGCCACAGGAGCCCTACTGTGGCGCTACAGAATGCTAAGCTCAGTTATCTCTCATTGAGTAAGATAAATGCAAACATTGCTACCTGCCAACTCTAAAACGTACTCTCTGAGCTGTTCTCTGAACAAGTGTCGCTATGAGTCACATGCTACGCTGCTACCTGCTGGGAGTAACACTCATTATCCATGTGGCATTGTACCTCCCAGTGACAGGGTACAACTCCCCGCTCACTGTTTTCTCTGCTGCATTGCATGTGTCAGTCTCTTTTCTTTGTGTCCCCACTGCATGTGCTAACATTTGTGCGTTATGTATTTGGAACCCTCCTTTGTTCCCTGATATGTACATGTGTGACAAATGGCTGTCAGTGACTGCATGCGTATGCACCAGCTCACTATCTTGCCCTTTACCTTGCAGGTATGTTCATATGATGTGTTACTGATGTTCATATCAGCCTGTCAAGGCTGCAGCTTATGATGTTTCATTTTTATTCACTCTGCAGAGGCTTTGTATATTTCAGTGTGAATGTGTAGCTGTAAACAGGGTCTGGTACAGGTTAGCTGTGTGCTGTCGTGGCATAGTGTATGTGATTAGAATTGAGCAGCGATGGGCCAGCTCGCTGGGGAGTGCCCTGCCAACAGCTTTGCCCCCATTCCGCCAATTCACTAACGCCTAACAAAGGGATAATTTCTCCCTTGCATGATATAATCTTTCCTTTCACCCGCTGCCTCAGTGGAACCATTTGTGGCTTTTTTATCACATTTCTCTTTCTATCCCTTCATTTTCTCTGTCTCTCTTACTGTTGTGTCTGTTGCTTTTTCCACCCGCTCCTCACTCGTCTGTCTCTCGCTCCCTCCTTGCTTGCCCTCTCTTCCTCTGTTACGTTTTTCCAATCCTTTTCTTGCTCGACTCTTCTCTCACTATGACCTTACAGCAGGTCTTTGCACTGGAGTCACTCTTACTCTTTCCCCCTTTCGCTCTCTCTCCCTCTTTCTCTTCGTCTCTCTGGAGGAAAATCACAAACTCATCAGTTTGCCGGCTCTGTTCCTGACGAGCAGGCTCGCAAGGAGAATATTAACGAAGCTCTGCAGCCAATTAACACCTAAAGCACATAACAACCTTTTATGCCAGCAGATGCACATGCACGCGTGCACACACAAACACATATATTCACGATGCAAGAAGCACACAGTGCCGCATGCAAACAGTAGCAAGAAAATGCATACCCTGGATGCCACACACAATCCTGCCTAAATACAATCATTGCTACCTAAGAGGTGCACACAAACACAAAATCAAACCAAGACTTCAAGTCAAAGATACACATGCTCATGCACGCAAACATGCAAGACACTAATAGATTGCGCTGATGAGCGTGGATGTAGACGGAGAGAGACATTTATAGCAGCAAGGGTGAGTGATGCAGTCAGAAAGGATATACAAAAACAAAAAGAGAGGGGAAAGAAAGCAGAGAGGGAAATGTGTGTGAGGGAGGAGAAAGACAGAACTGTGGAGTGTGAAAAGAAGGCATGAAAAAAAGAGGGAAAAATCAGTCATAGAAGGTTAACGTGGCTTGGCTGCTCCTGACATAGTTCATTTGAAGGGTTTAATATTGGGTTGGTGCACAACGCGATGCATAAAACATGGTAGTAGAAGGGGCATTAGCAGTGAACCTTTGCACACACACACAGACTTTCGGACACATGTGGGGCAGTATCCTCGTATGCATAAAACATGGTGAGAGACAGTGGGAGCAGGGGGCGTGAGGGAGATAGGAAGAACAAGTGCGAATGGACAAAAAGCGTATGTTAATGACCCGGATAACGAAAGGCGGCCGCGAGGGGTGGAGAGTCAGGGGGAGAGTGAGAGAGGGCTGAGAGTGAGTTTGATAAAAGTAATGGTGAAGGGAATGTGAGAGCGAGAGAGAGAGACTTTCCTCACGGCCTGCTGCTTTTGGATCGAACAGCGTGCAAATGAAAAATGGAGATGAAATAATTAGACAGGCTGACTAGAAGCGCTCATCTAAATATGTAAATGCACTTAATTTTACTTTGATTTGCTCTAGTGCTTCCCTATCACTCTCCCACTTTCTTCTTTCCATTCTTTCCCCGTCATCCATTTTCATTCCACTCCTTCATGATTTTGCATCTTCTTTCCCAGCCTCTCTCTGTCTTTCTGTAATGTTTCCTCTTCTTCCTGGTTTTTCCTTCTTCTCTGTTTTATCTCCCTGCATTAAAGTTATAATATATACAAGTACACACACTGAATCATTCACAGTTTTAGGAACTTTCGGCGTTGTATTTGTCAGCAAAATTGTCTTTAATTAGTTAATTTATGCCTCTATGCTTCTTTGATGGGGTGTGGATGTGTGTGCATGCTTGTACTTGCAGCATGTTTAATTGTGTCCAAGCATCACTCCTCCAGGGCCATGTTGATATTCCGGATTTTAAGTTTAAAAATTTTCAGTTCCGATGGATGCACATTTGCCTCTGTCTGGGTTCCCTGTTTGAACTCGGATTTCATCCAGTCCCAGTGTATAATTGTGCTACCTCCAAAATTGAAGTTCTGTCTGACTACAACTTCAGCCAGGAGTGTACTGTTTCACAGTTGCTCAGGAGAGAAGGGATGATTACAGAGATTAACTCCTTCAGCTTACAATATGGGTGAGTATCATGTTAAGTCAAACCTGAGTGTCTGTATTACAGGAGATTTAAGTCACAATATGGGAGTCAAACGAGCAGCCTAAGAGGCAGATTGCATTTCATTATATCTATTGTATGTTGTTTTGAACCTTCTTTTAAAGCTAGCTATGCAGTTCACATCTGTGTTTTTTGAAGTCCAATAAATACGGCAACATTTCACAGATGCTGTTATAATTAAATACATTGTGCATAATTTCCAATTTGCTTGTAAACAAAAACGTATAAAAAAAACACAGTAGAATGAAAAAAATCGTCTTTCCTTTCGTATTTGCCAAGAAGTCTAATAATTGCCTTTTTATGTGTATTTTGACTGAGCGCGTTATTAAATTAGCATACGCTGCTTTTGTGCTGTCACTTGTATTTGCTGAAGTTTGTCTTGAAACAAAGATCTCAAATTAAATGAGACCATGGTACCTGAAAGAAGAAAGGAAAAATTAAAATGTGAACGAGTTTGTATGTGTGTGTATCTGATGTGTGGATTAAAGATGATAAGAGTCACTACGGAAAAAGCCAGCTGTCCTTCTTAATGACAATCTGTCAGAGCTCTGTCCCAAGTACTCCTCCTCCTTCATCACTCTGTAGTGTATTCCTCCAACCCCTTTCCTCTCCTCTTTGAGCAGGCTTGTACCAAACATCCCTCACTGGGACACTCACTTACTGTTCCTACAAGGTGACTCTGACAGCAGTCCTTCTGGTTTCACTTCTAAGAGTTTCCTTCACATTTCTCTCTCTCATACTAATTTCTTGTTTTTAATGACGTGTCCTTTTTTGGCACACTTTTCAAAGTTAGAAAAATAGCATTTGTCATGTTGTAAGATTTGATTTCTGCAAATCAGAATATCTGGTTTGATCTATTATACATAGTGTACGTGTTATAAACAATTACTGTTGCTGCCACACTGTTGTTTTATAAAGACTTTTTATGTTTTTGAGAGCCTAAAAATATGTTTAAATGCAGAAAATGCTCTCATTGAATTGCTGACTGACTCAGTCAATGACTCAGTCACACACAAGCAAAAATAGGATGCCAACCTCCTTCTGAATGGGGAAAATTGATGGCTCCCTAGTCATTGCACTGAATTCTTTTGCAATTATTAAATGATTGCAACTAGTTAGCAGCCTCAACTTTTGGGACCCCCAGAAGTGCAACACTCTGAGCCTCTGGGTGATCTGTGCTCAAGGTGACTGCACAGGTCACCTGCTGGGAATCAATAGTCTCCAAACAGGTCCGACTCAGACAGACTGGCAGAAGTTTGATTCTAATTTATAAATACAGACAGATTGCCCACACATTGCAATCAGTCTGAGTTAGTCTGCGCCAATAAACGTAACTCATCCACAACCCGTCCTTCTGCAACAGGGGGACTCAACTCATCTCGTTGCCAACTGGCTGTATTTTGGTTATATTCGTATGTAAAAGCAAGTTTTCCCAGCACCTTTGTCATTTTGCAGTTAAATTGCGCCCCTGCAGTAACTATGTCACTATTTGTGGAGAAATTTCTGAATTTCTGTTTGAAATCTATGAGGTTCTGGCTGGACTCTGAATGTGAGTAGTTAATGTGAACTTCTGACTACGTAGATGGCAGCAGATGGCAACAGATTTGTAATTTTCACCAATTTATTACAGTTAATCGCTATATTATCACAAACAGATTAGATTTAATTGCCAACTTGAACCCATTCAATCACAAACTGATAGCAGACTGATAGCAGACTGACTCCCTCTTAATGCAGTTTTATTGCCGTCTTGATGCACCAAAGTCACTTTGAAGATGGCAGCCCACTGCGAGTAGTCACCACTTGGAAACAGCGATTTCAAAGGCAAGTTCATTGTAACTGCTGTTTTCCCTAGAGTGACAGTAACCTAATAGATTTCAACCTGTTTATATGCACTTCATAACTTTTTTTCTGCTTCTTTATTACCTTGAACAGCACTTTGGATTGCTTTTGTATGAGGTTTTACATCCTCCCACATTAAACTACCCACAGTTAAATGACTGTGTCAGACAAATGAAGATCAATGCAGACAAATTACTATCTCTCTAATTGTGACACATGACAAGGCTACTAATTGTGTTTTAAGAGCCAATGGTTGATAAATGGATTATAGTAATGATTACTGATGTAAAAATAAAGTATGATTTATTGGAACAGAAATTTATGATGTTTCGACAGACTATAACTTCTTTTTCATTTGCCCATCCACTGTCTGTCTATCTGTCACAGCTGACTCCAGTATAAAACTTGAACGGCCTTGTGGTTTTGGGTGTTTTTTTGCTTGCTAATATTTTCATGTTTTTGTTTTCTTTTGATGAGAAAATATGGATGTCATTCTTGGTATATTTTTCTTTCTTTTTTTGCTGACATCAGATATCTAAAAGCATAAACTTCATTTTTCTCTTCTCTGTCCCTCCCTCACTAACACTTCACACACTGCCCACGTGCATCTGCGCTGCGTTAAACAGCCAGTTGGCAAGTTCAACAGTACCTATCACTGCCTCCACACAAGTGACCCTGACACAGCACTGTTTATTCATCACACCCTATTCTTCTATTCTGCTCTCTTCTTCACGTCCTTCAGCTCCAACTGCCCTCAGGCTCTGTTTATTCATTTATAACTCGCCACTGCTGTTTTTACCTACATAATGAGCTTTATTGCTGTCTTGCAGCCAACTGAGCAGTGAACATACATCTGCAAAAATCTGCACACACCACACACAGATCAACGTCACTGTGAACTATTAAGTAGACATATTTAAAGTTTATTAATCATACTTTTAATATGCAGAGAGGGCCATAGTAACACCCACACACATACTCACACACTTGCAAAACTTAAAAAGCCTCTCCAATATGCTAATTGTTTTCAAGCTGGACTGCTGACTGATTATTATCAGTTTCAGTTAAAAAAAGGAAATTAATGGAAAGAAATCTGTTAAATTTCCACTTCACCCTCTCTTTCATAAGGGCTGTCAATCACAGACGATGCTTAGTGACTCACAGCTGGGGCTAAGGAGAGCAAAAGCTAGCTCATCTTCTATCTTTCTTACAGTGGAGTGGAACAAGAAAATATATCAGTTCATCTTAAGGGCTTTCTTTCCCTCATTTATTGTGCAGAGGGCTGCGAGATGCTGTTTGTCTTCAGCAATCAAATACCTGTTCACGGTCTTTCAGTGAGACGATCGCACCTGTCAGAATACAGGGCACAGTGAATTCAGGACACAAACGTGCACTTCCTTCATTTACTCCTGGACTACTCAAAGTGGATGGAAAATCTGCCAAGGCTCAGCAGAGGGATCCATTAAATCGGCAGCTCGCAGCAATTAAGCAGACTAAATTTTATATACCTCTCGCCTCGTTTAAAAAAATTCAGGATTTCACTTTTAATTCAGCTTGATCAACATCACGCTTGGTTACCTAGCTCAAGGGGACTTGGGGGATTTGAGGCTATTAAAGACTAACCACAGCAGCAGAACAAGAATTAGAGCCCGACTAGTATTACCAACACTTGTAGAACTGCCACTATCAGGCTGGGTTTTATTTGTAAGGCCCCAGTACACCTGTTGATAATTCTAATGAAGAGAATAACACCCCCAGCAGGGGACTAAATTAAGCTGCAGCAGTCACAAACAGGCCTAATAAGGCTCTACGTGGGGCCTGCGCAACAATACATGCATTCTAAGCTGGGTGTTTGTGTGTGAAAGCATAACAGATGGAAGCCTTAGAGTTATGCCAAATGACCCTTCATAACTGAAAGCATGTTTGTATATTTATTCTATGTGCGTCCTTTCTAGCCAGCACACATTAAGGCTCACACACACGCACAGTTTTATGATTGCTATGGCTCTGGCAGCAGCTCTCCTTTAAATTCTTTTTAGACTTTAAATGAGGACTTAAGCCCATGGTTTGGTAATGACAGTTATTACACTCCTCTGCCTGCAGGAGGCTATCACACACACATAACCACACACACATACACTCACACATAGGGATGGGTACCGGTGTCCGGTGCCATGATGGCACCGGTTCTGACATAAACGGTAGTAACCAGACCGAAAAGCAGCGCACATTTCGGTGCTTTATTTCGGTGCTTTTTTTTCCTGAGATGTGATACACTTCGAATTGTAGCCAATCATTTTACGTTTCCGGGGATAGTAGGCGGGTCCAGGTACGTACGTTCTTTTAGAGCAGAGCTACAGATTAAAAATGTCCAAGACGAAGCGGTCAAAAGTCTGGCTGTACTTCACAGCAAAAGATGCAAACTCAGCAGCCTGCAACAAGTGCTTTAAGCTGATACTGTGGAAAGGAGGTAACACCTGAAATCCGATGAAACACCTGGCGACGCATAGCGTCTTTTTTTAAAAGCCAAGAAATGCGGCGTATTTGATAGCTTGCTGCGAGACCTCACACCGAGCGCATCTACTGCAGGTGTGGTGCCTGTTATCGGACCCAGAGTTAGCAACATCCCCCAAAAAGCTGAAGAGTAGAGTCCTGGCCCCTAGCCCTGCCAGTGTAGCAGAAATGATGAGGATGATGATGGCAGCAGCAGCCGTTCTTCTCTGCGTGAGTAGCTTAATGTTGTTCGTGTTTAATTTACGTTGAGTAGGCTAACCACGTTATTAAATTAATGCATGTAAGGTGAACTTGCAAACATCATCATAGCTACATTCGGCTGCCTTCTTGTTTGATGGCAGATACTCCCTTCACCCTGGCCAAAAAGGCTAAAATGACCAAAGAAAAAGTGGGAAACAGTTAAACATGAGGTTTTTGGACAAATTTGTGTTTTTTTCCATTGTTTAAGCACTGCTTCCAGCCAAGAGTGATACCATATATGCCCTATAGCTGCAGAAAAGGCTAACATTGTTATCTTTTTACAAAAAAACAGCTGAACATGAGAGGTTTTTGGACAAAGCTTGTGTTCTCCATTCTTTAAGCACCGGTTCGAGCACCGTTTAAGCACCGGCACCGTTTCAAAAGTACCGGTTTGGCACCGGTATCAGATAAAACCTAAACGATACCCATCCCTACTCACACACATACACCATTTAATTGATACATGTGCTGTTCAGTGCGAGTTATTTTGGAAAGACACCAACATAGTAAATGATGCAAATGCACAAAAACTGACACAACCCCCACAGAAACTCTGTCTCCCGTACACACACACACACACACACACACACACACACTGAGGCATAGTTACACACAATCATCCATTACAGCTGGTCTGTTCTCCATACCCAACATCCATTGCCTAGCAACCACCTATCAGGAAACAAGCTCACCTCCGGACCAGAGTAGCCTGCCCCTGAAAGGCAGCCAATCAGGTGAGTTGCTCCCCTGGGACAAACTAGTGTGATCAAGAAAAAAGGGCGGGGAGTTAGTCAATATGGTTTCAATGTCGCCTGCTGAAATCTCTTTTCCTTTTCCACTCTCAAGCTTTTCACTCTGTTTTAATGTTCCTTTGACACAATTATCAATGTCAAAGCACTCGAACCTCATTCTCATCAGCCCTGCTCTTCTCTCACCCGCTCACTGTGTGTAGGCGGCACTTTTTGACTTTAAAACTGACACCTATTTTGCAAATATACTGCCTCAGACAAAGTCATTCAAGACTCCAGTGCATTTATGTTTTTGTATCAGTATCCTGAAAGACAGATCAGGAATAGAGAAACATGGAGTACCACTCACTCATCCAAACAGTACAAATAATGGTTGGACGACATTTGTGCCTCATATCTATTTTGAAATCTACAACCATCCTGGCCAACAAAGATGCCTCAAATACAAAAATATTGCTGAGAGAATATTTAGACTGTGACAGTGTAATGCAACATGTTTGGAGATGGATGATGTCCAAGCAGAGCATTTTTTTTCTAGAAGCTGTGAGGTGACTGACAGTAAGCAGAGCACACTGTAGCACAGTGATATGAAAACACTCATCCTGGGGACTCTGGCACAATGAGATAATGATAAACTAGAACTCTAACAGGACCAAATCACAGTTTCAGGTTTTTTATTTTTTTGTTGTTGGATGGATTTTCTGTCTTAGGTAATTTTCCCAAGTGTGTGCTACTTGTTTTTCAAGTTGAATAAAAAAAACCCCAAAAACAACATAATATTGGCTTGTAGAGCTGGTGTGAAAATGAACAATTTTGTCTCCAACGCTGTTAAAACAACATTAGGAAAATAATGAAGACTATGAAGAAACATAATATTTGTTTAAGTTTAGGCAAACTTAACTAAACCACAATATTTTTTCGTTATTATAAAACCAAAACAATCCTACTTTTGCAGACTTACCCCTTACAAAATAATCACAATGAACACAACAATGGAGGCAAAAGATCAGCCTCAGTATGCTCTTCCTCACACCACGCTTTAATAAACTCCGCTTGCCTGACTGGTAATGCAGTCGTCCGATCAGCCATAACGATCTCTGTGCAGCAGAGGATTTTGCCAGGATCTTTGCAAATGTTCAGAGATAATTATTGGACATGTTTGACATTATTGGAGTAGTTCAAATCAATCTACAAGTTCACGGGGTTGCCTTAAATTAAATCTTAAAACCTCTCACTCTACCAGATAAATTTAGGTTGACCACTAGTCCTGATCAAGCCTTTGATCCAATTGTCCGTGTGGGCAAATCTGCAGCAAATCAGCCCGATAATCCTCGGGCATAATATCAGCCTCAGTCTTTCTCTGTCTGTGTCTTACACCTTTCTGACTCCCTCTCATTTCACGCTGGTCTCCTTTTTCTTTTATTCTTGCACAGTTTTTGGATCCAAAAGTCCTTTTTATTCTTTTAATATATGCAACCAACATGTTTAGCACTTTAAAAATTAGAGCATTACACTATGTAGGGAAAATCCATAAAATATAGCTATACCCACTTTTTAAATACTTTTTAAAAATTCTACAGTTACTTGTAATATATGCAGTGAATTTCAGTGAACTCTGTTCAGGAACATTACGGATGCCATTAAAGTATTAAGAGCTTGAATTACTTTAAGGGCTCCATTATCACTCTGGCCACCTCATACTAATAAAAATGTACATGCATAATTCTGGCTGCAACTCTGTCATACTGTTGGTAAAGTACTGTGCCATCATTTCAGGCAGCAGGAAACACTGAAAACCTCCTGTTTTTTGCCTCACTCCATCCCTCCCCGTGCCTTTCTCTGTCACTGTGTCTCTATCCGTCTGTCCCTGTGCCTCAGCTGCGATCCTTCCATCATTTCTATCTCTCCCTGGTGTGCTGTACTTTTTCGCCTCATCGCTTCACCAGCCCCCGTTTTCCTCTCGCCTTCTCTCCCTCTCCCCATGTTGTTGTTCTCTTGTACCTTACACCCCGTTCCTGCCCCACTACCTCCATCCTGCTACCTCTCCTTGACTCCATCCTTTTTCTTCCACTGCCACTCCCTCCATCACTCCGTCTGTCCTTCTTCCTGTCACCATGCATCATGCTGTTTCTTATCTACTTGTCACATTCTGTGTTTTGCTGGGTACTCAAAATTCGTTACTCTCCCTCTCTCTTTCTTTATGTCCTGTGTTTCATCTCTTCTACATGACGCCATTATCTAGCTTTCATCGCTGTCCCCGTCTTTCTCTCCATGTGCTGATGCTACAATGTGCATTCGCCTTCAAAGCAATTTCCACATTTAACACATTGGTGTGTCCTACTTGTTGACCCACTCGTTTCCATTTTTAATTTTTGAAGAAAATATTTTTTCCAAAAAATGCAAAATAGTATCTTACAAAAAATAAAACAAAAAAAGATTCTTATTGTGTTATTGTTAATTACTTCTAAGGCCTCTACGAGGAGTGATCTCGAGTATAATCAGCAGCATAATTTGCATCTCTGTTTCATTTTGTGTCCATCTATTAGCAGAGACATATTTAGCATTATCTTTGCGACAGAAGGAGCACGGTTTTCTCTAAACTGTGGCAAACTCAACAACTTTCTGGTGCACGTGAGCATGAAATTTAAGAGAAAACTGGCTTCTGTTGATGAACTATGAGTTTCTTTCTCTTTTTCTTGGTCCATTTTCTTTTTTTTAAAGTGAAAATTGTTAAGAAATGAAACGGATTAACCATATGTGTGTGTCCCTAGAATCTGATTGGAATGGTCTTTTTGTCCGGCAGTTATTGCGGTGAATGTTGGGGCAGAGTTCACAGAGAGGACGGGAGTGGGGTGGAGCTAGATGGGTTGCACACACATGCACACGCACACACAAGTTATGGCTCTCGCACAATACTGGAGAACAGGGGACACACATATTGCAGCCACACAGATCAAATGTGACGTATTGGGGAACATGTACGGTCACACACGCGCAGGAAACAGTGATATAAATGAAGAGTTATGGCACAGTCACACACATACCCAAGGGTACTGGATTCAGGAGAGCACTTTGATAATGTCACAGCCCTTAGGCCAAACTTGTCCCTTAAGCTTTAACCCCTAGTTGCTCCCAAGGCAGTATCTTGCAATTTGTGCGCATACATGTGAATATGTGTGTTTGTCTATGCGTGTGTGTGCTCCTTTTAGTTCGGTGGTGATAAAAGCTGCCTGCGGCGACAAGACAAGCCTCACCGTGACATCGAACACACCCTAGAGGACTCTAGACACCCTGCTAGGAATAGAGGGACAGATGCAGGGAAGAAGAAGAAAAACAAAAAGAGTAAGCTGAAGGGAGATGGCGACCAACGAGGGAGACATACAAATGGAGAGGATGCTGTGCTGAGAAGGAGAAACTGAGAGGAGAGGTAATTTGTGATGACAGAATGAGAAAGGGAAAACAAAGAGGTAGCAAAAGAGAGAGACAGAGAAGAAGGTAGCAACTGAGATACGCCCAGTGATAGATAGATAGATGGAAAACACAGAAACAAGAAAGCTCGAAAGACTTCAGAGAGAGAGATGGGGGGGGGGGGGGATCTTCATCAGAGAAGGGGAAGAGGTAAAAAGAGTATTTATCTAAGCCCTGAGGGGAGGAGGGGAGACAGAGTATACAAGAAAGCAAGCAAAAAGGAGAGCGAGGGATGAACATGAGCAATAGCAAAAGCTGAAAAGAAGCTGCCTTTTGAAAGCTATTTGGTCCTGAGCCCCCATTAATTCAGCCCGCATTTAGCTCTCTCTGTGAAGTGCTTTGGTAACAATGGATTCATCAAGCAGACTGCACAATTTGAATTTAACTCCAGGAAGGGAGATGGGGATGGAAAAGGGCTTGAGGGGGGTGGGGAGTATGAGAAGTGGCAAGGAAACAGTAAGGAGAAGCAGAGGTGGGACAGGCTGAGTGTGTGATGTTCCTTCACTGTGCTGAGAGCCATTCATTGTGAAGAGATGCTCATGGGAAGGGTGGAATGTCAACTTTTATTGTCACAAAGATGACTTATTGTTTATTCATCAGGGCAGACAAAGGGAGGCAGAGAGGATAGGGGTGGCTTTGTGTGTATGTGCGCACAAGTACATGAGTTTAGATGGTGAGCGTGCGCAAGTGTCAGCATCTATTCCTGAATGTATGCCTACGTGGGCTGAATGAAAGGAGATAAAGTCAAATTCGGTGTGATTACCAGACACGGAAAATCCGAATAATTGCCTGGAATTTGTTTGTGAAAGAATCATGTTTAAATGTCATCCCCTGACATATCTCTGTGTTCACATGGAGACCAGGCTACCATGGTGCATTTTCAGGAGGCCACACATTTCTGACTTTTCCTATTTCCCACATAATTATCTGTCCTCCACTCTTCTCCCCATGTCTTCCGTTATTCCTAACTCCCTTGCTTCACTTGTCTCCCTCTGCTGGGATTGTTTATCATTTACAGAAATCTCTGGCATCATCTGCCACTTCAGTCGCTAGCTCATCTCTCTCACCCTTCCTCCCATCTTGTCTGTCAAACACTGAGGTCATTGTGAGCCGTAAAAGCAAAGAAAGAAACTTTTCCTTCCTCTGTCGAATTTGTTTTTTCCAGATACCACATTGTATCCCCTAAAATTCAAAAATTGGTCCTTTGCAATGAAGAGCAAACACTATGGGCCGTATTGAGCCCCCAAAGGGTGAGAAAATAGCACTCAGCTAATATGGTGACCAGTAAACAATGAAGTAAACACTCTGCTGAGGAGTTTGTCTGTATTTACACAAAGCGTGTCTATAAACTCACACGGTTTATCCCCTCTGCATTCACACCAAGATGAGAAAGCTGACAAGTCTCATTTTCTTTCGCTTCTACCAGTTTCGCAAGATAAATTTCTACAATTTCTCAAAGAAACTGATACTTTTCCAGCTTACTTCACCTGTGTTTTTTATCCTCGCTCATTCAGAAGCATTTTTGTGATCAGTGCTGTTTACAGCCATTTAGACACGTTTGCAAAGAGAAAGCTCAGATAATGATTTAGAGACATAATGGCATGAGCTAAATGGGGACAAAATTCAAATGAGCTGCTAATTAAACCCCTTTAAGCTGTAGATGGATTTCGATGATCCCCTGTGTGTTTAAAGATGAAGCTGTCTCTTTCCTCTTTCTAACTCTGCTGGTCAAGCAGCCACACAGGTAGAAACTTTTTTTTCTTCTTCTTTCTGTAGCTCATGTTGTGAACCTGCAGAGCAAAAGACCTAACCATCCTACAGGAAACCCGAGGGGACAAATGCATACTAACCCTTTGAAGGTTTCACAATGGTTTCACTCTTTCTCAGACTTCAAAGAGAATATTTGGGGTACTTTTTTCACTTTGTCAAAAGTACTTTCTTGGCATTTCCTTTTGCAATTTAAAATCTTGATATCACTTCTCACAGAAGCTTATATGGTTCCCCTGCTCCAACAAGTCTAAAACCGGTCAGCCACAGTCACCCATGCTTCGTCTAAAAAACTTAAAAGAGCAGCTGAGAACAAGAGCAGCAGATTTTATTCTTTCATTTTGAATTTTTTTATTAGCAATTTTTTAATTAGTTTTCACTGTTTCTTAATCATCTAAATTGCAGACTCAAAGACACACTAATTCAGAGTCGGTTTTTAATGAACCGAGCAGTAGTGACACATAAAATAAAGGATTTGAAAGGAAAAGTAAGGCAGTGAAAATTACTTAAAATGAAACTGAGGTGGGTGCAGGAAATGACACAAAGCAAAACCAGGTGAGAACGCATGCATATGCAAAAGAATCAGTAGAACTTTTATGTATTAATTTTACAGTCAGGACACCCTACTGTTATTCCTTCTTATGTCAGGATGTCATCAGTCTTTGTTGACCCTTACAAACACCAGCAGTGCATGTCTCTGTGACAAACAGAATTCAGAAGACCCAAGAGACAGTGCATGAAAAGGCTCCTCTGCAAATGGCTCTTGTATTCAGTCCATTCCCCCAGTGGATCTGCCCTATATTGACAGAGCAGAATGGTGAAGGCCTTTGTAAAAGTATGAGACAGAACATTGTGACACAGTTCTCACACTACCTGAATGGCACACCAAATAACGCTACACCATAACCTCCTCTTTAAGGCACAATTTCACTCAGTGGTGGAAATGATCTCATTGCGTACGGGCACAATATGATGCTACATTTGAAACTCTCTGAAAGTGAATATATGGCAGGAAGGAAAGAAACGTGTAGAATATGGATGAATTTAAAAATAAAATCAATACAGATAACACGGCAAAGCAGAAGAAGCAGTGAGGTGTTATTGTGTGTGTGCATTCTTGTGTGTATTCTCAAATAAATAAAAGTTTGTTTTGTGTGCCTTAGCTATTGGTAAAACCATAATTCAGCAAAATATATTTCATAAAGATGTTTACATTTACTGTTCTAAGAACAACATAAGGTAAAATGTATTTGTGGAGACTTTTATATAGCTAGAGTCACAAAGTGCCTCAAACCACCTCTCGAGTCAATAAAGTGAAACAAATTACAGACACAGGCATTCTCATACAATAAAACACAGACATCAATATAGGGCTCTTTGTACAAGCAGGTACTCAGACATACTTTAAAACAGTATAACCCAACCTACAGGCAATATGACAGGTCTGAAACTCCAAATACAGCATAAGCAACGATTCACTCTCTCCTTGTTCTCCCTGTTCCAGACTAACAAAGAGCCAGAAAACAAACAAACAAACAAACAAAAAACTCTTTTCTTATATGCGACGAGGGCTAAAAAGTACCAAAATATATGCAGGTGTTCGATTGCAAAGAAACATACAGGTTTTCCAGAAAGAATATTGAAATTGCATTTTACTTGCACTTGGTGACACAAAATCAAAAAAACGAGGTGATACGCACCCTGTGGCTGATTCTTCACAAAAAAGCTTTGGCTCTGTGAACCAGCTCTAAATTCTCCGGCACTAACAGCCTGAAGCATATAGTTCTAGCAGTTATTTTGAAGCACAATAGGCAATCATTTGGAAATATTTCTAGGATAGAAAAAGCAAAAGCAGGATAAAAAAGGAAGTTAGGTTAACTTGTGTGTGTGTTTTTTGTCCCCAGAATCATTTCTTTATTATCAGCTACACTGTTCTCACTGAATATTATAAATAGTACAGCGTATAGTCTGATCTGAATATTATTTGCGTGAAAACATTAGCAGTTGGTGCCACTTACAAAAACAAAACAATAATAGAATTTTTAGGTGGCTGCGTGAACCATGAAGTTATTATAGTGCATACGACACATATCACTCAAAATAAAGAAACACATGCCGCTTTTCATTTATTAAGTATTTGTTAAGTGTCTTATTATTTCTGTAACACTAACTTAATCACACTGGGATCTATCTATAAACTCTATGAAGTGAAAATATGGGATTTGATTACAAGCACATATATTTAGCTACCATCAAAGGATCCATCCATCCATCCATCCATCCAATATATGCAGAGGACATCAGGAGAGAGGAAAAATAGTGAGTGGCCACAGCTCCGTTGTGGTTTGGGGGCTGGATTTCAGCCAGTGGTGTTGGAATTATGAGTGTAAAAAAGTACAGTCAGATTTTGGTCCACCTTGCTATATCATCTAGAAAGTGTCCGATTTGCAGTGGCTTCATTTGTCAGCTTGACAGTGATCCCAAACAAACTGCCAATGCAGTAAAAGCATACCCTGAGAGAAAAACATTTAAAAATGAACATTATCAGTCATGGATTGGCTTCCCCAAAGCTGGACCTCAACATTATTGAAGCAGTGAGGGATCTTTTTGACTGAGATTGAAACGAAAGGCAGCCAACAGCCAGAGAAGAGCTCTGAATGTCCTTCAAGAAGGCTGGAGAATGATTCCAGAAGACTACTTAAAGAAATTACAAGAAATCTTGCCCAAAACAATTCAAGTTTCATTGAAGTAAATGTGCTCATACCAATTAGAGTTGCACAAACTCTGTTTTTGCCTCATATACTGCATTTGCATACAGTATATGAGGCAATGCATGTTTGCAGTGACTGAGTTTAATAAATCACTGCATCTACTTCCCATTTTCCTGTATCAAAATTATAACGAAGACCTTTTTTTTCTTCTTTTGGGTGTTTACAGACCACTGTGTCTACACTGTTTATGTCAATAAACACATCCCAGTTTTCAGTTCTGAGTGTTTATTTCTGTGATTTCTCTCTTCGCTATGCCTCCTCGTGTCTTAGAACCTCCTACATGGGAGGTAGGCAGGGAAGACAAGGAAGTAAAATGCGAAGAGAGGAGTCGAGGCAACATGCATGTAACAAAACGAGACAGCCTTGCTTCACAGTGGTCACTTTAAATAGATTAATTAAATCGGACGCATGGCACAGCTGCATCATCTCCCCACTGTTTTGTTATAGATTTTGTGATCTCTGTCAGATGAGCCTAACAGTGTTCATGACAATTGTTAGATTTATATATTTAAATAGCGTGGCTATATTTCATACTGTGGCATAATGTGACAACCATGATGTGGCAGTGTTTGATGAACTTTAATAAAGTATACAAACTTATTTTCGTGACTATTTGTTGTTTTTATAGTCCATCTTTATGTCATTCATATATAATATTAAGCAAGTGCTGAAAAGACTCCTCCTATCCACTCGCATGCATTCTTTCTCATAGCTTCTACAAATATCCTCCTTTTTTCTCGCTCCTCTATCCATGCAATGTGTTTTAGGAATTGAGACATCCTTCAAGATGCCACACAGATATTGACCTTTGGATCACAAACAGGAGAAAGGAGGACAGAGTAGGTGGCACAAAACTGAGAAGGGAGACAATCAGTTGCCAACCAAACAGTTGCCTAAAATGATCGGCTCTGGTAATATATTACATAAGGAGGCAAATGTCAATGTAGAGATGTATGAGTGAATATAAAGAGGGAGGCCAAAAAATGTTAAAAAATACCAATAAAAGCTACCTAGGAGGGGGACATTTCTCTCATTTTCGGTCTCCTTCCTCGTTTGCTGTTGATGGTCAGAGTGCACAAGAGAAGGGCAGTCAGTCTGCGATATGGGAGGCTGGAAGGACAGTTGTTGGGTATGAAAGGTGGTGCTGTGCTGATGGGACTTTTATGACATCCTGTGTCATTGGAGCGTAGAGTTGGAGGAGACGGGATAACGGCCAATAGAGAAGAATGTCAGCAGGGCCTCTGGAAAGACATGCTCCAGAGAGAGCGCCTGATGGTTATGGAGGGCTTAGAGTGGGGAAGAGACAGAGGCTCTGCCACTTTGTGTGTCTGTTGCTTTTCTCCACTCTGCTGTTATTTCCACATAAAGACGTACAGAGTGAAAAACTCTGAATTATTTCATTAAAAGT
This sequence comes from Neolamprologus multifasciatus, assembly GCF_963576455.1. Lineage (NCBI taxonomy): Eukaryota > Metazoa > Chordata > Actinopteri > Cichliformes > Cichlidae > Neolamprologus > Neolamprologus multifasciatus. The sequence goes on from NC_140449.1 coordinate 24,686,630, forward strand.
TTCACTAGTGTTTTGTTTTTGGGTTAAAGTCAAACAAGAACACATAAAGAATTCAGTAAAATTCTACCTTGAATAGAGGCTGAATATAAGGCAGAATTTTCTTTTTGATTGTTATGTATATTTCTCCTTTAAGAGTCTGGAGATTGGATTTTTTTCAGTAAAACTGTTTACAGACAGAAAACCCTTTTTTATGTAAAGGACTCACTTAAGTAATGACAGTTTTTCATGTCTTTCTCCTTTAAGGAAACGGCCATTATTACAATGGTGATAAATTATCTAATCGCACCGTGCAGCAGTCCCTGACACTGCAGCACATTATAAAATTCTGCCAAAGAAGCGCCATCACATATTGGCAACACATTTCTAGAAAGCGAGATCATATTGTTACTATATTTCTTCTCTTGTCTGGTTTAAAAATGATGATGTTTCACTTCAAATGATGTAGTAGACAGTTTAAAAAAAGGTAAGGCATATATCTGATTTACTACAGTACAGTTTCTGGGGATTGGTTTAGATATAATTTGATTTTGAAGTTATGTTTTGGCTAAAATAAGGAGAAAAAATATTTCCATGTGACTTAAAACTAGGCTTACGGTTAAAGGTGCGCTAAGAATTGGAGCTACAAAAGAAATGTCTCTCAGTCACAGCAGTCTGGTGTACGAGAGCTGTGATAGTATGTTTAAGGGGTCACTGAATAAGGGTAATAAATGAGAAGTGCGGATGAGTTCACAGCTACAAAGACGAGCATCTTCTCCAATTTTCCATCAAATCATGTAATCATGTATCTGCGATTTCTGTCTACCTGTATCTGAATCATTGTGTTTGAGTGTGTGTTTGTGTGTGCGTGTGTGTTCATCTGTGCATGCATGATGAAGTGTTTGGAGGTGCCTGAGTACATCTCTCGCTGTGTGCAATCTGCAGCCGCTCTACAGTTGTTGTATCCCCCCCTCCGCTGGCTCATCTCAAATGGCAATTTGTTAAACATGGCCCTCCGTTAGCCCTCTTCCTCTCCTCAAAGCCATTCCCTGCACGACTGCTCCCCTCCTTCATCTGTCCATCCGCTCTCCCCTTCGCATCACTCGTTTTACTTCCTTTCCTCCCTTTCCCTTCTTTCTCCCTCTCTCTTCTCTCGTTTCCATCATTTTCATACCTCCTGTGCACCCTGCATCTTTTGCTATCTCCACCTCTCTGCCTGTTTATTTCTCCCTCCCTTTCCTCCCCCTCTCTGTTTTTCTCTCATTTAGCCTCACTAGTCCACATCAGATTTCTTCTTCATTATCTCTTTTTTTTCCTTCTGTCCTTCGTTACTCTTGCTCCGTCATTACCTCCGCCATCTCACCATCCTGTACTTAATTTAGGATTTTTTTTATTTTTTGAGGGGATCTCAATCAGTGTCCTACACATACAGTAATGAAGAGTTTGTTTCACTGCATATATCACGTATCACATTGATTTACACATAAAGATACAGTCACTCTTGAAACCCAATTTTAAACGGCATACTTTATGTACTGCTGCTCACTCTGGCTTCATTCCTAAGAGCAAGTGCCTGAGAATGATAAAAGTTTTTGCTGTTACTCGGAGTTAGAACAACAACCTGCAGACTGGCTGGTTGACTTATTGTGGTTATAATAGCTTGTCCTCATTTAAAGAGAACACTCAAAGGAAAAATGCTGCTTGTAGGACAGCCGTAAAAGTAACCTGGGAGCAAAAAATATCTATGATCTGAGCTGAAAATGAACATCAGCAGGCAGGCGTGTGCTTTACTTAATAGTTACATTAAACAACTGCTATCAAAGAGAATAAGCCTTGAAAATTCAGAGGAAAGGTTGATGGGTAACTATGAAAGAAAAAAGATGTAGTATAATGACTGATGCATAAATTTAAAAGAGGAGAAAGAGAAGAAGGAAGTGATGAATAGACGACACAGACAGGCTTTCTTATCTCTGCCTTCCCTCCTCTCTTGCCTTGTTCCATTTACCACCAATAACATCAGTTGTTTACCTTAGCCTATTATTTACTTCACCTCTATTAAGTTTGTTCTTGGATTCTCCAGTATTTTGCATTAATGGCCAGATCCAGTTTACTGTCCTCTTTGCCAAACTCTCCCCTTTTTAGCTCTGAGGTAAACAGCCTCTCTTTCATCTTCATTACCCGTCAGCCTCCTCCTCTTTTATATCCACCTCTCATCCTTCGATCAATCCATCTATCCAGCCACGTTCCAGCATACAAACACACGCACACACACGTGCTCTTGTGCGTTTGTTTGTGCATGTGTGTCAGTGTGCATTTCCATGGAAACATCAACATGAAAACTACCCCTCCTCCAGAGGTTCCGCTCATTTACATTTCATTTGTATGTTTCCTCAGAGACCCACGGCATTTGACTTTGACAATGGCGAGGAAACTGGCATGACCCTGTCCGTTTCTCTCTCTCGCTCTTTCTCTCTTTTAGCATGTATGCTTCTCTCGTGTTTTTACCCTCTCGCCCAGTGTTTCATCAACTCAACTACTGCTCAACCCTCCTTTTCCCTTTCCTCCATCCCTCCATTCCCATATTAGTCACTTAGAATGGCATTGCCCCTGTTTTCTGTCCTGCTTATTTAGCGGCTGTTTTGGAAACAGATCACTTTCATTCTGCCATAATGTGCTTCTTACCTCCTCCTTTTTGTTTCTCTCATTTGTAAACACTTTTCTTCTATCGTTTTCCATCCGTCTCTATTCCTAACAGCCATTTGAAAGAAGCTGCAACTGTAAGTCTTTCACTCCTTCTCTGAATAAGAGTCACACATTACAGCCTATTTGTAATTGGACAAAGAGCTTTCCACCCATTTCCTTTGCAGACAAACACAGCTGCTGGTAAACACGTGTGCACACACACGCGTTGCTGCTGCGTTACACAACACACGCATACACTTTTATTGACAATCTATAACAAGAAACATACTGTACTAGCCCAAGTGGGGATAAACAGAAACATACATGGACGCACACCCAATAACAATCCACATACAAACACAGACATATACTGTGCATCGGGCGCTGTAAACAGACAAAGAAAAACAGTGAAACACACAACTTGTTCTGTTTGCACTTTTGCACAAACACACACACAAATTCAGAAACACGTTCCCAAGTAGCTGTGAAATTAAACTTTTTTATATCTGACTTGTTGAAAAATCTTTCAAATGGTTAACCAGACACAAAAGCACATGTTTTTTTTCTCCTCCTTTTCTTTTCTTTCCCCCATCATGAGGATTTCCAATTAAACAAATTCTCTTTTACTGAGATTATCATCATCAATTTGTTTTTCACACTCCACAACATACTACTTGCCAGCATATGACAGAGTCACGTCCTATTCCCTATGCTCCGTTGGAGAAATGGTAAAGTTATAATGATGTGAGAGTGTGACAGAACATGGCAGTTGCACGACACCGTTCACATCCTTCACAGTAGAGGATTTAAAAGCCTTGCTCGGGATGCCTGCTGTAATTGGCTGTACCGCTGAAGAGTAGAACTCTTCACAGGCTTCATTACTGGCAAGCCTACATGTGGCAGGGTAAAATTAGACAGAACCAGCAGACACTACACCGTGTATATATATGTATATATTGTTTGAGTGTGTTGTTCGGTTTTTGTGAGAGCCAAATGTGTGCATGTGCGCACAAAAAAAGACAGTGCTACCTATTAGTGTGAGTCACCAAATGTATGTGTGCGGAGGATGTGACAAAGTGCATGCACGTAACTGTGTGTGTCTGTATGCGGAGAAGTGGAGGAAGCATTCATTAATGTTTGAGTGTGGGTGTGTGTCATTACTTGCTTGCATTTGTGTGTTTGTGAAAGACACTGTGTATGTCAAAGGGAAAAAAAAACCCACTGCTCTTTGGCTCTCATCTGACATTTTAAAAGCCGGCAAGCCGAGGACAGAGAAAGTTTTATGAAAACAGACTAAATGTCCAACGGGGATGACAGACAGAGAGACAGCTAGAGAAAGAGTGACAGGGAGATGAAGAAGAAAGTACTGAAAGAGTGAAAGCGAGAGGGAGAAGACACAGCAGGAAGGAAAAGTATTCAGAGGACGGGAGAGAACAGTATTCATCGAGCCAGGGGGAGAGGAAGGGCCTGTGCAGTTTCATTGATTTGAAGCTGTAGGAGGGGACAAAACGGGTAAAGAGGGGAGGCAAGGAGACAGAGTGGCTACTGTAAGAAAATGGTTTTATAATACAGTTAAAAAGCTGCACAGAAGACAGTTGGACAGAAAGGGGGGTAAAAGAGGAAAGCATGGAAGACACAGTGTAGAAGAAACAGGCTAAACAGATGGAGAACTTTTTTTTTAACTTGTACAAATACTGAACTTGCACTTGCAACTGTAGTTTTTTCATCATACTTTACACCTCCCACTCACAACATATATTTAATGTTGTGATTTTCAAGAGCATAATTATTTTATATGCTTGGAATAATCAATAAATCCTCACCTCACTGAAGCTCGGTGAACTTAGCTACAAAATTGGGTAAACATATGAAAATAATACAGCTCTATAAATACATTTTTTTAGATGTGTGTATAAATATTCATATATTTAATATAAAATGCACTGATATTGTTTTTGTACTTTGGCAGTGTGTAGATGATATATCACACCAATGAAGGTCTTAAATTGCTTTGAAACAAGGTGTGATGCATAGGACAGAGTAACAAGAGAAAAATGAGATAAGAGAATGTTTTTATAGAGATAAACAAAGTGTTGATTATTTACAGTAATTACTTTCTGCACAAGGAACAGAGGTAGTGAAGGTAGATGTTTACAATGCCTGGGGTCAGCCATCCAAAGCAATGGACAGTGTTCAAGAAGAGCGTGCAGGCAGGGTGGAGCGGGTGGAGATGGAGAGTGTCAGGGGTGATTTGTAACAGAAGGAAACCAGCAAGAGCAAAAGACAAGGTTTACAAGGTGGCAGTAAGACCAGCTATGATAAATAGTTTGGAGACGCCGACACTAATGAAAAGACAGGAGGCCAAGCTAGAGGTTGAAGAGTTGCAGATGTTAAGATTTTCATTGCGAGCGACCAGTAATGGACAAAATCAGAAATAGGTATATCAGAGGGACAGCTTGAGCGGTTTGGAGACAAAGTCAGAGAGGTAAGGTTGAAATGGTTTGAACATGTGCAGAGGAGGGATTGTGTATATACTGAACAAATAATATTGAAAATGGAGCTGTCGGGCAGGAGGAAAAGAGGAAGACCTCAGAAGAGGTTAATCGATGTAGTGAAAGACTCGCAGGAGGTTTGTATTACAGGGGACGATGCTAAGGACATGGTGACATGAAAGAAGAAGACATTCACTTAACTACAACGAAAAGCACACCAATAGTTATTTCATTCCACTTATTCTTACTCCCTAAGGCAAATAATGCTTTCTCCTGTGTTGCCTATTTTGAACCAAAACTACATATTCTGCTACAGGAATAATCAGTAAGATTCCTTTCTTAATTTTTTAATCCCTTACTGTCCACTGTAAACCATGTGCCTAACCTCAGTAATTACTTTTCATCCCCATCAGTGGCTCCACCTTTAACTCAAGAATATGGAACAAATTAGATGGAAGATTTGAAATATAACTTTAAAACTAAGAAGCATAAACACACATTTGGATTACAAAATGAAGTGACCTTAACTTTCAGTGTATAACATAGGAATGCAAGTACTGGCCATTGGAATGACATGCGGTAAAGATACTGTCTATGACCTAATGCTTTTGTTTCCAATGAAAGAAAGTGTTTCCCCTCATGCTCCTTTATGGGTTAAAAATGTTCATACTCATACTCTCAAAATTACTTTTGTTAGGTGGAAAAACTAAATTAAACTACTCAAGAGTAACATATTTAAAATATGAGCTAATTGGAAAAATGAACAAATTAACTTTTTTTTTTAAATTAGAGCTTCTTTATTTTTAAAGTGAAGGACTTAAAGTACAGTGTAAGACTTTTACTGGTATAAGAATATTTGAATGGTGTTGTCACTTTTAATTATGTAAAGGATCAGAATATATCTAGCAGCACTGAATGAAGTAATACAGTCAGAGTGCACAGCTGTTTAAGTTTTCCAAAAAAGAAACAATACATGTCCAAGATATTTATACTCAGTAGTAAAGTGGTATAGTAACTATGTGGGAGTGCAAATGAGTGTTCTTTGGAAATGTTTAATCACTGATTAGTTTAATCTAAACTGAGATGCACTTTTCATCTCATTTCCATTTGCATTTTGCTACAGAGTAAAATGTCATCATGCCAATTAATCAGGTGATTGATAAACATTTTGCTGATTGCCTTACTTTGTTGATTTACATGATTTGTATGTACATATTCATCCATGGATGGATGGATAGATGGATTGATATGTAGAGTGTAGAAGAAGGTCATCACACATCCAAATAGAAAGACAGAGCTATAAAGGAAGGAGACAGAAAAGTGGAGGGAGAAACAGAAAGACAGACAGAAAGATGAACAGATGAGCCCAGAGAACCAAGGCGTAAACAAGCCCAAGCTGCACTCTGTCATGACCTATGGACCTTGTGACAATGTGACTAATGGCCTTGAAACATACAAGGACCAGAAGAGCAACCACTGATGGAAACAAACCTTTAGAAAAAAATGTCACACCGTACGTAAGACTGGTGCAATTTGAAAAGAAAACCGAGACAGCCATGGAAGAAGTCGGGGAGAGATGGGGCAGACAGAAGCACTGCAGTGCTAGAAGTTAGATCTACTGCTGAAATCCTGCAGAAGACAAATGACCAGAAACCTGCCTTTTAATCCATGTTTAGTGTAGTTACATTTACAACAGACACAAATAACAGGAAAATTAATAGAAAGAAAATACGGTAAATCGTTAAGCTTTATATGTATCACATGACTCACATGTCTAATACAATAGTATGATTCACTAATGTGAGTGTTCTCTGCAGAAAATGAGAAAGAGGCAACTTTCATGAGTAAATTACAGAATGAGGCATACATTAAGTCCGAGTCCTCTTCTACAGGAGTCTTCCATCACCTTAAATCAGTTATGCTCAGAGCCATCAGCCATGATTTTGAAAATCTGCTGCATTTAAGAACATTAGAGAGAACGTGCTTTACAGCACAAAGAGGTATCTGTTGATCCTGAGCAAACTGAGATAAAGCTTTCTGTATTTTTTTTATTGTGGCAGGTGGCAGATCACGGTGGTGTACTGAAGAACATAATCCACTTGTATTTTGTTAAATCATATCTAAACATGACAGGTACACCGTATACTTTTGTTGTCATTACAAGATATTGTGTAGGAGAGAAGTGGGAGGACGAGAGAGCACGACAACATCTGCAGTCCAAGATTGAACAGAATACAATCAAATACAATAGAACCATTTTTGACCAGCTGCCTTTACCTTTTGCTGTCACTGTAACTTCTTCTGAGTTTTTTTTTTCAAGTAAAGTGAAGTATGCTAAGCTACAAACTAAGTAAACTACTAGTCTACTATTAAGTAAACTGAACTGACAGCTACACTGATCAGTTATTTAGTCTTTTCATCCTGAAATAATTGAGAAATCTGTCAGGGAGGTATTCATTTATGGTTTAAGATCCCGTGGTAGCTTCTGCATGCTAAAAGAGGCAGAATAAGCATTCCTGCAACTTCAAAGCTGTCTTGTTACCTGTACCTGTTTAATCATAGTATGTTTGCCATGAGGACTTGACTTCTAAAGTGTAATGTGGAGTTGCAGGGGCAGGACTAGCTGTCGGTAGATGCCACCAACCTTGTATCCACACTCATATATATATTGCGTTTGTTAGCAGAGATAATCAGGGGATAATGTGTATCAATCTTTTTAGCTAAATTTTACAACATTATGCAAACTCAGATGACTAAGAAAAATCAACTTTAATAACTTTGCAGTTCTGTAGTGAGCAGCTAAGAAATCTCTCTAGCCCTTTGAGCACTTTGAGATCAGGGTAGGTTATGCTCCATTTACAGGGTTGGCAATTTGATCCCTCACTTGATTTGTGATGTGGAAATTTGTCCTTGACCAAGACAAGACATGTAGTTAACCAGATGCACTTATACATCAACTATGGTATTACCCTGCAGTAAAAAAAAAAAAAAAAAACAATAGCTGGGGCTTAGTGAATATGCCTTTTCTAGTAATTTGTATTCTATAAATATCCCATTATGCCCTATGTGTCTTTTGGGCTTCAAGGCAGACTGAATCACATCACGGTAAAGAGCACCGTACTCACTCAGTGGAATCTAAGAAAACAGAACTCTTTCGACATGGAGAGCTGCCTGTAATGGGGTTGATATCAAAGGCACAAACAACAACAGCTGGAGTGCAGTAGCAGTTTTACAGACACTTGGTTTCATTTTTGTGGCTGATCTTTGTTTCCACTTGTTTTTGTCTATTTGCTTTTTGTTTGTTTTGTTTACTTATCTGCAGAACGGTATGAAGTTGATATCTTGGATGCATTACATCAAAATAATGTGTCTTGTTGATTTGCCGGCTGTTGCGTTCTTATAAATAAGTAATTATCCTATTATGTTGTTGTTAAGGTCAAGCCAATGTATTCTTCCAATAACACGCTATTATGTTTTTTAAAACAGTGCGGGAACTAGGAGAGACATCAAACAAAAATGTTGTGTGTTGGGGAGCAGAAGGCAGTGAGTCAAGATTAAATTCATAGAAAGTTGGGTTAAGGTCTGAGATTAACAGAATGACTGATTGCTTTGGCTCAAAGGGGGAAAATCCCTCTGAAAATCCCTCTTTTCATCATTTTTATTTTTCTCTTGCAATAAATTTCAGGCCTTGTTCTGCTAACCTATATTTCAATCCCTCCATCATTTTGCCACTGGGTCTTCTCGTGTCTTTCTTTGTTTTCTAACTTTGTCACTGCGTCTTTCTGCCTCTCTTCCTGTCTTACTGTAAATCCCTCTTAGTCTTTAAACAGCTTTTCCTCTCTGCACCTCTCTTGGCATCTCTGCCTCTGCCTGTCTTTGTCACGTTGCTCACTCTCTTTGTCACTCAAATTATACAGTATTGCCACTGTCAGTTAGGGATGTTGTGCTTACCGCCCACGCTTGCAAACACACCATTAGCGGATGCAAACCTGTGCGTGCACACACACGCACAAAGGTGATGTCGCGGAGAAGACACTGTGTCAATCACCATCAATACTGATCCGTCACGCTGTCTTGATACACTCTCAAAGACACCTGCATATGCAGAGGGGCACACTGCAAAATAGTCATGTCAAAACATGCCTTTTGAACATGCTCAAGCTGCCAGTAATGCTCCACCCAGTCCACAACTTTTTCCTCTCTGTTTTTCTCACACTTCTCTTTCTTTCCCTCCTCCCCCTTTCCCTTTGTCATCCACCTTTACTCCTGGGAGGCAATTAATGTTTTCCCCTGGACTCAAACTAATTAGCTTAAAAACTCCCACAAATAAATAAAGCATTTGGGGTGTGTGTGTTTGTTTGTTTGTGTGTGTGTGTGTGTGTGTGTGTGTGTGCAGACTGTGCACCTATGTGCTTGCACTTGCGTGTAAATGAGTGGAAAATGAAGCTGAATATATAAATACTAATATGGCACAGATTTAGTCGAGGCTAAAGCCTGTTAGAGTGTGCATCCAAAAAGATGTGGCACTGAAGTAAAAGCTGAAGCACACACATGACCTCAAATGTCAACACACACTTGCAGTGAATCTTGATATTGATCAAGAGTGCGCGCAAGGCACACGTGTAAATCTCTGACAGCCTAATTTTGATCGAATGAGAAATATGAAAACAGAGACAAATATATGCACAGAGAAGTCTGTCTGGCAGCTTATTTTGCTCCAGTTACACAGATGGTAAAATACCAAACCTGTAATGGGAGCCAGCTGTGTTGCAAAGATATTTCTTCTTCCTTCCTTTCAAACTACACTCAAGAAAAAATAATAGAATAAACGGGTATGTAATAGCATTTGCAAATAGCCACACACAAGCACAGGTGCAGGTTGGTCTCTCCAGTAGCAAGCCTAACTTATCATTCAGGAGGCTTTTGTACAAGCTGGTAAATCAAACGCATGTAAGCAGGTAATCACCGTACTTATCTGGGCTGAGGTATGAAAAATTCACAAGAAAAAAATGCAATAAAAAAGAGTGAATTTCAGACCTGACATACACCAATGAGAGAAAACAAGATTTTCATGGGTTATAATTCTCCTGCAGTTTGAGCTTTTTTCAGAATTCAGCCCACGCATAGGAATAACACATACCACACATTTACACAGACACGCACACACACACACCGAGAGCAATGCATGTGTGAATAAGCACACCTACAGTTTTAAAGACCCACGTACACACAGGTATACACGTACACACAAAGCGATAGACAAATAATCCCTGATTCATTGATTCCTCCAGAGGAATATGGGGTTACTCTTAGTAATAGCACTGCCAAAATGAACATCAACACAAGCGCTTGCACACAAAAATACAAGGCACCCTGGTTTAGGGGAGAGCGTGTCCCAATTTTTAATAACAAAAAAAGCTCTAGGGAGCCATGTGTGTTGATAGCTAAATGACACTTACAGGTTGATGTGCTGCGGATATGGCAGGAAAAAATAACAGGCTGCCAGGCACAAGGGGAGGGAGGCCAGGCCTACACTGGGAATTCATGCAGCAATGAGGAGCTGATTAAAGTGCCTGGCAGAAAAACTGGCAGAGCTGCAACTAGACACAGTGGATCAGAGCTAGCCAGGGAGCCTCAGTTCACAGAGTAACAATACTAATCCCTGCAGGCACAAATATTGGGTCCTAACAGCCTGCACTTCCCCTGAGGAACAAAAATAACATTTTAACTTCAACAGTTATGGCGCAGTTTGAAATATTAACCCATTTTAACATGTGGAAAAGATTTGTTTAACTACCTGATCGTCCTCATCAAAGGCTCCACACCTGCTGGAAAAACTACAGTAACTTGCCCACTTCAGGCAATTCCGACTCTAACTGCATATTACTTTTTCAGGAAACATTTACAGGTAAAACCATTGTTAGCGGCTGGAAAGGAAAAGTTTTGTGAAGCATAAGAATACATAACTTTAAGAGAATTACCTAATTTTACCTCTATTATATTATATTATATTATATTATATTATATTATATTATATTATATTATATTCATACTAGTTATTTCATTCATCTAGTTAGGTAAAACCATTATTTATTCATTAGAGTTTATTTTAACCCTGGGCAAGTTTCCACAACATACCCAGCATATTTAATGAGTGATACTATTGTTTAGAGCTCTTACTGTATCTAAATTGATCACAGCAACACGATTCCATCAGATTTCACTCAGCAGATGACAGAGACTGATGACGTTTGAACATGATACACATGCCTTCACATAAGTATTAATAGCGAACAGAAAAGAACAGAACACTGGATTTTTCCTCAGTTAGGAAATGTTGAAGCAGAAACGGTTAAATTCAGTGCACTTCCAAAAGAACACATGCAACCCCTAAGTACCACACTAATGTTAGTACAGAGCTGAAAGACATTGAGTTTATAACTGCTGGCAATTCATGAGTGGGGTGATCATTTCTTCAGCCTTACTTTATAATAGGACTACATTTCTGCAGGGTAAAAGGCACTTATTTGACTATATTAGCTATTAAGTGTATGTGCACATCCATTATATTCAGTTTCAGTTCATATTTTTGTATTGTGCAGTAGAACACTTGATAAAAGACCAGTGCAGGATAATCTGCACAATGCTGGTTAAATACATTTTATTGGTGCAGCGAGCAGGATGTGTTACCTGTAGAAATGTAGACACTGTGTACATGTAGACTTTGCCCATGTGTGCAAACACAGTGTATGTGTTGTGACTGTAAAAAGGAAAAAAGGGGGGTGGAGTGTCTTTGCTCAGCAGCAACAATATGTATTACTCACATCTGATTACAAGATGCTGAGGTGGAAGTTAGAGAGATGGGGGGTGAAATGAAGCAGGAAAGAGGGAATACAATGAAAGAATACAGTAAAAAAAAATACACACAAGTCAGTGAGAGTGTGTGTGTGTGATTGATTGTGTGTGTGAGCGTGTGTGTGTGTGTGTGTGCGCGCGCATGTGTGTGTATGTGTGTGTGTGTGTGTGAAGCCTCTTAGCTCCCTTTTCATTTTCTCCCTTTCCCTCTCCCACTTTCACCCTCAGCCCACCATATACATCTCCATGGAGACTGCCGCCTGGCAACAGCTGGAGGAGAGCCAGTTGCCGCGGCGACACTAACGCCCAACAGTAAGGAGCAGTGATGTCACCGGGTGGCCAGAATGGGTAGCCTGATACAGGCAGACAAGGGAATGAGCATTGTGAGAGTTAAACCCTCGTCTTCTTCTTTATCGCTGCCATCTATCAACCATCGCTCCTCTTCAGTGACAGTTTCTCTCTGTTGTTCATCTTCATTAGAGGTGTTTCTGTGCTGTCTTTGTTCATCTCTCTTTATCTGCTTCACATTCAGTATCTCTAACTTTGTTTTTCTCGCTTCATTTTTTTTATCATGCTATTCTTCTCTCTACTTTTGTGCAATCCTTCTTTTTTCAGCTAATGGTCTTTTAACATAGATAAAAATGCAAATGCACTGCCAGTGTATATATCTATTTACATTAAAACAGACAGGACTACATAAGCCACAGTCAGCATTATGCTAACACATGCAAGTATGATCATCTTTCCTTAACTCTCTCTCTTCATAATGTACTAGCAGATCAGAGCTTAACTACTTTATGCATACTTGCAGAATCCTATGTACTATGCCTAATACTTATATAACTCAGTAACAATCTTTTTGTATGTAATTCAGCACTAAAAAACAGTCGAGCCAATTTTCCCTTTTTCAATTTCAAATTCAGTTCAGCTCAATTAACTCAATTCAGTTGTATTTATATGCCATCAAATCACAAGAAGCAGGTTTTATGGAGTCATGAAGCCAAATCTTAAATTTTGGGTTCATATCATCATCAGTCTGTACAGAGGAAGTCTGGAGAAAGGTTCAACAGTGAGTGTCTATGGTCATTTGCAAAACATGATGGAGGCTCTGTCTTGGTTTGCAGCTGCATTTCAGCCAATAGTTCTGGGTTCTTTCAAAAAACTGATGGACTCGTGAATGCAAAAAGATGCTGTTCCACCAATTCAATTAAATTCAACTTTATTTATAAAGCTCCAAATCACACCAGTTGCCTCAAGATGCTTTATATTGTAAGGTAGACCCCACAATAATACATGCAGAGAAACACCCAACAATGATATGACCCCATGTCCGCAAGCACTTTGACGACAGAAGGAAGGAAAAACTGCTCTAATGGGATGATGATATGGTACTATTTTGTCACCAGACAAAACCATCTGGAAAGCAACTGATTGGTGGTGGCTTTATAGCTGAGGATGGCAAGGATCATTAACACACTGCTAATGCAGTATAAACATACCTACATAGAAAAACACTTGATGGAACACTATCAGCCATGGATTTCTCCCCCCCAGAGCAGGGACATTATTGAAGTAGTATAGAAAAACAAGAGGCAAAGAAAGCTTTGAATTTCCTTTAAGAAGCCTGGAGAACTATTCCTGAAAGCCACTTAAAGACTTAAAGACACAAAAGCTTGCCTAGAAGAGTCACAACAAATATTGATTTAAAGCTCATTAGAACTGTATAAACTGATTTTGCCAAATATACTGTATCTCCATGTATGTTTGCACATTTCAGTAAATCGCAACACCTGTTTACCATTTTCTTAGAATATAATCATATTTTTAAAAAAAACTTTTAAAAAGTATACACAGCACCCTAACACATCTGGAAACAAGGCTTTATATGTATTTAAAAACTAGCTATTTTTTTTAAAGGTAATGGTACTATTTCCCTCTGTAATGTTGTGGTAGTTTGTCTTGCCACTTGTGAATTTTGCATTCAGGAGTATATTTATCCTGGCAGCTTCCTGGAACTGTGTGCCACTCTTGTATGTGAAAAGTTGCAGTGACTGTGTCTGTGTGCATTTCATTTCTAAAATGCTCATTTAAATTCAATAATCTGCCACTCTACTTGTTGCAAAGTGGCACTTTATCATGCCACAGAACTTCACTCTAATGCAGTTGTAAATAAAGAGGCACAAGCTTAAAGGAGTTTTCAAGTTATGTAAGATTTTTTCCTTGAGTCACAAGTGACACTAAATCAACTACATGGACTCTGTTGTCTTGTATTTCTGACCAATTACGATCACCACTAACAGGTCTTGTTTACACCTGTAGAAGACAGTCCTCACACTGCTGTCATCACTGAAGAATGCTGAATCCAGTAAGCATTATGTGGAAGTTGTTTCCTTCTTTTTACTGTCTATTCACTTGTTTTTTTTTTCTTACCACCATCACCTCCAATCTCCTTCCTAAGTTGGACAGGTGTCCTACACTTCTGCCTCAATTTCCCAGCTTCTGCTTTATCATGTTATTCACTCCTCATCTCCTTTCCTCCATTTATCCTCTGCTCTTCCGTAACTTCAATCTAAATTGTGCCATCAGCCAAACAAGATACTTTTCCATTCACATAAGACTCCACACGCACACACACACACACACACACACACACACACACACACACACGCGCGCGCGCGCACACACACACACACAAAGGAGTAGATAGATAAACCCAACTTGCAGAGGTAAACACTGCAGATAATGGAAGAACCACTATGTGAGCTGTATCCTTACTATGTAACCTTCACTGTTACATGTCTAATCCTAACCAAAAAACAAAACAAAATGAAGAATAAGAGAATAAAGAACAAAATTTGTAACAAAATTGTAAAATCTCAGTTCTCACAAGGATTAAAACATTGCATACATTCAAGATAAAAACACACAGATTTTATTATTATTTATTTCTATTTGGTGTTATGGTTGGTCAGTGACCCCAGGAGAAAATGAAGGCAGAGAAGGCAAGGCTTCAAAAACAGAAAGCTTCAGAAGAGAAACAGGCATGTGATGAGGGAGGTAACAAGGCAGGACAGAGTGGTCCTGCTTCAGTTAGCATGTTAACGTGATCTGAAATGCTCCACACTCAAAACAGACTTAATTAATAGGGCAGTGCATTGCCTATAGCTAAGCTAATGCTAAACACAATGAGGAAAGGAACATGAAGGCTAATGCTAGTGGAAGCATGCAGACAGTGGAATCTGGTTACTGGGGTGGAAGAGATCAGTGCTAAATGGCTTGTGAATTAAGTAATTTGCTCTGGAGTAACTAATGCCCTTGTCTTGGTGCAGCAGTGAAGCTCCTGGGGGGGATATATCAAGAGATACATTAGTACTACAGAGTAAATAGAAACCAACTCAAATCAACTTGAAAAATGTTTTCCAAGCAAAAATATTCAAATTAAATAAAGGAATATTCTTTGTTGCATGAACTGGATGGTTAGATTATTCATATGGTGTAGAATTGGTATGCATAGACATACATACGCTTATTTTCTGACCTTTACATAAAAGTTAAAAGTAAGTCTTTCATGGATGGACAGAAAATGAGTGCATAGGCATTCTTGCAAAATATTTTAATGTCAAAAATTCCTACCTTCATGCCTTAGGGTTACATTGTTGCATTCACAGGTAATCTATATTTCTGTTCAATTTTGGCCACTGGTATAACAGCAAGCTCCTCCAAAACCCTACAGCATTGCCTACATCTTAACATACCCTGCAACTGTTGTGATTGGTCTGTTCAGTAATGTCGATTCTGCCTGTGCATTTCCATCTATTTTGTCGACTGTTTTCAGTTTTTAAAATATGGGAGAAGAATCTTTGCCTTCAAAACAAAACAAAGCAAAAATAAATAAATAAATAAATAACAACAAATGGTGAAGATCTTGAAAAAGTCAGAAAAATGTATTTGTGTCTGTATGGTTGGCACCACATATGACACACTGGGACAGGACAACAAGGTAATTATCACGTAAAACCGCAGGCACAAGAATGAATCTGGCGACGACGTCAGCCACTTACGTAGGTTATGTCGTAGGGCTCTACACAGAAGTCTAAATTAGCTGTTAGCGCTACACAACAGCCAGTTGGCTTTAACATTTATTGCAGTACAAAAAAGGAATAACTATTGGAGACCCTCTTGTTGCCTGGTGAGGAATATTATTTTTAATTGGTCAGTAGGCAGTGGTTTGTACATGCTGATGTCAATGTCTCAGAGATGAATGGATCCGTCATTCTTCTTCACTCACATTTTTCACATTAATGCATTTAATCATTAGTTATTATTAACCTCCCCTCACCCCCAACCAGGCACAGCAGATGGCCACTTCTCAATGTGCCTGGTTCTGCCAGAGGTTTCTTCCAGTTAAAAGGGAGTTTTTCTTTCCCACTGTCTCCAGTCTCCAGTCATAGTCATATAATTGTTGGGGTTTTCTGTGATGTCTCTGTATCATTCTAGGGTCTCTACCTTACAGTGTAAAGTGCCTTGAGGCAACTGTTTCTGTAATTTGTTGCTATATAAATAAAATGGAATTGAATGGAATTGAATTGTAGAAACACTACTTGTACTGTATGTGATGGGTAACTTCTAGTGAAGTCAATTTCTGCCTTATTCACCTGTAAGCAGCCTAAGGGTTTAAACACTGACTCATTTTCTTAGGCCTTCTCTGACACTTTCCTCATTTTGTCTTGTCCTCTACCATCTAATCTGTCCCTCTTTCTCTCTGCCACGGGTCTTGTTTTTCCTTCCACTCCATTTGTTTCCTGTCCCTTTCAGTCGGTTCTCCTGTTCGTCTCTCTCTCTCCTTCTGTCCTCTTCTAGCTGTGTTGTGAATGCAAATAGCCTGACACAAATTAACAGAGAGGACCGCCTACACCCACACCATCACCACCAACACACACATACCCTTTCTCGAGCTTCTGCTCCTAATGGGATAGTTGGACGATTGATTGCTTCCCATCACCAACGTTGGTTATATGTAGATAAGAGCGCCCGCATTCAGGTGCAAATACACACCTAGAAAAGGACACAAACAGGCCTCCCACAGGCACAAATTTCTCCTATTTGTTATAATGCAGAAGACACAAACAGAGAAATCCCACAAATGGCATAAATTTTTGCTTTCTCCTTCTTGTCTTTTCTTCCTGCACTGCCCTTAGACTACATCAACACTAAGCCCACTAAAAAATGAAAATGCATTTTAAATGCGAGCAACAGAACAAAAACTAAATGTTTTCTTCCTCTGCACTCTGGCCACCTTAGACACTGTTCTCTGCAGACAAAGTTACAATTTAGCCATTTTTATTTATATATTTATCAATTTCTCCTTGCAAACATCTGACAAGCAAAAAAGCAGGCCCATTCTGTGCCGCTCAGAATTATCAATCAGATCACTATTGTGTGAAGGAGATGGCTTTCAAATAAATACAGTATGTACTTTGTGAGATAGACTTGACATTTAAAGTGAGTGATCACAGAGTGGGATCGGGGGTGACAGAAAGTTTCCTTCCTTACTTTACGGCCACAGAACAAGAGAAAAACTGTCGATTTGATTTTCGCTGTCCAAACCAAAACTTGATGCCAGCAGTGTTTCATTTATCCACTGAAAAACCTTTATTAAAACTTATTTTTGGGTTTTAAACTGCCAGCTTATGATGGAACAAGGCCATAATTTAAGCTGCATGAGGAAGATTTCCCACAGAGAACGATACTGAGGACCTGAGAGATCAGGGCCAAAGCATCCATCGAGGGTGGCCAAATACAGCGACAGTTAACGGAGAACGAACATAGAGCTCAGCATAAAAAACACATACGCACACAGACTTGGTTATAAAATCGTACATGCAGCCATCAGATTCAAGCCCAATTAAAGTGTAGTTGACACTTCATTGGAGATACAGGGGCGTGCTTATCAGACCTGTTGTTAATGTGTGTGTGTTTGTCTGTGTGGGTGAGAGAAGGAGAAAGCGAGAGTCGGGAGGTTTATGTGTGTCGTGTAAGTGTGTGCGTGTCTGCACTTAATCTTTTACCCTGTTAATGTTTGAGTTGGGTGAATACACATGGGAGAGCCAGCCTGTGTGTAGGCAAAGCTTGAAGAGCTCATTACTGCATTTGTGTGAATCCAACTATCTCTAAAAAGGATGTTTGACTCCTGTCTGGCTGGGATTTCTGTGTTTGCGTCAGTGTCTTTGTGTGTCTGCGTTTCATTAATAAAGTAATGAATTCTTGTGCCCTCGCACAAGCCCTTGTCTCTCTTTAGGTGTGGATGCGTATCCCATAATTGGGAAATTGATCATGAGTTGGGTTTTTTTTCTCTATCATTGTAAGGACTCCTTCTCATTCCATAAGTGTAGATTATGTTCATTGTCATCTGGAGCAGCGCGGGACTAAACATAACGTGTAGCGCCTGAAACAATTCTTTAATTCTCTCCCGGCAACTGCCTTGCTGTCTCTCATTCTCTCTTGTTCTCATCCGTCCTCCTCTCCAGCGCTTTTCACACTCCTCCCTCCTTGGCTTTGCTCTCTGATGGTCTTGACAGGAAGACTGACAGACGAACAATGACAACCCCCTCTGCACATTTCAAAGGACACACGCAGACAGCCTCACACAGACATGACATGTGCATTGACAAATATAGACATGTAAATGCAAACACACAGGACATTATAAACAAACGAAAGACCAGTTTATGCACTTAAAGTGCACACAAGCAGAAAATATAGACACATGCATCAGCTCTCACAGACACCATGCATAGACACATACCGTGTGGACAGACTGAACAAGAGAAATAAATCTTAGTATTCAGTGTGTGGGCTGGTTGGAGCATCAGAATGTAACAGATTGTAACACATTTATAAACTGACCAACACTTGCTAAAAGCAACCAAATGCTGAACGTCTGTGTGGTTTCACAAGCCCTCTCCTCGCCTGCGTGTCAGACCGCTAAAGGCAAAGACGAAACATAAGAAGGCCCGCTGCAATTATTCATGCTACATTTGTAAAGGTTTTAAGCTTTTACACACATTCCCATAGCTCCACCAATTCTGAAAGCTCAACATCAGCAGTACCAGAGTTAAATAAACACTGATCTGACACCGTGTCGATACAGTTTAAACATTACAGGCTGCACAAAAGTAGCATGTTACATGGCCATTGCACCGGGTTGCTTATTTTTCAGAGTTTCCATTATAGTTTTTTTTTTTCTTTTCACTTGCAGCTCACTTTCCCTGACTTCTCAGCACCTCAGCAATCTGTGGTGCATAATATTGCTTTGTATATCACTACTGGCAACCCATCACTCAAATTGTCACATGTAGGGACCTATTGTTTTCTGTTCTGCTTGGTGCGTTTGCTGTAGTAAGCAAATGCTACTTTTGGTTCAAATTCAACCCTTGTATTGTGCGTTACACAGTAAACGTTCAGTGCAATTTGGTGTGCTAACATCGCTATACAGTTTTGCCATGAAGTAACGTCCAGGTAAAATGGAAAACTGGAGTGAAGTAGGGAAGCTGCTTCCAGTTAAATCTCAAAACTTTCAACACATAAAGTTCTGTCTCGTGGAAATGTTGCAGAGAGGGCAGAGATGATCCGGAATCGACTGGTATCATGGGTTCTCACAACAACTCGGCGCTGTTTTTAAGGTCTCTGCATAATACCAGTATGCTAGCAAAAGGAAGTCTATATGTTACATTGATTAGCTAACTTGGACATCTCTGCCCTTAGCTCAGTAAAAATTTATGTGGTAATCTATCTGTTGCCTGTTTCTGCAAACACCAACAATGAAATCTGTGGTGGAAATATTGTTTTACAGGTGTTTATGTGGCTGTGTATAACCACCCGAGTGCTACCTCACCATATCTCACCCGTTATTTCAACTGCACTGTCTCCTGAAAAAGCATAGGTTGTGCTCAAAATATTTCAAGCACTGGCAACATGTTTATTATTCACGTCCCTGACTCTTATATTCATATCAGTGAGACAAAAACTGAGACATACGTTACAAAAAACATCTTTTGTGAGTTTTAATTTAATTTAACTGCACTACATGGCCTCCAAACTTAATGCATGCAGTGAGCTCACAGCGTCATTACTGGTCCATGTTGTATTATGTAAGAATCTCATTTACTGTTGTACTTGAGTCTGCCAGTAGTTATTGAGTAGCAAGGTAATTAATGAGGCAGTGCCAGGAGAATCCTTGAAGACACTGACAGCTTCAAGCTATGGCTAATGTTAAGCAGTATGCAAAGTGAAACTGCATATATTTTAATGCCATTGCCATTACAGCAACCATTATCGGCCCTATATTTTATTGAAACGATTCAAAGTGCAGGTGGGGGGAAAAAAGGAAGGCTTTCGTGAAAATAATCTAAAGCTACTCATGTGGAATCACTGCAAACACAGAGTAATCTCCAAACTATTAACACGAGTGATCTAATCAAATTTAGGGTAAAGCTGGGTTTACATAAGTAAACACGACGCTAAATTAGAAAAAAAAAAATCTTGTCAGGAAATGGAAAATGCCCTATTTTCATTTGAGAGCACGATAAGATCAAGGTAGGAGCAATGAGGGCTTAGTCTCCATAATGAGTGGTACATCAGGTGCTCACACGCTCACGCCGTCCATGCTGGGATTGTCAGTGTGTGCCTACATCGAGCTTTATTTGTGAGCTACTCAGTGCTACCTCCCCTCAGAGAAGCACAACGATACTGCAGTCTCTTATTCCCACCAGGACACACTCTGACATGAAAGAAGTGCATGGAAGCAATTGCACACGGGGGCCCACAAACTTATCACAAAAAAGCATATAGCCTCTCTCTCACACACAACAGTGTTGAATCCACCTATATCCTTAGTTTCCCATCGAGATAGAGTAACGCTACAGTAGCCTCAAATTCCATTTACTGTGCTGGCTCTCACTCGACCCCTCCCTCGCTACCTTCCTCCCTGTCCCCGTCTCGCACTCGTTGCCACTTTCTCTCCTCTCCCTCTCTGTGTCTTTTCCTCCACCTTTGTATTCCCCTCTCTCTCATCTCATATACGCTACCTCTTATTTTCTTTCTTCGCTCTCAATCTCAGTCTGTTAACAGCTCCCTCGTTGCATTTACTCCCTTTCTCGCTCTCTCCTTTTGTCTTTTTTTCTTTTCCCGTATGGTCCAGTGGGGCCTCTGACAGTAACCACAGTACAGTAGGTTGCAATTAATCTTTTAAATAATTGTCTCTCACCGCAGATAGTGGACACCCTTGCAGAGGGGGAGAGAATGAGAGAGCTAAATGAGAGACGGTGGAAAGCACAGCAGAGATGGAGTGAGACAGAGAGGAAAACAAAAAGAGACACAAGAGACTATTTTATTTTTATGTTACAAATACGATGGAAAAATAAACCTGATTCTCATGTGTAACTGCAAGCTCATTCATTTCATTCTCCTTCTGTAACACTCAGACCCCTCCTCGGTGAGGAGGGGTAGAGGTGGTGCAGTCCCCGGCTGCCAAATCAGTTTCAACACGTCACACTCTCAGAAAGGATAATTAATCAGATTGATGCATAAAACATGAAGTCCACATTTTTAATATACACTACGCCTTCATTTTGACATTCATTGTTTAATACAGTGGCAGCCAATATATTTTGTTGAGCTGTTGGTGAAATAAGACATTCAAAGATACTTAAGTCTGAAAAGCGATTTCCTGCAGTTGAGACAGGAGTGGTTGATTGACACTGACTCAAGATTTAAAGGAACAAAAGTTCCTCCCTGCCGTAGCTCTCTTTTCAGCACTTTGTATTTTTGAGAGGGAAGTGATCAAAGGTTATTCTACTGTTACACACAACCTACGTCTCTGTGACAGATGTCTAAAGTAGTCTACTTGTACAGCGAGTGAGGCATTTATGCGACACCGCACTTTGCGTGTCAGCTCACAACATTACAGTTTGGAAATATCTATGCAGTGTTACGGAGTAAGACGAGTTCACGCGGGTTACATTTGCATTCCAACTCATTTAAAATAACATGATCCTAAAAGTATGAAATCTGTAATGTTCAAAGTCATTATCGCTCACTCATCACTCACCACAAAGTTCATCTAATTGCTGTTCTGGAGAATACAATCATTTAATGTCAGTGTCAGCAGAAGAATCTATATGGGTAATAACGAAATTCAAACCATCATTTTAATGTCTGCAGGGGGAGAAAAAAAGTGAATAGCTGCAAATTCATGACAATTTATCAGAGTCATCTGCTATTGAAGACCGAGCTTTAGTGATCTAATGGAGAAGTTGTTGTTCACCCAAGGCTTTTTTGATAACAAGAAATTGAAAAACACAACACCCACTATCACAAACTATACCTGCTTGTAAAATAGACGTTTTTTAGATATGCTACTCGCTAGGAAATTCTATAGATTTTTGTCTTATACTGAACTTGAACCATCAACTAAAATTTGTCAGTGTTGGAAAAAATAAAAAGCTACGTATCAACGTCAATCATACAAACTGCAAACGAACCTGTCAAATGGGTTTTGTGGCGTAGCAAGCTGTGCTAAATTGTGCATGACCTTCTTTCCGTCTTTGCACTGTCTTTTAATTACACTATTTAATTAGTGTTTATCCAGTTAGACATATCGCCCGAGTGTCTTGCAGTTTTGTTATACAAGTGAAGTATGCCCTTGTAACATTAAGTCATTTTCCATGCTTGCCAGTATAGGAAGAGTAATAAGGGCTAATTTTGATTCATTTAAATTTAATTCAAATGGAGAAGTAAACAGACAGCCCAAAATAGATTTGGCAAAGGACAGCATGAGATGAAAGGAAATGAAAGGATCGTGGGACAGCGCCAGGGTCAATAGTGATCTAGCTAACAGGTCAAGATGAATGGATGGTGGGATGAGAGCTCAGAGCTTAGTTTGTTGAGAGGGAAAACAAGAGATAAAACAATATTGTTTTGGGTTTTTTTTAAGAGGAGAGATCAAACTGAAATTTAAGGGGATACAGAATGGAGGAAGAAAGAAAAATATTAGCAAAGACAAGGGTGTGAACAAAGAAAACAACTGTAAGGAATGAGCAGCGTGAGGAGGACTGTGAAGAGAAGCAGGTGTAGATGAGGACAGGGACAGATGAGGGATTACAGAGTGATAGTGTGAGACACAGGGATGCTGCAAGAGGTCACACTTGGCGCTCATTGTCTGTAGAAGACAATCATGGCTCACAGTGAGTCTGTATGTGTGATGGTGTAATGTGCACACATCTGTGTGAATGTGTATGTGTTTGTTGACAGCTCTGTTCTCACCACAAGGAACAGTAGGCATGAAGGGAAAGGCTAAGAAAGCATGACAACAGCCAAGGAAAGGAACAATATGGTGTTGTGCAGCAGCTATAAATCAGAGAAAGAGACATTGTACAGAAGCTGACATTTACATTTTAGGCATCTGATCAAGGCTCTCGTACAGCGTAACTTACAGTGAATATGCCTAGACTGCTAAAAAAGACACATATAATCTGATGGAAGGAAGCCAGCAGAGCGAGGCGGGCACATTGTTCGCTCTTGGCGCAACAACTTTTTTGAAAAAAAAAAAAAGGGCAAATTTTTTTTACATCGAGTAGGATTTTTGTATGGTGCAATAACGTGAAAGGGAAGGCAGTGAGTGCCAAGCAGAAAACTTTCCAAGCATCCATAAATTCATCCCTCCAGTTTTTAATACAAAGCAGTAGTTTTCAAACTAGCTTGGCTCGCCAGCAGGGAAGGGGAGAACTGACGTGGGAGAGGGAGAGCTGAGATGGAGAGACGTGAGGAAAAGATGCTACATACGAGTAAGTGGGCAGGTGCGTGCGGACAGTCGGTGTTCAAAGAACAACAGGAAGTTAGCTCTGATTTGGTCTGCTTATCAATACTGTCAGCAGTTGGGGCTGCGACATAGAGGCAGCTGAATTTCTTTTTGGAGATAAATTATCTGAATTTCAGGAGCAGGACCATATCTCCGAACACGCCCCTTCTGGGTCTTATCTATATATGACCTTCCAGTTCTACAAGCAGTTCATTCTCATTTTCATGTCCCACATTTCGTCCCCTTTTTTCAATTCTTTCACTTCTTCACTACTACTACTACTACTCTCATTAGTACATGGGGATCTGCCAGGCCCGGGAGTCACCACCCCCTTTGAGGCCTTTCCCAAACCGCAGCTCAATTCTTGATTAAGCCATTTGCCTTTATCTACCAAAAAATGAGGACGTTGGCCCATCTAGCGAAAAGATCCTCAGAGTGAACTGCAATTTGCATCAAAATGGCTTTCATTCTAGGTGTCATAAGTCAGTCAAATCAGAATACACAGATGCATATGATCAGATTTAGTACAGGGTGTTTCACACTGCAGTGCATAAGATGGAAAAAAGCACATCCATACCAAAAAAGGGCAGGCGTTCGACCCAAAAACACATTTACAAAAATCACTACCATACTGCAAAAATCCAGTTTTACCTCTTTATTGCATCTTGGTAGCTGTAACATTTCTAGCACACCTGCTCTTCGTCAAAACTTTCCCAATGTCTGACTTGACAACCTGGTATACACCAGTTGCCAGCTTGGGGCTAATTACTGATTAGGCTTGCAGGACAAAGGCACCAAGAATGAACGAGATAAAGGGGCCCTTACAATACAATTTGCGTTTAGCGTTTTTTTAACCTAGCCACGGGGACCCATTCATTTTGACACTGAGTTAATTTTAGCGAGTTGAATTTCCTGGAAAAAGAAGAGTGTTAATGGTTGAAAAAAAGAAATGCGCAATAGACCAAAAATACTAAAGCTGAATTTGAAGTACTTGTACTTAAACTGTCATACAAAAAAGACATCATAAAAAAGACATCAACTATTTTCTTATACTTCAGGTTAAAAATTAAGGAAAACTTTCATCATAATTCCTATGCAGAATCTCATCCAGGTGCGAAAGGGTCAGACCTCGGAACGTATCAGAAAAAAATACTAATAATACTGCTGTATTCTTAGAGGAAAGATGAATTATAGAAAAGGTTAAAAAAGGGCATTTTTTTTACAGCGGCAGAGCCACAGACATAGGACTACGAGACACCGTCGGCAACCGTATGTGGATTGATTAATTAAAGATCTTTATCTTTCATTCTACTGACAAAAAGAGAAAGAGCAGGCTGCGCCTCGAAAAAAGGAAGGGAGAGTGAGAGATGAGGGAAGCTAGAAGGTAAAACCAACAGCGTAATAGAGAGGAAAAAAGATGGCGAGATGGCTATTCTGGAGGGGTAGATAGATGGAAAGATAGAGGCAAAAAAAAAAGGAATGTGACAATAACGTTGGAGCGAGGAAGGCAGATGTAAGTGGAGGGAGGGGGTAATGTGGCAAGATGAAAGAATGAGGGTGACTGTTTAAAGATGGGATGAAGGTGTTGGTGGGGAGTGGGGTGGGGGGATACGTTGGTAAAGAGGTCTTATGGTGTGATATTTTTACCCCTTTCCAATGATGGAGTGATGAGAGGTGGGAGGTGGAGAGGAGAGCGGAAGCTGTGATTAATGGAGGAGACATGGAGGCAGGAGGTGGTTTGACGGCTTGCATCGCTAAAAAAAGAAAGGCAAGTGTACAAATGTTCAGCTCCTCTTAATGGATTTGTATGGCTTTCTACTTTATTTGAATTAAAAAAAAAAAAAAATACCGCCTTTTTAAGCACCCTACATGTTTGCTTGCATTTACATCATCGTGTAGCAAGGGGTTACAAATTATCCTTAATTTGCACGGCACTTTAATGCAAACAGAATTACAGTGAACACTTAAAAGTAAGCCGGTGTTCAGTATGCAGTCAGGTAAACGGCTTCATGGGCACAAACACACCGTATCATTACTACAATTATCCCCTTCATTACACTGTGATATTATTTTATTCTTTTGCTTTGTAGTGTGTACATCTCTCTCAGCTTATTCATAGAAACACATTTTAACTGATGGCTTCTTGTTTTGGCTCATGATCCACAGAGCTTTTATCAGCACTTTACATTTTTGTGTAATAGTAGCATTCTGCTAATTAGTGTATATGAGCTGTAATTTGGCCGAACACCTCCTAATGTCATTATCTAATCCAAGCGATCTGATGACAAAAGTTGAACCATGTTTGTGCTGCCATCACTCATTACAGATTTATCTTCACAAATTCTGCACAAACAATTCACAGAGGAATCAGACTGTGAATATGCTTTACCCAGTCTCAGTCAGCATATTTACACGTATATGCATCTCGAGCCCACTGGATTGCCAGACATTTCTAAGCATGAACTTCTTGGATCTCTACAACCACTGGCTGACTGTGCTGGCTCAGGAACACTCACTCAGCAAATGAAAAAGCACAATTGTACCAACAATCAATGTCTAAACTGATGTTTGACCCCGCTTGCTTGAAAGTGCTCATTCATCAACTCTGTGATTTACAGTAACTCTGCAAACTATAACATCTTTCAACAACTGCTTTGTGTTTTCAGAATGACTTGGCACTGCAATTCTGTATGCTCTACACTAAAGCTCAAAAAATAGAGCTCAGGAAATCAACCGACTCGCCATCACCCCTGAGCTCTCGTCGTGGTTGTTAATGAATGACTTAGAGAGATGGGTCTGAGGTGCTACAAGGTACTTAGGATTCAGGTCAACATCACTTGACCCATGTGGGCAGGCCGGCTGAATAGTACTGATAATAAGGCTGGAGGTTGAATGAGAAAAGTCATTATAAAGAAATATAGTGGCAGGCGGAGGGAGATGTTTTGATACTAAGACTCTGAACTTGTTCTCCTCTCACTTTCCCATCTTCCAGCTCCTCCTTCCTTTTTTCCAAAGTCCCGTTCTCTGCCACTTCAGGCATCGCTCAAATCTCTTTCGTTATTTAATCCTTCTTTTCCTTCCCGGCTCTTGTGTCTTTGCTCCAGATCTGTTTGAGCCTTGAAGACAATACTTGTTTACATGCCTCTTCATCTGTATTTTTTTCTCTCTCTCTTCATTAAATTTTTTTCTCATCTGTCTCAATCAGCGTCTTGCCTTTAGCCATTTTTTCCCTTCATCTCCCTCATCTGCAACTAGCCTACTGACTTCTTCTCTCCTTTTCTTCTTCCCTCCCTTGCTACTCGTTCCCTGTGATTATAACAGATGAGGATGTTCACACACACAACTATAAATCAATTTATTTTCATGCCATCACACAGAAAATTAATGCAAAAAAAGAGAGAATAATATAACAAAGGTGATTATGGAAAATAACCTTCTTCACATCTCCCTCCGTAATTAACCCCTTTTCCCCACCAGCCTACCTCATTTCTATGCCTGCCAAGCTCCTTGCTGCAGGGCAGGTTCCAAGTCTCATTAGAAAGTGCTGGCCAGCATAGCTTTCTAACTGACCTCACCTGCTGTTTCTCTCTCTCTTCTTTGTTGTTCTGTCCTATCCAGACCTCTCACCAGTCACAGCAAGAGAAAACACTGCACACATGACACACGGTACATTGCCCACAAGATAGAACACACAACGTCCCCATACCCATGTGTAAAGATCTACACGGTGCTCCCCAAACTCACCAAAACCGCTCATTATTCATCTAAAACTGCTGCTTGAACCTTCAGTTTCACATAACACGCCACATAACCCCGCAGCAGCACCTGCACACACACAAACCATAAACTGCACATCAACTCACCACTCACCCAAAATCACATGAACACATGTGCAATCTGCTTTGGCACAAACACACACAAAATCTCTCAATAAAACCCCATGAACGCAGGTAATGGTCGACCCCGCAGGCTCAGACAGTGCACCACCAGCAAGCTCATTCTGAAATAGACTCTAGTTCTGTTGCTGCTTCGCTCCTAATACACCTTCACTGTAGGCCACCAACTCAAATTGGAAGCATGCCATTAGCAAGGTCAAGCCGAGTGTAATATACTGTAGCTGTTTTCACACATGCACTGCAACCCTGAACTTTTCTAGACATTACCCTGCGGCGCTGTATATAAGAACGCAAATGTCTGAATCAGCTGTGCTGGTAATTTTAACCTGCTGTTTCCCTGGTTGAAATCAATATAATTGAGCCCATGTGAGAACAGAACAGATAATCATCCAAAATATTCAGTGAGTGAAGTGTCGTGCTTCCTGCTTCCTCCATGCTCCACCTAGGCACCATCCTTCAGCAAAATTATGAAGGTTAAACAGTGGTGGGAATGCATTTGACATAGATGAGACTCTGCTGACAGCTTCAGGTTTATCTTCACTTTAGGTCTTACTTGTCTTACTTGACAGAGCAGGATTTGTGTTGACACACCAGCAGTTTGAAGCCCTTAGGTTGTTTCATTTATGCAGAGAAAGCTGTTGACTTAATTCCCCACATAGACATAGCCCTATTGATATTTGTATGAGCTAAAACCAATTGGAAAGAGAAAAAAAAACACCTTCTATTTACTGCAAATGCTGATTTTATTTTCACAGTCAACACTGACTTCAATACAATGGAAAAATACAAATTTAGATGCTGATATAGTTTCCACAGACTGGAGTGGCCCAGTCAGACCATCCATCCATCCGTCCGTCCGTCCATCCACCCTCTTCCACTTGTCTGTTCAGTGTTGCGATATAGGAAGACATAAATGTATATATGATATGATTGGCTCACTACTGCATTGTGAACTTACTTGTCTAGACTCCAATCAGCATTGTGGCTCTGCACCCTTATCTCAGTAATCTAAAAAAAGGCCTCCAGAGTGAGAGGTCACAAGTTTTCCTGATGGTGTATTTGAAATCTTTGTGAGTTTTTTACTATTTTCACAAGCAAGATTGTTTCTTTCATTTTGTCTATCTGATAAAAGGGTAATATGAAACAGCTATTTGAACGACGTCTTGTTAAACCTCATTTCTAACCAAAACAAGATTTACAAAGTTAGTGTAAAGTTTTGCAGGTACAATTTGTGAACGCCGACCCCACCTGCTCGTTTCAGTAATGACAAGCACAATCTAGCAAGCGCAGCACAAATCAGAGCTCTGTCGCAAAGAACCAGACATGATGATTATGAAGCCAGTCAACTAACACATAGGCACAGATTGTTACTTGTACTGTGACAAACATATTACAGTGCAGCATATGTTTTATGCAGTGGAGTGTAGACTAAGGACGGGCAAGGGAGAAAAGCAACTTTCCAACAAGTGATGAGGAGACATGTAACAAATACAGTAAAATACTTTTAATGTTCAATCTATATGAATCTGGAGCAACACTGTGAGAAAAATTAATGCGGGGGGGGGGGGGGGGGGGGGGGGGGTAGTCGTGTTAAACAGATGGAAACGATGACATAATTTAATGACATGCCCAAAATAATAATAAAGCCTTGGAGAAGATGCGTCAGGACCCTGCTGAGCAAATGTCCTTAAGTCCTTTTGAAAAAAAATGACGCAGCAGCCTTTCAGTGCAAAGCTCAATGACGCCAGTGTTTCAGGAGAGTTCTGCACAAGGTAAATGATAATGTTGTGCGTAATGGGAAATGCAGCATAAATTGAAGTACACAACAATGCACCTGTTAAGCTCTTAAAGACTCAGATTATTGTTTTAACAACCTCAACAGCTGTCTATTCTCAGAACCAGAGTTTATGCCAGTGATTAACCGGGTCTTGTTGTTTTTCGTGGTTCAAGTCCAAGACTGGAACACACTCTCTCATCCCAGCAACTACTTGTCTGTGACATAGACTTGCAGTGACTTGAAGAACACAATATGCAAACTGTTACTATCACAGCGGCACTGACAAGCCTAGTGTGTGAGCTTGGGCTGATATCAGAATCTGGCAACGTTTTATTTTTTTTATTTTTGAAGGTTGTATTTTGATAATCTTGTGCACAATTTGGATTGATTGATTCTAACCTGATACTTGGGTTTCATTTGTCTAAATGACACCAGCATGTGCAACTGCACACCAAAAACACTTTTTTTCTGCGTAGCCTCCTTTTATAAATCATTAATCTGCTATATTTGTCTAGTAAAAAAAGTTTCAGTTGATTCTTTCTTGCAGAAACCTTCACATCAGGCAGTAACCCGACTCACCCGTGTTCATTTCATTACCACTGCAAGGATTTTTTTTTCTCCCACGCTAACTTGCCTAACTTCCCGGAAGCAGTTTGGCAGAAAACAGAGGCTAATTTACCCCACTGACATCTCTGTGGGAAATATAACTTCGCTGTCCATGGTACTGAAGCATTCAACATTATCTGAAAACTGAATGTCATTAAGTTAAAGATCACATGTAGCTTTCTGTATGCTCGACAGAAACAGCAATATGAAAATTTTACCAAAAAAATAAATAATAATCATCATTAATATTCAGTTCCCATGTCTTTTATCCATCTACAGCCTGCATGAGATCAGGTTCAAGGGCTAAATCCATCATTGGGCTCTTCCACCATCATAACAGGCATCCCATTGCACAGTGCAATGTGGCAGGCCTTATTGAGGCTGTGGAGAAGTGCCCATCCGGTTCGATTTAGAACAGGGAAACAGACTTATGGACTTAATTTCAGTTTGAGGACTGATGTCAGCCTATCATAGCACTCCTCTGATGGTGACCTCGGAGGAGTGACCTCTGGACTGATGTGACTATCAAACCTTAGAAGGGGCTGGCATGGTCACTTCTAAAATAGAGACAGTGAGGCAGTTATCGATTCATTAAAGTTTACCAGCTGTAAGAAAACAAATCGTGAAAATATAAACTTAATCTTCATTCTTTACTTTTTTGAAAAAGGCAGCTATTACAGACAGTAAATGAATCATCAATGGATCATGGGTGTTTAGCCACGACACTGGCAATAAGCGTGGTGGGGTTACACACAACACGGATATTTATGCAGTGTGTGTTTGCCTTCTCATGCAGAACACATGCTTGGCTTCAAAAGGGGAAATCAACTAAACATGAGTTTCCTAATTGCTCATAGGACATTTGGGAAATCTTCTGTGGCTGAAAACCTCTGCTTTACATTTGAAGAGCCTCTTGGCTGTTTGGAAATATTATATGTGCTCTTGACATCAGCAACCTGAGGGCCAGGGACAAAAATGTGCACTACACAAACCACAGCAGATAGAAAAGCTTGTCTGGTTGTGGCTTATTTTGTGATTTCGTCTAGTTGAGGTTTCAAGATGATCTTTGATTTTCTCCATAAAATTAAGAAAAACCTGACTGACCAACTGATACGTTGCGATGCCTTTCTCTGGCCTTCCAAATAGATTAACACAAATGGAGAAAACTCTCTCTTTTCTACTTCACACAGTGTTCTTCTCCTAGCTGCTATTATCACAGGCAGGTGAAGTGCAAAACAAGAGATGCTTTTTTTTCCTGTGTTAAATAATGACAGGATTTGAAGCAAATTTCCTTCTGCAAACTTTAGTAGATCACACTGTATGAGTTATTTAAATACCTTCCTCCCCAAATTCAGCACTCTACAAAGGAAATGCCTGCAAATACTCCTCCAAATATGCAATACAGCGTCCAAAAATAAATGTCTAAGCATTTCATTCCCAAACGTATCACTTCACCTCCTTTGCAAATCCTCAGCAAATCATTTTTAATGCCAAAAGAGGGTTTTGCGCTGGCCCAAACCAGAGTAAATGTGACCAGGTGTGTACAACACAGTCAGTGTTATAGAATAGGATTTTCATCTAGGGGTGCCACAGTGGTTAGCACTGGTCACCTCACAGCAGGAAGGTCCTGGGTTTAGAGCCAACACTCATTTGGGAGTGTGTGTGTGTGTGTGTGTGTGTGTGTGTGTGTGTGTGTGTGTGTGTGTGTGTGTGTGTGTGTGTGTGTGTGTGTGTGTGTGTGTGTTAGCCCCTGTGACAGGCTAGTAACCTGTCCTGGGTGTACCCTGCCTGGGATGGGATCCAGCCACTCCCTGTGAACCATAATTGGATAAGTAGAGGGAAATATATGGATATAATTTAATTTTCAAATCTTACAGCTTTATTTCACTTAATTTAATTTATATAGCTTCCAGCATATTTCATTTTATTTCATCTTTATGTAGCAAAGCTTCTGAATCTATATTCTGTGTACATATCAAAAAATGGTTTAGATTTCTTTGAACGATTTATCGCAAAGACCAATAACTCAACAAATGTCAGTGTTTTAGGACAGCTCTAAAAAATGCATGTGGGTCTGGGGTATGAGATCAATAAAAAAAAAAAGTCCTGCTATCAAACAAATGGTGTGACATCATGTGAGATTTTTAGTAATGATAAATACAATTACTTCACAGGATAAATGTTTCCAAAATGACATTTTTTTAAATGTTTTCACTGCTTCTCCTTAGGTCCAACCCGGACTGGAATCAAGTGTCTGTGTTTTGTATGTGAACTGTAATGAAATGAAATGAAAAATGTATACATTTATTTCATATGTAAGTGTATTTAATCTAAATGAAATATGAATACTTCAGTCATAAGACAGCCATCAACACAATTAGGATTTATGTTTTAGCCTGCTGACAAGGTCAGTGAAAGTAATTATGATCGCAATACGTGTTTTTAACCTCTTAACATTTTTTCCTTTCCTTCGTTTTAAGAGGCTTTTGTCATGGACCAAAAAATTCTACATATATTTATTTTTTAAAATATTTTAGTTTGTTTTTAACTTTAGGTTTTCAGTTTTTCATTGTTTTTTTCCTTACTGAGATAACCTTGGTTTGATGATAACATCAGAACTTTTTTTTTTTTCATTTCTAATTACCACCTTTCATGCATTCTTGGTTTTTGACTATGCATAACGTCTCCATTCCAGAAAACAGATTACAGTCTCTGAGCCTTGTGAATGTTGAAAAGAAAAATAAATGAATATTTTTTTCAAAGTAGCAGAGTTGGAGCAGGAGTGATTTCTAGTGTTAATGATAATTACATCTGAAGAAGGAGAAAAAAAGGCCCGAGGCATCAGTGTTAGACTTTTGGGACTTGGTTATAATGTGATCCGGTGCTGGTTAAGCAGATAGGCTGGGTTTGGGTATATGAGCTTGTCTCAGTTCGAGGACTGGGTGGCAGTTCTTTCATGCCGTCCTCTAGCTGTCATCGTTATGCACCCACTCACGCGGAATCCAAATTATAACAGCATGAAGCCATGTGAATGCATGGATTTGTGCTGTGTGTGTTAAAGAGAGAGAGAAACACAGGGTAGGAGAGAGAGAGAGAGTGCCTTTTCAACGAGTGTTTCTATGTACGAGAGAGAGAAAAGTGAGAGAGATGACGAAAGGTTAGGGTTAAACCACATCTCTAAATTTGGCATGAGCTCAGATCAAAGGACTGCAATGTTGGGGGAAAGAAAAGGGAGAAGGCTCTGGAGTCCTCTTCTCCCCTATCTATCTTTACTATCATTTTCTCTCCTTTAAAATTACTTGCCTCCCTCTTTTAGAGTAACCGCTCACTAGACCAAATTTACAAATGCACATTTTCTTTGTTTTGGCCCTGGATCCACAAAAGATTACGTTTTTTGAAGAAAACAAAAACGTTAAAAAATGGACAATCTGACTTTGTTTTCGAAGGGTTCTCTGTGTTCCACATAAGGCAATATACACAAGTCATTTTGCATCCCTGACTTTTGGTCTAGGTTATAAATTTATGAAGAAAAAGAATTTGTGCTTCACTGTGTATAAGTGGGATTTTTGACTGGATGAGCATTTTTGTCACAATGACCTAATACATCATTCAAATTTAGCTGGCTCACTTGTTACAGATTATTATTTTTCCTCTCCCCCCCCCCAAATGGTTATGTAATTCATCCCGCTCCCTCTATCTCTCCGTACCCCTTTTTTCTCTCCATTACTCTCTATCTCTCTCCTGCCTCTCTCTACAAGAGTGGAACAAATGGAGATCAGTCAGACTAATGCTGAGTTAGGCCCCGTGTTGCTCTCACAAAGCTATAGCATTACCCCTCTCATTTAACCAGCACTCTGAACTGCACACACACACACACACACACACACACACACACACACACACAAACTTGACAGGCTGCACTTTATCAAAATTTCTTTCTTTCTCAACACAAAGCGTAGACATCCGCACAATGTTCATGTGCACACATGTCCAGAGCTTTTCATGCATTCTTTTCATGCATAAGTGATATTTCAGCTTCAGAATAACATCGCCCACAAAGAATCCAGCGCTCGGGTCAGCTTAGGTACTCTTTAACAAATGGCCCTCAGAGTAATTGTGTTAAAAGTCTGTCTGCTGTTTGTCAGCTTTCAGTAAGTCTTGGATCATGTTTTTACAAAACACAAAAACTTGCTCCTTATTTTATATGTTTATTATGGTGTTCTGGTAGTATCTTGGTTTGAAAAAGCTCAGGAGATAAATATTTTAAGCTCTAGCGAACAAAAAAAAAGATCCAAATATTAAATATAATCTCACGCCAGGCATTGGTTTGTGTACAGGATTTGCTAAAGAGATCCGTTTTCTGCTGCCTTTTTATGTTTTTTTTTTTTAAACATGAAGTGACTATACTTGAGGCAAGAGCTCTTATGTAAACATCAAGTAACACTAGCACTGACTGCCTAGCTTCATAAGGCACCAGTCTAATTTAGTGTAATACTGTAAGATGTGCTAATATTGGCTAACCAAACAGCAGGCTTAAAACTACCTTCTATCATCCTTAGGATCCATTTTTGTGCAACTTAGAACAAGATAAATTGCACCCACCTGTAACTCAAAGCGCCCAACTGTGGCATAAACTTAAATCTTGAATACAATTTAAACGAATGAGTTATATAAAATTTCAATCACCCATTCAGCTGTCAGAAAGAGGTACATTAGCTTTAGAGACCACAGCCATGTTTTGTACTAGGCTGTCAAAATAGTATATTTCTGCTTCAAACGTGTGTATTTTAAGATGAGATCTCTGTGGACTGACTCACTTTTCGAGCTATTAAATAAAACTGAGTTTGGGCATTTCCATTTGGCTTCATTTCTGTCTTTAAGGTTGCTGCTTGTTACAGACCTATTTCCCAGTCCATTTTTCTCTCTCGGACATGGTTTACTCCTCAGCTGGCACACATGTTTCACATCAACTACAACACCAACCTACAGTATATAAACACCTTAGCTTTTATGCCCATTCTTTGCCAGATTGTCCATCAACTATTGTGGTAGACAAACCAGGCTCCCCGAGCATTTTCTCTAGCTCTTGTATTTTTGACCTGCCTCTGTTTACCACATTTTCCTCTCTATGTGCTTGAGACCTCCTTCGTGTGCCAGCTAGACTTTGTGAGACCCTGCCTGCTTTTTTTTTGCCTACCAGCCCACTCACCAATTCCAGCGTCTCACTCTGACCTGACACACCATCTAGTCCACGTCTCCAGATTCTCTTTGTGTTTTGTTTTCCATGCTGCATTTGAGTTCACTAATTCTTTATTAAACCGTAACATTACACCACTTTAGTTATTTGCAGCATCACACCTCATTTTTGCATAGACCCAGATCTCAGATGGTAATTTTCTTGAGAATAATGTCAACATAACCAGCAGAAACTATGACAATAACAGGATGTATCCTTATCATCGCCTCCTGCACTGCTTGTCTTGGTTTAAGCATAAAAAAATTGTTATTTTCTAATAAACACAGGGGGAGGCACCGTCACACGGACAAAAACGTACATTCTCTCACACAGATTACAGCACAAGAAAGCATTAGTGGGAGTCTTGTACTTCAATCAGCCAATTAACCTGGAGCAGAGCAGAACAAAACATTTGGCATTTGCCAATAGGGCAGCAACCTTCCAGTGATAATTACTCTTTGAGAGAGCAAACATACACACACATACACACACAAACAACAACACACACACACACGCAATGCCCCCCCACCAGTACAGCATCTATCACATGTCAGGTTAAAGACGATAGTGGCTGCACTTCCAGCGTAATCAATTATTAATCCTTGTCCACGTATGAACAATCCCAAACTCATGCTTCCGCATGTAAACACACACAAATATAGAAATGGGAGACATTCACACGACAACAGAATGACTGTTGTTAAAAGTTGACAACAGAGCGCAGACGATATGAATGGTGTGCGTCTGAGCGACGCCTCAGGGCACCAGAATACTTCATGAAATAGATGGCCTACACACATTCTTCAATAAAGGCAGGGTAACAAACACACACACACACACAGTCGAGCACATGAATGAGCCCAACATCATGTGTACAATTGAGACATTTTTCCTGGAGAGAGAGAGTGCCTTGGTTTTGAAATGTCAAGATAAAATGCTGTGACAGTGGTGGAAGAAAACATCAGAGAATGTTTGAAAGAGAGAGAAAAGAGAGAAAGACAGGGCGTCCTGCAAAAGCCCATGTATATTTGATTGAGAAAGGAAATGCAGGGAGATGAAAAAGGAAAATGAGGAAAAGGGAAAAAAGATGATGGAGAGTTACAGTAAATTGGCAAGGCCGCTTCTGAAAGCACGCTCTAGGGGAGAGAGAGGGAGAAAAATAGGGTGAAAGACAGAATAACACACAGAAGGACTCAGAGAAGTGCAGTAGCAAGAATGGATTGTTAGCTGGTAAACGACTGTCACTTTCTTTAGGGAGATAAACAGATCTGACACCTCCGCATTCTTCCTCTCTCCTCATGTCCCTTCTTTTCTCTCACTCGACATGGCCTGACAACCCTTCAATAAAAAAATCACTTTCTGACTCTCTCTCTCCTGTTTTTGTTCCCTGCTGTTCTGTACCATCTCTCCCTCCTCCGCTGAGCTTCCCCCCCCCCCCCGACTCTTTTTCTCTCAGATATGTGCGACAAACTCACCCTTCCGGCAAAAGAGGCGGCATATACGAAGAAGAAAGGGTGGAACAACATGAATAAAGACCCCATTTTTCACACGCGCCTTTTCTTTTCCTCACTTGCCAGCGCCTTGTGACGAGATTAGATGAGGAAGGAAGGGGGAAATAAAAATCAAACGAAAGAGATTTCGTTCCCGACATGTAGAAGAGGTACAAAGGGAAAGAGAATAGAGAGGAGAAGAGGAGATGGAGAGTGTAAACGACACAAAGAGGAGGATCAGAGAGAAGGTACGCATGGAGACTCAGAAAAGGGAAATCAGCAGAGAGATAAAGAACAGAAGACTTAAAGGACGACATGCGTTGATGGATCAGTTGTCACTTGGAATTTGTGGGGTGAACATGCATGTGCACCTTGGTACATACATGCTGTTCACAAAAAATCTAGACCATAAACATAAAGCTTTGACAGTTTTCACAACTAATCAGCATCAGCACCTTTAGAGCAAAAGATCAGTGTTATGACTGTCAATGACTGGGACAAGCATATGAACATCAATAAGAGGAATAAAGAGGCACTTGTTCTACCAGAAGAAATGAAAGGCAACATGGGACAACAGGGAAGGATAGGCAATATAGAAACAGCTGGTTGAAAAGATGGAACAGCACCAATCATTCGAATAAATGAGAAGGCAAGGGAAGATGGAACAAAGAGGTCTGAATGCATTAGAGCGCTTCGGTTTCTGTGTTTTTTCTCTGTGATGAAGGAAGTTGTTCTGCTGTGATAGTGAGGCCTCTGGAGGAAAGATGGAAAAATCTAAACAATGTGAAAATTAGGCCATGCAAACACTCACACACAGACGCACGAGTACAAGCACATGCACATGTGCTCTTTCACTCTGCGCAACACATGTTACCCACTCAAAAGGGGATTGCAAGAAGCACAAAGCAAGCCTCCACATATGCATACACGCACACACACACATGCACACACACACACACTCTGATTCCGGCTGTTTATGTACGCAGTGGCAGGAATAAATAAAAGGCAAGCATCTAACAAATAAAATGAATTTTTAATCATTGGAGGCATTTGAATTAGCTGTGTCATTAAATAAACAGAAACAAGGCACTGTTTGAAATATTCATGTTGGGTCCTGAATATATTAGACTGCTTGGAGGTGTGCTCCCCACGGGCCCCAGTTAGATTTGGGACATGCCCTAGGGCACAATGATATATTTTTTATATATACAAACACAGTATACATACAGTTATAATGGGGAAGGGGTTAGGGTAGAAGTCAGGCAAGAATGAGAAAATGGAAAAAAGAAGCAAAAACTAGTTCTGATAAACTCAGAGGCCTTTTTATGGATTTTTGGGAGAGTGGGTGGTTAACAGGAAGCGTAGAAGAAGCCTGAAGAAACTAGAAGAATGACAGAGTGGATAGTGAGGAATTTAAACAGGAAAAGAAACCAGGGGAGGGAAAAAGAGGATTCAAAGATGACAAGAAACAAAGTTAGTTGAAAGGGAGGGGGATGCACAGATGAGGGACAGAGTAAAGCAGAACATGACGATGAGCGCAAAAAAAATTTTTAAAAAATCAAAGTAACAGGTATAAGGGGTAAAAATGAGAAGACAGACAGCCTGAGAAAGAGGGAATTCATAGTGAGATCAAAGGAGGTATGGAAAACCGATAGAAAACAGAGGTGGGAATACTGCGTTGTGGATTAATCTGTGGAGAATAGTAAAGGATTTACATGTAGCATCCCATGTTATGAAGGCAAGCTGTGTGTCAGCAGGAAAAGGTAGATAACTGAGAAAATAGAGAGATTATAATGTGAGGAGAGGAGCAAAAGAGAGAGAGAGACAGAAGCATCAGAGAAATAAAAAGTGAAGGTAGACGGAGAGTGAGTGATAGATGCTAGTGAGATCAACCAGATACACCATGGCAATAACAGAGAAGGAGCAAAATATATTAATCTCCTGTATTTCTTACAGCATGTGACAGACAGTAGTGAGGAAGAGTATAGAGAGAAGGAAGGAGGGAGAGGCCACTGGAAAGGAAAAAATAAAATGATTCGGAAAAAGGGGGAGCATGGGCAATTGCATAATGACTTTAATGAAAGCGCTCTATCCCCAGCGGACACTTTAGATATGACTACTGGGAACAGACGAGAAAAAGAAGAAAAAAGGATGACGACATCAGGAAGGGTAGGAAGAGGAAATGAGGATGATTACAGTTGTGGTAATTCTACTAAATGAACTGTTTTATATATTGGTTAACAGTATAAACCATAATCACCTATTTACGCTCACTTTTATGACATCCAAACTGATTCATTTCATCTCTAA
Organism: Neolamprologus multifasciatus; assembly: GCF_963576455.1. Classification (NCBI taxonomy): domain Eukaryota; kingdom Metazoa; phylum Chordata; class Actinopteri; order Cichliformes; family Cichlidae; genus Neolamprologus; species Neolamprologus multifasciatus. The sequence continues at coordinate 24,725,807 of NC_140449.1, forward strand.
TCTACGTTCATCAGTTTTCATCATCAGTGGGATACCATCGCAGACTTTGCTGGGGAGTGGATGACCTGCTCTACCTCCCCGCAAAGTAAGGAAGAAGAAAGAAAGAAAGTGTTGTGAAAATCAGGGAAAAATCTGATTCTTTTATGGAATGCCAAACGGAGTGTGTCCTTGTGTGTGTGTGTGTGTGTGTGTTTGTATGTGTGTGTGTGTGGGACTGGTGAATACCACAATTTTAATACGATGAAAGCTCCAGGGGGTTTGGCACTGCGTCTTACAAATAAATCTTCCATCGCCTCAGGCATTTATGGGAGCGTACAGAGTATTTTATTTTGCCTCTGCTTTCATTTCCAAAAAGAAAAAAAAGAAGAAAAAAAAACCTTTGTGTTCATGTATGTATTTCTATGAGTGCATTTTAGTGTTGGAGTGGTGCACAAAAACATCTTGTCATCTTATTTTTAAATATACGACAGCCTGTCCGCTGATTGTTCCCTCACCCACAACTCATTCATAACCATTTTTAGCATCACTTGGCTTCAGCTAAAGCCATGCTAGACACATACTAAGCACTTCATGCAACTTTGTTGAGCTAATAACGACCTCTTACATAAAACTTCATTGTAAAACTAAAGTTAGTGTTTTCTGTATTCTTTGTCAAATCTTGGTACATATTACTCACAAAGCAAAATAACCAGTGGGCCTGCTGAGCCACTAATCTTGAGCAAAAGGTAAGAGCATGCTATAGAAATCTGGAAAGATGACTGGTTTCTGGCACTGCAATGCAAGGTTTTTTAATATTTCTTTGTAGCATTCAGCCTCAATTGCCATCAGCTTCTCTTTGCACACGCAGTACTACTTCTCAAGACTTGTTAACAGGCTCTGATTAGTAACTCTGTGGAGTTGCCCTCTGAAAGAGCAACTCACCAAAATTAGAAAGACATATTTTCTCACTTCTCCTGGTGGCAGACATCCTCGGGTTTACTGGGTTTATGTTGTGAAGTATCCATCTGTAAAATTTCTGCCTCAAACCCTTTACGGTGGAGGAGAATTGGATTTCATATGATGTTCACGTCATTGAAATATGACATTTAAAAAATTCAGAAGGTAGAGTGGCCCATCTATTAATCAGTGGATCGGTGCTCCTCTTGGCCATGTTTTGACACTGTAGCTCAGTTGCTTCCAGTCAGTGAGTTTCAGGCATTATATGAATGCTCCACCAAGAAATATCACAGGGTTCACCTGAGTGTAGAAAAAACACTTTATAATATCTAATTTTATCAATTCATTATTCACAGAACACTCTCTTTTTTTTAAACGTAACTTTTACATTTTCAGTACTTCATCAGAAAACGTCCCTGTATTGAAGTGGAGAGCTGAAAATTCACTTTGTATGAAACCATTTTCACTTGCCAGAGACGTCCTTGCTTCCAAGGTTTCGAGCTCAGACTGGTTCACACAAGGATAGCAGCACTGGAACACATACACATTCACACTTGTGCTCAAACCCTTCTGCAACACAATAACTTTGTTTGAAATGGTGCGTCTGTCCCCCTCTCTGTCTCTTCTCCCTCCCTTCTCAGCACTGCTTGAGGGAATAAGACAGACCGAGGAAGACAGAAGAAGACCGGGGGTAAGACAGGGGTTAATTTAGTCCTTTAAACAGGGCAACCTATTGGATTACCGGTCCTACAGACCAGGCAGCCACTCTAAGAATTAAAAAGGACACACCTTAAAAACATGAGTCCCACCGTCTTACGAGCCAATCACTATGCAGATCATGGAGCCAAGTGTTCGGAGGGGTGCACAGAGAGGCCAAACAGGGTTTGCTTTGTTTTATCAGCCCCCTCCACCTTAAGCAAATACCAAGTGATTTGTTTTTTAAATGGATGGGATTGAGCCTCCCAAAAAGAACAAGGGAAGCACAAAAGAAGGTTGAAAGAACCCGCCACACCACCCCCGAAACACACACACATCACGACAAGATGAAAGGGGGGTGGACGGGACACTGGGAGTGATTGATTTTCATGCAGCTCTAAAGTGGATCCCTCTGGAGGCCTGGATAACGTGAGAGAGAGAGGGAGAGAGACAGAGAGAATAGAGGTAACTGAGAAAGAAAGAAAGAGTAAAAGAATGGCAGCGAACACGAACAAGACAGTTTGCCCTACTCAAGTTTCCAACAAGCCTTTTTTTTTTCCTCTTTCACTCATTCAGCCTGCTTGCCTTTCATTTTTCTATTATTCCACTTTTGAATTACACAAGGATATCTTCATTTTGACAGGAATCCAAATGGAATCTGAGCACATGCTGAGAGAAAGTAGAGAGCGTAAGAGGAGATAACAGAGACAGACAGGGATTTAAAAGTGGAGGCCATGGATGAAGAGTAAGAGAAGGGGTGCAGAAAAAAATTAAAGGTGAGTTGAGAGCCAAAAGAAAAGTTGGTTCTTTAGTATCTGAATTAGAGGTATTACAGGTGCTTGGCTTTACCCCTTTGTCAGTGCAATATGTGTGGTGAAGTTTTGAGAGGGTGTGCATACAGAGGAGAGACTGGATGCAAGCAAGAGGTAGGAGTAGACGTGGTGCTGTGATAAAAGGCTTTGACGCCATGAATGTCATACTAAAAAAAATACATCCAATAGGATATTGAGGTTCACCCACTGAGGCAAAGATTTACAAGGAAGAAAGAATAAAAGAAAGATAAATAAGAGATAGGGTGAAATCAAAGGGACGCAGAAAGACGGAGGGAGAAAGGAAAAGGCCATCGCTCAGGCTGACACATTCGTGCAGTCACTAAAACTTAGGGCTATTACAGAGGACATGGGATGGAGGGCTGCAGAGCAACAAGAAAGGTGTGAGGAATGAATAGAGGAGAAAGGTAAGAAAGAGAAAGCACATGTGGGTGGCCAAGGGGTATAGCGGAGGATAGATGTGGGAAGGGGGGTGGTGAAGGAAGCAAAAGAGAAATGAGAGCAAGGCAGAATGTTTGCTGATATCCCATTTTCCACAGAGGAGATGAAAGAGGGAAAGAGGGGATTAGAAAAGAGTGGGCAGAGAAGAGGAATGAGCTGGTGATATGGAAAAAGAGTGGGGGAGAGAAAGGTGACCAAACACGAGAACAAGTGAAGGTTAGGGTTGACTCTGAAAGCTACCGTGCGGGAAATGTTTGTGACGTGACAGAGTTATCACTACTGCCATCTAAAAATAACATTGGCAATACCACTGGGATTGGGCGGCTGTGGTCTGAGAAATGGGAAGAAAGGAGAGGGAGACGTAATTACAGCAGCCCTATTAGCATGCAGGCTGTCCTTATTAAACATTCACATAGGAAACTGGGACTGAGAAGTAATGTTTCTGGGCAAATGCCAGACAGACAGGCTGCCAGCAAGCCCTGAAAACTATTTGGACATGCAGACGGCCACAAAGACCGGAAGAGGCTATCTATTCATCTGTCCATCCATCTATTCATCCCCTCAGACCAAACATATACAGAGAGGGAAACGGAGACATGCAATCAAGGTTGCATGAATTTGTTCCTTCCCATCTATCTGCGAACGTATTTAATGCCACTCTTTTTTACATTATTCCAATCAAAGATAACAAAAAACTGCCTATTTTCTTATAGCACAGCTAAATTCTAATTTGGAAATGCGCATTAGCAATATAAACAAAAGGGCACCAGGGAATTGTTAGGGAACATTAAGTGCAATCAGCTTTAGTAATGCCGTTACAATTATAAAGATGTTGACTGCACTACTGGTCTTTTTCTCTTTTACTCGGTCTGCATTAAGGAACTCCATAGGGAAAATGGAGTCTCTTAACTGTATTGAGGACATTTTCACTTAGACAATTTAAAGCATTCTCAGGCTTCCAAGCACCCACAGATAGTGTGATCCAAGCAAGCACAAAGCCTATTAGCCAAGCAGGGAGACACACAGCCAGACGGAGAGACAGTCTTATGAACAGCAGGGAGACGCATGGCTCTGAGCCTGCTAAAGCAGCCTCATGTCCTACTCTACAGTGTGCATACATGCAACAAGTGAATGACTTAACGTCATGAAAAAAGCCACAAGGCTTAATATAACATTGTTGCCTTACGTACGCACTATAAAATAAAGGCATTAATCCAAGCAGACATTTGATAAAGCATATCTCTGACACTCAAGACCTAACTTAGTCACCCCAGACATTTGCAAACTTAGTGACATTAATCCTGTTTGACACTTTGATACAAATGTAGAGCAATATAAATAAACACATGTCCACAAGAAATCTCACACGAAAGACATCACCTCTGGCACTGATACAAGTAGACAGTCTGATACAGAAACCCAAATTTCCCTCTTTCATTCACTCCACAAGGAGCACACTTACACATACACACACACACACACACACACACACACACACTGAGCAAGCATGCATACAGCACTGCAAATAAACAGCACTGTCAGGTGTCATGATGTGTTTTCACACTTTCTGTGTAAAAACATAAAGACAATTGGGATTTTATTATTCCAGTGTCCACAGCAAGTCTACTGCTCATTATTATTTAGCCTAGATTTACAATTAACCTCAAATTATCCTTTAAATAATCAGTGAATACATCATTTTGAATCAATGACATGGCAGAAAGATAATAAAAGAAGTAAGAAAAATGAATTCCAGCCACAACTGAGTATGTAATTTCTTTTAAATGGTTTACACCGCTCTGGGTCATCCACCTATCTAAAACAATAATTCAATATATTGTTTGTTAAGCACTATGAACAGAGTTGCAGTGGTTCCCTCCAACACTTTCATGTAAATAAAAACAATAATTTTATAGTTTTATATTAATCATGGAAAAATGGATTATGCTGAATCTATGAAGGGTTGCTCATAGGTGCAATTACACAATAATTGCTTTTTTGAGCAGTTTAGCATTTTAGCTCAAAGCATTTCAGTGTTAAGGTCTGCAGGATTATTGTTTTGGTGCAGTCTTACAGCTAATCATTGTCATTTTCAGACACAACAGGCAAACACTGGCATTCAGTGGAAGCATTTTAGCATTGGCGAGAGCCAATATTTCCTTTGTAAGTTGGTGGAGACTAAAAGCTAAAAAAAGATCTAAAAATTATGACTATTAAAAGCTTTTACTCAGATGACCAGTTATATTATGTTGAATATGTGCCACAGCACCAGATTACTAAAGAGGTTTTTCAACTTGTTTCTCTGCACACATCCCCTTTGGGTTAGACTGTGGGAGGTATTACCTGCGTGACCTGAGTTCTGCTTCCACTAAGCCCACTTTTTCTTCAGCTGACATAGAAGTAGCTCATGGGGCATGCAGCTTGGTGGAGTCATACAACTGCTCAGCTTTTTTACCCCCCTTTTTTTTGGAGGAAAATGTTTTGTGTCTTGGAAGAATTCAGCAAGAATAAAAAAAAAAATTTAAAAAAAGAAAAAACTGATAAGGAAAAATTACCCCAGCTGTAAACAGTGTTAATTCAACCTCTAAGATGTTCAAAAAATATTAAGCTTTATTAAAGAAACTTTCAAAAAGAAAAAAACCTCTAAAACCAAAAGGCTTAAGTAAAAAAAAATTAAATTACTAAGACTGTGTTGTGGATGGAGAAGCAGAGTATGTGGAGTCAACAGCTGTGTGACAACTTGGAGTGGGCGACTGCAGTGCTGCTAAGAGACAGAGGACACCAACAGCCAAGAGAACAGAGGTAACATGAAGCCAGTAACGTCTCTAGTGATCAGTCATTTGAAATAAGTTTTACTTCATTTATTTATTTGTTTATTTATTGAATATTTATGCATTTATTGGATAGGGATAGTAACAGAGAGACAGGAAGATGGGGAGATGGGGGGAGGGGGACTGACAGGCAGCAGTTGAGCACTAACAGATGGAATTCATTAAAGAAGTGTGTCAAAAACAAAACAAGAAAATTCATGTTAAAACTTACAGAAACTTAGTGGTATGAGAAGCACATTCCAATTACTGCATCACCTACTTTACTTTATCTCGCTGAAACTCTGAGACTTCAATTTCCAATAGCAATTTTCTTTCTAAACGTTTTAGAAAATGGTATTGTTTGTTAACCACTATGAACAGAGTTGCAGTGGTCCCCTTCAACACTGAAGTGCAGGACACGTGACTCAGAATAACTGACATCCTTTCTTCTGTTCTTTGCCTATTGTCATCTACTCAAAGACGGGGTTGCTAACACAGATAAACACTGGATTTCAGAGCCCATCTAAAATTTTTGTTGACGTGATTTGCTGGTAGCTTCCTTGCAGTCTGCATCACTAAACAGCTAACCCCTGGCTCACCGGGACAATACCTAAACCAATACCACAAAGTAAAGCTGTTTTCCCCCCCTTTTATTAACTAATATCAATAAATCAGTCACTAGAGGCACTATTGGCCTTTGTGGATCTTGGCCTTTATCTCTCCGTCTCTTTCTCTTTATTACAGTTGCACTCCATCCACTGCTTCATAAATGACAGCCACCTTATAACTTCAGCACCATCCTGGTAGTGTATTTAAGCTTTTCATTCGGCCCTCCTCCCTGATCCCTTTAAACGGAACGGTGCAATTATTAATTACTCTACAATAACACGTTAAAAATCCTCCTGTGAAAAAGGCCTACAAAGTATACAGGAATGAGTTACAACATGCTCATTTACCACATCAGTTAGTGTGCGGCAAAAAACAGAGTGAAAATTAACCTGTCGTACCAGGCGAGTGAGGTGTTACATCTTATGATTCTCATTAACCCATGATGAGCTTTCAAGCATGTGCAGAAAAGTGCCAGATCTGACAATAAATCATAGACTGTCTTGAATTGTTAAAACTGGGTTAGTCTCCAAAGACTCAGACAAATTGCAAAGACAAGAAAGAATAAAAGGGCACAGTGAGGCCCATGATGTGCAGTTCTGCCAATGCCTCCTCCGACTGCCTCCTTTGAGGAGGCCTGTGGTTGAGATTAAGGCTAAAGCACCTCCATCCTGCAGAGGCTCTACTCCCACAGTCATGAAGGCGTGTGTGATAGCATCATCTAGCCAGTGAGTACAATGCTGTTTTGACAGGAGCAAAACTTGTGAATATCTTCTGTCGTGTGCGGACATTTGCTGTATGTGGCTGATATTTAGCCACATACAGCAAAGCATGATGAAACAGAACATACAGTGCGAGGATTCCTCCTACTTCACCGTTACGAAACAAGGGGAAAGGGGTCTCCAGAGAGAGAAGCCTCGGTCTGAAAGAGCTGATCTTACTCTTAGATGTAAAAGAGCAATTTGTCTGTAAAGTAGAAAAAGTCCTGTCTCCCTTGACAGAAAAACAAGATAACGAAAGTGATAATACACAAAAGTCACTCACTCCCTGAAATCGGTTCTAAAAGGAGCACTGTTTTTTAGAGACAGCATCTTGGGAAAGATTTCTGCTATCAGCTTGAACAATTGTTTTACCACAGTGTGCAGCATCAAGAGTGAATCCCACTGAGGCGCCAAAGAGCACACAACAGGTCTTATTCGTCTGACTCCTTAAAAAAAATCACCTAAACAAGGGATACGCAAAAAAGGATATCTTGCCGAAAAACCTGATAACAGATTAGATGGTAGTGACATTCAACATAATGCTAGGCAGAGCTAGTTTCTTATCTACCAATATCAGGAAAAAAGGTCGAGGACACAGTGTGGTATATCCACGCCCATTTGAAGAGACTTGAAAATGCTGTCTATATTAGAAAAAAAATCTTGCTCTTTGGATAGTGCATACCAGCCAGGGGAGCAGGCTTAACCTTTTTGGAGCCAGACCCAAAGCCACTGGCCTATCACCAAAGGATGGACGATAGCACCTTCCAGATGTGAAAGTGCATATTTGCACCAAGAAGAGCTGCCAGTGCTTCCCTCCCTTTAGCTCCATAATGGTTGAGAATCATGATGTGCTTGTGTCTTCTCCAGAACTGCTAGATTCTCCTTCTTAATGCGCATGAGTATACATCAGGGGATGTCCAGATGCATATTCACTCCCACTGGAGGGTCATCTCATCTGTTAATGCAATAACACAGCGTAGCTTCTAACGTGAGTGGAACAGATTCACTTCTCCGTCCCCAAATTATTCTCACTACATCTACAATTTCCACTTGTTGTGGACAGAAAATAAAAGTTCCTAGGTATGCCAGGATGATCGTTCTGGTCTGGATGTCTAGCAACTACTTGGGAACACATTTATTGTATTTTTTTGTTTTTACTTGATTGAATTCATATAATACTTCATCTTACACAGCGGGTACTGAGTCAGAAAAACATCAGTTATTGCAGATTTGAATACATACCAGAGCGACCTACAATATGAGCCCATAAGGCTGTTTGTCAGACACCGAAGGACTGATTGGACTCCTCTGTTGACAGTGTTGCACCTCGTTTAAATCAATCTTTTACACCATTTCAGCTCAGCGTCTAAACAAAATATATGTGCATCTCTAAGCTTTTTCATCAAGTCAGATACTGCAATTTCACTCCTTAACATTCAGCAGTGGCATACGGAACAATCAAAAGCGTTACACTGCTGCCAAAAGCACACAAGACGTGTTGAAATATATAATTAGGAACAACAGGAATGTATTTGGTAGCCTATGACTGATCACGTCATGATCAGTGATGGCGGATGATTTAAATTTCACCCATATTTATAAAACCGTTTTCAAATACAACCAGCTGTGGCATAAACGGAGACAAACATACAGTGCGTAATGACAGAGAAACAGAAACAGGTTGTCAATAACAGAGACAGGCTCACATGCTAAATTACCCAGAGTCACACCTTGGCACACACTCACAGCCTGCTACCCGAAACTAACAAGTACAAACATGACCTAGCCTTGTCCCCGGGAAAAATCACAGTGGCGAGCTGGCATATAGAGAAAGAGCTCTGTGCCAAACATAGACACCCACACACAGTGTACCTGCAGCACAGTGTCACAGACATGCAAATACGTGATTCTGAGAAATGGTGAATCGTGGATGTGAATTAGGAAACGCTGACAGCAGTTCAGAGTTGAGATAGTAGGTGTGCCTTATCCCATAAAAACATTAAAAGGCCTCTCAAACACACCCATATGCGGCAGTGATTAGGTGACTGTCTTTTATTGTCATCTCTGTTACAACATCCTTTTGATTTCTTTTTTAACCCTCGAGCACTATCCCTGACTTCTAAATGCTTGAGCCAAGCCCTTTCTATTACACTACGTGCACATGCGTGCAGTGGTTTATTCATACGGCTTTATTTGCTTTGATCCGTTTGTGTAGGTTACAGGCAACCTGTACAACTTCAGTCTGACTGAATAACTGCTGTCAGTGCTGTTGAATCTACTGTTACAGAGTGTGCTTTAGTGATACGTTTCTTATTCATTACAAGTGCTCAAATTGAACATGTATCATTTCACACATTTGTGGCTTTCACAGCAAGACTTTTAAATGTCATTGTCAGTCATAATATGTGAAGGACTTGGGTAACTCAACACTATGTCAGTTATTGTCATTATCAAAAGATCCTTTTTTTTCTTGTAGTATTTATGTGACTTTTCCTGTTGACACATACTGAAGGTGAGGCGTAGAGGACCACAGAAATATATAGACTGAGAAAAAAGTTTAATAAATAGGATTTTTGTATGGAAAAGACTTTTATTTTACTAAAATTATGCTAGTTTTGTTTTGTTTTTGTTGTTTTTTTAGCTTGGGGAGCTAGGGGATTTCTGGCTTCTAAAACAGGATATGCCAGGAAATGTCTGGCACTGATTTAAAAAAAACAAAAAAAAAAACATGAAAGGACATGAAACCTATAAAAGACTTTTTCACTCTGCACGGTCCAAAGAAAACAAAAGTGAAAAGAAAGTGAAAACTTAACCTCAAGTACAAAAGGGGACTTTTTCTGATAGAAGCTCAGGAAAAGACAATGGCACATGATATCACTTATGCTCACACTTTCAACCAAGATCAGTCCAATTAGGCTAAAGGAGGTTAGGTCCCACTTCTCACTTCCTTTTCAAAGCTACAATGCAGCTGCATTTCCCAGCGCTGTCGATCCACAGACTGGACAAAGACGGACAGTAGAGCCACAGTCTCAGACTTTGATTACGTAAATCTCCTTACATAAGAATTCTACAAGGATAAGTGTTTATTTGTGTGCCGCTTGAAACTGCAAATGTGTGTTCACTAGCATGAGGGTCACATTGTGTGACTTTGTGAGTGTACATTTGGCCACATGTGTTTATGAGTCCATGTGTGGGCATGCATTACAATGTCTTTACAATGTACGGGTCTTGTGGTGCATGTCTGCAGTCTATAAATTCCCACCGATAGACGACATCACTGCCTCGTAACAGAATGACACAAGTATTAAACTGAAGGAATGGGAAAGGTCCCTCGGACGTATTTGGAAAATGTTGAAAACAAACAACAAAAGAAGCTCTAAATGAATTTTCATTCTTTGTAGTTCATGAAACCCCATTAAGGGAAAAAAATGCAGTATGTTCTTTCAGTCTACAGAACAACACTCTGGTTTGTTCCCCCAGTTCGTGCAGATGCACGCAATCCCTGACTGATGGTTTGGAAGGACAATGTAATTGGGTTTTGGAATCGTTGCTCTCCTGAGGAATGGCTCCATGTTTGCCTCTTTGATATTTGTGACACAGAAAGAGCATCCTGTTGCAAAACCGCTGACATTTAAGATGAGACAAACAACACATACATCAGATATTCCTAATCAGTGCTGTGGAAAATGTAATGTAGGGTCTTTGTTGACATCTGTAAAGTTAGAGGTGTATTATACAAAAGAAATTCACAATTTGTTTTTAGGCTTATCTGTGTTTCTATTGGCTTTAATTAAAGCCAGTAGAAAACCACAACATAAAATCAGTTATTTTAGGAAAAGGCATACTGGCAAGTGCAGCAGATATGTAACAAGAAAACTAGCTGCATGTGTTTCTAAACATAACTTGTAAAAACTATGGAGCCATGGATTTTCTTTCTCAGTGAAACTCATATTCATTCACATTCACTGTTACACTCAGCCACAGCAGGAAGCTCCCCAGTGAAAACGCGGTCTTCTGGTATTGAACTGCAAGTAGCTCCACTGGTGCGGTTGACACACTGTAACCTTGGAGATGATTTCAGCAGGTCGGGGCAGAATTGTATTGTTTCCCACCTACATTTTCCCTAAAGGTCAGAGTAAAACACGCCACATTTTAAGAAAAGCTGTCAAATGAGCTCGGATTAATGCATAATGTCCCATTAGAGGAAAAATGAATTCGAAATTTGTGGTAACTATTGAAGCAGTACTGCAAATCCTCAACTGCTTGCTCATTTATCCTCTTTGTATACATGAAATATGCCATTTTACAGCCTTAGGTTGAAGAAATCAAAAACTCAAAGCCGCAGGGCTTTTTTAATGGCACAAGAAAGTTCATAAAGCCAGCTACCTGCTGCTCATTAGATAAAGGTTGAACTGCTGTCTATACTAGTGTAATGACAAAATGCTAAAGTTATCATATCTAGTCATACAAAACGCATGGTTGTCGCTTTTAACATTATTTCGATAAAGCTGTGGGGCGTTGCAATGGCCAGAGGTGTGGGCGGAAAGAGAGAACCACGCAAGAGGGGGAAAGAAAAAAAAAGCAGGCAAAGAAAGAGAGAGAAGCCTCCAGATACAGTGAGAAGTGGTTGTGTTTGCACGAGATAAGGCCAAGGAGCTAAATCACATAGTGAGTGAGGTGGTATGCTATTAAGCAGGACAAATATGCCTATTCAAACAGCAACTTTCACAGCCCAAATGAAAATACTTTAGGGCAAGAGACAGAGGAAAGGAAGAGGGAAGGAGGAAGTGACTAGGAAGGAGGGGGAGAGAAGCAAGGGGGAGAAGACAGGGAAGGGTAAAAGGGGCGACGAAAGAAGGAGCCAGAGATGGATTATGCCCACCAGAGGGAGAGCAAAGGGAGATAAAACAGGGAAGACGCTATTTCATTTGTCTAATTATATTTATCTATCTCTAGCTCACAAACAAACAAAAGAGACAAATGGTGCTGACTGAATAAACTAAAGCTGAATGGGTACAAACAGGCGCCCAGACACACGAGCACAAACGCACATTAACCAAAGGCATGCAGCAAAAACAAGAAAACAAATCCGGAGGAACAAAATACTGAGGCAGAGAAGGCAGAAATATGGGAACTGAGAAAAAAATGGCAAAGAAATGAGAAAAGCTGAGAGTAAGAAAGATAGTACAGAGCTAAAGGCACAAGCCAGATTGACACTGAAAAATTAATGCGCAATTGCAAAGAGGGATGCGTGCAAGCCTGAGATGGAAAGGGAATGTGTGAGTGACACAAGGACAGAGGAAGAGAATATTGGTCTCAGCGCTGACAGATTTAAGGTTATGGTATATACGCGCCTTCTCAACCACACACCTTCGCTTCTTGGTCTGCTCTCATTTCCTTTTTCAGCTATGACTGCTGTCTGTCTTTTCCTACTTTTCTATTCCAATTTCTCACATCACCTTCTCCTGTCTGCCCAGCGCCCACTTTCTTTATCTGTCCATGTGTGTGGTGATTTGGCTATTTGTCTGCTATATGTCCCACACACATACATGCACATGCTCGCGCACGCGGACACACACACACGCTCCAATGACTGTTCATCTTCGTAGATCTGATTGTGTCAATTTGTCTCAGTGTCACGCCACTCTCCAATTTGCCATCTTCCTGACAGGATCTTATTGATTGGCCCACACACTTGTCATTCTTCCGGTCTCTCACCCTCCTGTCCAATCTCCACATCTCCATTTGAGAATAGTTTTCAGCTACCCCTTCCTTCCACCTCCATATATCCATGCTTCCATTCTTTCATTATCACACCTACTCTAACACTTATATCTCTCTGTCTTTCCACCCTTCTCAACACCATTCCCACATCCCACTTCACTTTCTCTTTCATTTCACTCCCCGCGTTTTATAGTATGCACAAATCAGAGCTATGGGCTTTTATGCTGTGATCAGTAACTCAAATGGAAACGCGCGAGTAATAGTGATTACCTGTCATAGCCCGGCTTTGCTTATAAGCAGTGCAGGAGCATCTATCGCCAACTTGAAACAGGAGACTAACAGTCTTAACAGCCTCTGTAATTCAGCTAAGGTTCACGGCAGTCAGAAACTGCGTTGTGTGTGTGCGTGCGTGTGTCTCTTGTGTGGCTTCGAATGCCCGCAGACAACTTTGGAGTCATTGAAAAGTTTTAAATTCAAAAGATGAACACGAGAGGAAAATGCAACCTGAAGGAAAACAAAGGGGTTATTGAGTTTTTCGTTTTCTGTTTATCGCTACCATTTTTCTCGCTGTTGTTTGACCCAACAACGCTGTAATTTGATGCGGTGCAGTTTTAAACTATTCTTTATGTTTTGAAGCATGTTTGTGCAAATCTGTGTGTGTGTGTGTGATTCACAGTCTCCTGGGAATACAGAGGAGCTGGAACGCCATCAAACATCCTGCTGACAGACAATCTTGTCAATCTGCAGCTGCAATCCATCAATGGAAATGCGGTGTATTCATTTTATCCAGAGGGATAAAGCTTCTTTTTTCAAATGTTCATTTTGGGCAATAACTTTGATAACTGACAGCACTGAGTTTCCAGATAAGTACAGATTTGAAGAAGCATACAGTTTCTGTTCTTTAAGTCAGACTATCACACTTTATCAATTTTAAAAAACAAAACAAATTAATACATTTTTAGAATCCATTTAATATTGACGCAATGTTTATTGATGGTGATGATCTATTGATTAGAGAGACTATGTCCTTTAGCAATAATGTACTCTTTCGGTTCAGGCAGCTTTATAGGTGTCGATCAACTGCTGTGTGTATTATTGGTGATTTTTTCCAGTGAGAATCTGAATCAATTATTCAAAAGGGTGTTTTGTAAACATAACATAGAAATGTGAGGTTTTCTGAGGGTCTGTAAAAAACTGTTTGTTCTCGGTCAGATTTTGTTGTTATTTAGTTTCTCCCTCCCACATTGATAGTGGCTTGAAGTTTGTTGTTTTATAAGCCCCTTAACTTTTATTACTTTCCTTCCTTAGTAATGTTACAGCCACAGTTCTGTTACTGCTTTATACAGTGTGCTTTTTATTTGCTGAAATAAAGCATATCTCACTTAAGGTATTTCAAAGAATACTTGGTTTTTAGAACAAAAATCTCCTGACACTCGCGCCTTTTGACTCAGAAAGCACAATGCAGCCACACAGAGGAGACACGGAGTAGGAAATGTGTCTTCACGATCAGTCAGAGCTGAATAAAGCATGCAGGAGGGAAAAAATGAAGTAGGGCCACATAAGTCTGTGAGTATGGTGTCAGATGCTCTGTTTATAGTCAGCTCTGAAGCTGTCTCGGGACTTGCACTGACTCATTAACCAACATTTTTTTTTTGCCTTCATTTTGACGAGTAATAACTGCTACTGATGAAATCTCTGATATTTGATAATTACATGCTGACATCATGTTTATAATTTTAAAAAGATATTATCTAAAATAATTATATATTTGTTCATTTTGTAAACTTTCTGCAGTTCTGTTTACAGAGTCTGTCTTCTCTAAAACTGTATTTGAGTGTAATTCACTTGCAGCAAAGCAAAGTTAAAGATTTCACTAGGGATGGGTATTGTTTAGGTTTTATCTCATACCGGTGCCAAACCGGTACTTTTGAAACGGTGCCAGTGCTTAAACGGTGCTCAAACCTCTCATGTTTAACTGTTTTCCACTTTTTCTTTGGTCATTTTAGCCTTTTTGGCCAGGGTGAAGGGAGTATCTGCCATCAAACAAAAAGACAGCTGCATGTAGCTATGATGATGTTTGCTAGTTCACCTTACATGCATTAATGTAATAACGTGGTTAGCCTACTCAACCTAAATTACACACGAACAACATTAACCCTTAAGAACCCAGACCTATTTCTACTTTCATGAAAATTATGGGGGTTGTAAGTTATATCAAATGAATCATATATAACACATTTCTGAAGTTTTTTTTGTAATAGCTCCACCCACTGCCCCAGATCTGAAATGTCACATATGCATCACATTGGGCATACAAGGTACATTTGTTCCATATTTAGAAAGTAATTCTGTAAACACTTTCTTGCTTTTAAAAACAGAATTTCCTTTTTATTTTTAACTTCTTAACATGGATACTGATGGTAACACTTCTTGGTTTACTTTAACAAGCATTTTGGAAAAAAAATCAAATAAATCAGCCCAATGTTGGAGGTACAATTGAAAATGTCACTGAAAAAACATTAACATTAGAGAGGTGTAATGAACTAAAAACATGAGCATATAAAACATTGTGCCAAAATAGAAAAGAATGTTACATAAAGTCAATAACTTGCTCAAATGGCTTTTTTCATTGCAGTTGTTAGAAGTTTACCTTTGGTAATGGTAACTTTTGAAGCAATTTCTTTCCTCTGTGAAACAAAGACGTACATCACATTTTTCACAGAGGGTGGTAGTTGCATTCACCTTGCAATTTTTGCACCGACCTCGCTTTTCACATTTTACAGGCCAATGTGCAACCTCATCAGTCCGGACATCTTCTGGAACTCCAACACGAACTCTCTTGGGTGGTGGAGGTGGTGATGAGATGTTATGTGATGGGCGCCCCCTGTGTGATTTCAAAAGGATCAGGCTTGTGGCAACTTCTGCCTGGAAGCTTCTTTGTTTCAGTGGCTTTTGGACACCAAGTAGCTTGCAGTCACGACGGTAAATCAACCATGCGTTGACAACACCGAGCATGATGGTTTGCCAGAACAGGTAGAGATACCACCTCCGTGACTTCATGTGGTACTTGTACCTTGCAATGCAGGCGTCAAGCAGGTCAATACCCCCCATGAATGTGTTGTACTCCTTCACAATGTGTGGCCTTTTGACCTCAACAAATGCCTTGCCCAATTTGCTCCAGCGACGGACTGTATCTTGAGGCTCAGTTGCACAATAGGATGAGATGAGGGTAACAGATTTGTTGTCATACCACTTCACAATAACCATGCTCTCCTCCTTATTCACCCTGGCATCAACAGATCCTCTGCCTCTCTGGGCAAGACTTTTTTCATCTTCAAGCTGACAACCTGCTAAGCGATTTCCACGAAGTGTTCCTACAAAGTAGATCTGTCGCTGAAGAAGTGTGAGCACAAGTGGGGCTGAGGAGAAGAAGTTATCAGCAAAAACTTTGTAGTTTTGCTCAGCTGGCAGAGTTTCACACAACTTCACCACAACATCTCCTCCAATCCCAAGTAAAGTCTTCTTCCCAGTACCACCTTGATAAACAACAAAATCATGGAGCATACCAGAGGGTGAGCACCGGGCCCAGATTTTCAATCCCCAGGGGTGGGGCTTTCCCTTCACATACTGCCTTATTGGGCTGTGTGTCCCCTTGAAGGGTACCATTTGCTCATCAACAGAGTTGTACTCCTCTGGGACGATATCCAGGCATTGTTTGCGAAACATTTCAAGCCATGGACGGATCTTCCAGCACTTGTCTTCTGCATCTCTGTGTAATAAATCTGTATTGTCAGTGAAATGTAGAGATCCCAACAGGGTTTGAAATCGGTTGCGGGACATGTTATCTGCTACCATAGGAGACCTGGTGTCATTTTCCCAGTATGCTCGATTTCCAGGCATTTGGCATAGACCCATCCTCAGATAGAGACCAATGAGTATTTCTAGTTCTTTAACAGTGGTATTTACATTTCTCAGATGGTTGGATTTTTGTACACTGTATAAATTTGTTTGTTCCATTAACAACAGCAGCATATCATCTGTGATGAAGTTTTTGAAGTACTCCAGTGGAGTGTGGATCTCATCTGGAGGTTTGGCACAGGGTCCCTTGAATGTGGTCTCAGGGGTTTCGAACATTTTCTTTCTCCAGGAGAATTTTTGTCCTTTGATAGCTGCCTTGGGCTGCCCAGTGTCCATATGGCTTGAATGTGGCTCTGTCTCTAAATCACTTGAATCACAACTGTCTGAATCACTGGATTCACTTGATTCATCACTCTCCACGTCTTTGTGGGGGATGTAATTAGGGTCTTCAGAATCTTCATCTGAGCTACTTTCACATCCCTCATACTCACTGTCCTCTGCAGTGATAAACTCCAGCGCATCTTGAACACTATATTTTTTCTTTTTATCCATTCTACAAAAGAGTGAAAATGATAAAAAAAAAAGGGGGGGGGGGGGGGGTAACTGAAAAGTGCCTCGACAAAGCTAAAGTAAAGTTCCATCACAAATTTAGGTAATTTAATAAATTAGTTATGCTTGAATTTAGTTAAATATGACTGAGAATTAATAACAAAGAATACATTTACTTAAAATAACTGAATGAGCTAAACTGACTAAGCAAATGATCAGTTTTTGTCTTTTTGTGCTAAATATGTCACATCAGTTTTTTTAAGAAAATTTGGAGTTTAATGCCCGATGTGACATATTTGTCACAGCGATATTTAACAAACTGATTCTAGATCAAATTGTTTCAGAAATATTACCAAACTAGGTTACAAGTGACCTATAACATCTTATCTAAAGTTTAGAATTGCTAAATGAGTAAAAGCTTACCTTTTCAAAAAGAAAAGAAAGTTTTTAAAATTAGCGTAGTGGTCTCATTAGCTAACCAGGTGGACCAAGACTTTGAAAATGGTGTCTTGAACACCCAGAATGCCTCACTTGTCACATGACTGAACTAGTTTGTGCAGTAGACGCCACTTAGGGACTTTATTAGTTAAAAGTCAAAGTTAAACCATTATAAATAGTTTTTCTCTAAGTGTAAAGGGGCGGTGACACCAGTGTCACTGTGGGTCCTTAAGGGTTTTAAGCTACTCACGCAGAGAAGAACGGCTGCTGCTGCCATCATCATCCGTCATCATTTCTGCTACACTGGCAGGGCTAGGGGCCAGGACTCTACTCTTCGGGGTTTTGGGGGATGTTGCTAACTCCAGGTCCGATAACAGGCACCACACCCGCAGTAGATGTGCTCGGTCTCGCAGCAAGCTATCAAATACGGCGCATTTCTCGGCTTTAAAAAAAATGCTATGCGTCGCCAGGTGTTTCATCAGATTTGAGGTGTTACCTCCTTTGCACAGTATCAGCTTAAAGCACTTGTTGCAGGCTGCTGAGTTTGCATCTTTTGCTGTGAAGTACAGCCAGACTTTTGACCGCTTCGCCTTGGGCATTTTTAATCTGTAGCTCTGCTCTACAAGAACGTATGTACCTGGGCCCGCCTACTATCCTCGGAAATGTAAAATGATTGGCTAGAATCTAAAGTGTATCATTCCATACCAGTTGGTGGCGGTAATGCACCTTTCACTTATTTGCCAACCGCCAATACAAATGTAAGGAAGAAGAAAGTGTATCACAGCTCAGGAAAAAAAAGCACCAAAAAAAAAAGCACCGAAATGTGCGCCGCTTTTCGGTCTGGTTACTACCGTTTATGTCAGAACCGGATACCGGTACCCATCCCTAGATTTCACTTACTGGCAATAACATTAAAATTAAAATTCTTTCGGTCATGAAAACAATATATTGAAAGTCTGATATTATGAAAGCACAAATTCTAATTCTGACAAACTATGTTCTCTCAGTTTTCCGTGTAAGGAGAAATTCTTTGAATGGATACAAAAGAATATCCATTATAGGTATTGAAACTAAACAGTTTCAATGAAAGAATCTGTTCCCGTTACTTCTACATTTTTGCAAAAATTAAAATCCTTCCAATGCATTATTTGCCTGTGGTTATTACAATCTTGCACCACAGATAGGTTGTCTTTGAACACAGGCTAGACCACCACTAATTTTCTGTCAGTTGGAGCTCCATCTGTAGAACCTTTACTTCGTATGTCAAGTAGGAACTGCATTATGCTATCTATAATCTGCCATCCCCTGGTTGTAAATCTTCTTCGCTCAATAGCCGGAGTTTAAAGGCTGAAAAAATTCAGTAAGTCTTTAGATAATAAGTATAATAAAATCATAACATATATTTCTGCAGGGCTTCATAATGGGGTTATTGATCGATACTAAATTTTCAATATTTACTTTACCATTTAGTGAGATGTTTCATTCTCAGAACTCATTTGATTTATTATTAAAAACTCTGTTTTAATAATAATAATAATAATAATAATAATAATAATAATTTAATAATAATTATTAAAAACTCTGTTTTTAATAATAAATCCCAGCTTTTAATTCCAAAGAAACTACACCAGTAGTTTCTCCTTTCAGTTAAGCAGTTTTTCTGAAAATGTGCTTTTCACTTATGCTTGCTTTTTGGGGTATAACGGGAGCAACGCTGATTTGGGGCTAAAAGGAAAAGATACAGCTGTGCATCTCTTTGCCGATCAGCTGCACATGGTGAACTGCACTTGATTTGAAGTGCAGCGATTGGAGATAATCACATATCCTTCTGTGAAATTAGTGTTAAAAAAAAAAGAAAGAAAAAAGCTTCAAACATTTGTGTGGGTGTTGAGGTCAGCAAAGGGGGGCACTTATTTGAAAATGGGAGGGGTGTGGGAGAGTGGGAGGGAAATAAAGATTAACTTCATCATATAATCAATCACACTTGTTCCCTATCATTAATCAGCTCTTCTCCACTCCTCAAGTGCCTCATTTTCCTCCTTCGAAATTCATTTCACAGGCTTTGTTGTGCATGAGCTACTCTGCTTTTTGGTTCGTACAGATCAAACCTTTTCATTATATTTCATGATCTGCTATATTTCATCACATCCTATAAAAGTAAAAGCTGAAATTAAGAATAGCTAGAAATATAACGAATTGTTTTCTCACAACTGCTGTCAGGATGGATCGGCTGCTTCAATATAGGAACATAGTGAATGTACCTGGCAATAATCAAAGCCACTTAACTCAAATGCAACTCACTGCAGTAACTGCACCTGAAATGCCAGTCTTTGAACTGGATGTCACCCTTTTTGCTAAAAGCAACTATTTAGAAATCATATTTACATGAATGTCCAGCAGCACTGTGATAGCCTTTCACACAATTCCACCTGAAAAAAGTAAGGCTACAATCTAGACCTGCAATTTAAGTACAATAAAGAGTGTGAAGAAGTCTTAGGTAACACCAAAATACAACATCCACATCAGATATTCAACTTAACTAAACTTTTCTTTTTTCCAGCCTTAGTTATCAATATTAAAATCAAGAAATCTGTAAAACCACCTCTCCTTTGAGACCCCTAAAGGTACCTGTTGTCAGATCTGCTGCTTCTTGTTTCTCACAAGACAAACAGGACTTGGCTTGGATAAAATTGGCTTTGAGCTGTTTTCGGCAGATTTCGTCTCACCGTTAGTGGAGGGGTTGTTGCCCAAGGCAGGGCAAGTGATCAGTATTATCAAGGTGTATCTTCCTATGGAATCAATCACATCTGACGGCTTTCCAATAGAAAGAAAAAAATGAAATGTGCCCTTCTCCTGTGAGGAAGTGGTGAGAATCCCAGCGGTCACCACTGAGGCTATGTCCGTTGGTTTTTTCCACTTGAACCCTGGTTTTGTTTGACATTATTCACAAAAATAATGGTATTTAAGTCAAAAACTGAATGTATCACATTGTTTTAGCTGCAGCTGGGTGACGAGGGACAATCAAATACAATCAGACACTCAAGCGAGGAGAAAGGAAAACAAAACACCAGACACAAAAGACAACTCACTACTAAAGCAAAACAGGAAATGAAAGAAACAAAAATGAGAACTTAACAGAGAGAAAACACTAAAAATATGCATAATAAGAACCAATCCAAAAGATGACCTGACGTGCAGAATGTCATATCCGGAGGACATAAGGGGAGGAGCAATAAATAAAAAGGAACCAAATAATAACTGGGAATCAAAAGTAACAAGAACAAAACTCTATAAAACTTAAAACAAGACAAAGTATTTAAAAAAAAATGTGATCAAAAGCTTTATGTGTTTATACACCATGTTGCAGTGCCTTTTTTTCCCTGTCTTCCTGCCCTCACCTCCAACATCTATGAGCCTGGTGTCACCAGAGGCGTTTTTCCTTCCCACTGTCGCCATGTACTTGCTCAAGTGGGGTTGTCTGTTTGTTGGGGTTTTCTCTGTTATTGGGGTTTTGACTACAATACAAAGTACCTTAAGGCAGCACTATCTAAAAAAATTCAATTAAAATCTAGAACTCTTCATTTGTATGTTGTGCAACACAAAAAGTCATCATTTAGCTTTTAGTATTTACAAGTAAAAATTGTGATTATACTCAACCCACAGTTATTTAAAGCTAATCTTATTCTTATTCAAACTGCTTTTTGAGTCTTTCAGCACAAAATGGAGATGGAGATCTTTCATTTCATTTCATTTCATTTATTTATTTGGCCACAAAAATATGTTTTGAAAATGAAGCTTCATTGAATGTAATTCACAATTCTATTTTTAAATCTGTGTAAAATGTAAAATGAATGGTGGTTCTATAGAAATAAGGACACAACAGGAGACCTAGCCCACGATCAAGCAAATCACTGCTGCATCCGTCTCCTTCAAAATATAACCATAGCAACCGTAAACTAAATAAAATGTCATATGAAAAGCTGGATAGCTTAGAAGGAAAACACACTGGTATTTTCTTAAAGAAACAGAAAATAATGATAGTAAGTGGTTATCAACAAACTGACAATGCAAAGAAAGTTGGAATAATAGAGTAAAGTGCTTGTTAGACAGAACCTCAGAGGTCTGCAGGTATGTCAAACTAACTATGCAATTCATCTACAGCTTTACTCTGTAGGAATATTTCAGACAAGAAACATAAATTATCATTTAAGATTGTCATGCCTCTTTAATACCCTGAAAAGAATCACCTAAGGGCTTTGATTTTTGTCTGTAATCAGGCCCAATTTTTCTTCATTACTGAGCAAACGTCACACTTGCAGGCTTCTGATGAAACAACAGGCCTTCTAATTTGGCATTTAATGTGCCAGCAGGTGGCAAATGAGTCTCAAAGCCCGGGATGGCAGCTCCACCAGCATGACCACCCACTCTGAAAGAATGACCATCTTTGATTTAGGCTGCAAGAGCCATTGCTATTGACCTGTGATGTGTGTGGGGTTGCCAAGACTGGCTGGCTCTTGATGGGAGCTTTTTTTGATGACAGCAGCGCCACTAAAAAGGTGCGGCTCCAAATTATGCCTTAACTACCTCTTTTATCATTACCCAACCATCCTTATCCCACTTTTCTCACTTCCCACAGGGTTCTGCAGTGATGAGAAAAGAGCTTGCCCAACTGGGAGACTCAAGCCTGTCTGAACTGCATGGTTTTTTTTAGGGGTGCAACAATACTCGTATCGATATTGAACCGTTCGATACAGTGCTTTCGGTTCGGTACGCATATGTATCGAACAATACAAATTTTTAAATTTATTTTATCAACTTTCCTTCGGACGATGCTGTCTGTGTTGAGCGCTCAGTGGATCTGAGTTCGACAGTGCAGCCTAGGCGGAGTAGTCAAACGCAGATTCACTGAGCGCAGGGCAAGCCAGTGAGACAGAAGTTAAGCTCTCGTTGCAACATGGCAAATTGAACCTCCCCCACCCTCATTCAGATCTGGCGTTTGGAACTATTTTGGTTTTCATGTGACGTATGACCCTGAAGGTAAGCGCGTCATGGACAAAAGTAAAACAGTATGTTGGATGTGCCACGCAATGCTCAATTACATTGGTGGGAACTAGTGCATTAGCGCAGTTAGCTCGTTAACGTGTTGGCCGTCCAGCCCCACGCACGGGGCGATCCGCGGTAGCTCATTAACGGAGATTTGCCGTGTTGTGGCGTTAACGTCATTTCAGATTAACGCTGACAGCACTAGTGGGAACACAATGAATATGACTGCACATTTACACCGACATCATCCTAGTGCAAAGACAAGTGGAAGCAGACAAAAACAACAAGCATGCATGCTACAAACTTTGCCCGAGTCATTTAGACAGCCGTTAGCACATGATTCTCCTTATGGGGACCTGATATGTTTAATATACTGCTGAGAATATAGCCCAGAAGAAGCGTATAGTATAGCTTTTATTTTGGAAAGACCCATTTCTCTGTAATAAACTTTGTTGTTTCAGCAACATTAAATTTAAAAACTGTACTTTTGAGTTAAAATATATATTTATAATTTTAATAAATGACAAATTAAAAAGGCATGAACATTTTTTTTTTTGTATCGAAAAAATATCGAACCGACACCAAAGTATCGAACCGAACCGTGAATTTTGTGTATCGTTGCACCCCTAGTTTTTTTGTGTGTGCACGTGTGTGTGTGTTTGAATGAATGCAGGTGTGCATTTGCACTGAGGATGTTTCCGTTCATCACTGAGCTCTGCTCTCAGGGTACTGCTGTAGACATAAGTTGTCTCAGAGGACACTGATTGGGCTCAGCGGGGCACGATGAGCTTGAGGTAGATGAGGTGGAAATGAACTTAAACTGACCTGCCAAGCAAGTATAGACAGCACTCATGTAGTTTCACAAGCACACTTACACATATATATTTGTGTAGATAAAAAGCTTCTTATATGATATGTTTTGAAATAGCATTTTATTTCAGACACATTAAATGCACAGACATGCTTCATGAGTACATAAATGTAGCTCCGTTTGAAAGCACCATATGATTGCTCATCGTGCTCCTGTTTGCGTTCCCTCTGGCCGTATCTGTACGTTTGCCTGTGATGTTCTTACATTATTTTCTTAATTTTATGCATCCCACTTGTACATACACATCATCTTCAAAATTTTCTGTGAATTTTCTACTACAGTGGTTTCATGTATATTTGTGTTCAGGCAGTGTTTTATCTTTACATGTCCCACTGTGTGTGCTACCTATTTTAATGCATCAGTGTTTGGGTTGCAGACAGCGGAAAACTTTGATGTAAATATATGCACGGACAATATCCATGCAAAAAATAATCCCAACTATGCTTCAGTGTGTTGTACTGTTGTTATTGTTTGTCTGTTTTTCCTTTTGTATTTATCACTTTCTGAACACCTTGGTATGAAAAATACTTGCAACTTATTTATATTAATTAAATCACCAGGACTAATTATCAATTTCAATTTCTTTATCTATCTGCATGCACAGAATAAATTTGGAAACCTCACAATCACCTCAGAAAT
The DNA here is from genome assembly GCF_963576455.1 of Neolamprologus multifasciatus. Lineage (NCBI taxonomy): Eukaryota > Metazoa > Chordata > Actinopteri > Cichliformes > Cichlidae > Neolamprologus > Neolamprologus multifasciatus. The sequence goes on from NC_140449.1 coordinate 24,750,009, forward strand.
GCATAAAAGTCTTATGGCATCAATTTGCTGTGAAACACATATAAACTACATGACAGTTGTAAGTATTTGGAAGTTAAAGCTTGATCATCTGTAGCAGTTACTAAGAGGAGTGGGGGTGAGGGTGAACAGCAAACCACACATTCAAGTCTGAAATCCCTCAGCTTCATATTTCTCATATTTTTGGAAAGCCACTCTTTTCCTGGGAATATAGTTGACAAACGTATTGCATGACATTGGCAAATCCAAACTGTCAAACCATTTTGTCATACTGACTGAAATACACTGTACAGTTTAATAGTTTACCTTTAGGATTGGTAAACTGTGACACTGTCTTACTGTTTTAACTCGCCTTTGTTGCAGAACTTGAATGCAAACCCATCCTTCTTGTTTGGGAAGTACAAATGATACTTCATGTTGACCCCTGCATGACACAGTGAACTCATCCCATGCTTTGTGCTGCTACTGCTTAATGTCAGTTATTACAGTCACCCTGCCATCCAGCAACATCAATTATGTCAATAAGACGCCCGTCTGCCAAGAATTCACATGCATTACGAAGTGTTGACACATCAGTTTACACCCTATTGTGACTGTAGCAGGAAAACTGTAGCACTGCTCATTGCACAATGAAGAAATAAAGCAACAAAATGAAGTGAGCACAAGAAGAAGTGATGACAGCTTCATTATTAGTTTTTTTATGATCTGTAATTTGGCATTTTAAAAATAACAATGTGCTTTCCTATTTTTTTTCTCCTTTTTTGTAAAACAGTAAATTCTCAGTATCACCAATACACCATAAAACTGTTAATTTGGGGCAGCTGTGGCATAAACTTCACACTGGGTGGTTGTCTAAAAATTTTAGACAACAAAACAGGAAAAAATACATCCATCCTGCCCTGCAACAACAGTTCAGCCTGGCAGTGGTGTAATTGTGTGAAAGATATTTCATACCAACTGAACATTGTTGCTGACCATGTCCATTCCGTTATGACCACAGCATTCACTCTACTCAGATAGCCTCCATAGCCATTCAATCTGGTACCAGCAAGATGTACCTATCAAAATGGCCATTTCTCAGTCTGTGACCACAAAGTGTGCAGCACTGTAAAAACAGTTTCAAGATAGACAAAGAACTGGACTGTGCAAGTTGAAAAACCAACAACCATTTGTCACTATCAACAACAATGGCCGCCATTGCCTCACACCAATGGCTGTGCTGAAGTGCAGAGAAGAAGAGAAGTGCAGTCTAGGTGAAGGTTAAGAGTCAGCTGAAGTACAAACAGTTAGGAGACAGGTGAAAGAAAAGGTACTGTCATTGAAAAGAAAAAGGCAGGGATGGCATGGAAGAAGCAGGTAGTTAACCAACAGAAAGATCTATTTTAATAATTTTAAAGACCAAGAAACCACAAGAGGAATGGCGCCACTGTATGAAGGAAGGGTTGAAAAATGATGGGTTGAGACAATGTTCCTCATACCGCAGGCTTAGAAAGGCAGAGAAGAGAGACGCCGTCAGGCACTGAAGGAGAGAGCAATTAGATTTATCTGCTCATTAACAGAAGGGATAATTGACTACAAGAGTCTGCAGCGATACACTAAGAGACAGGGGGAGAAGGAGAAAATGAGCCAGGGAGAGAAATGAGAGCAGGTGGAAGGAGAAAAGACAGGAGGCAGGCAGGGAGGGATTGAGAAGAAAAGGGAACAAGTCAGGAGAAATAAACAGGGGAAAAGTGAAAAATGAAAAGAATGGGGAGAAAGGAGAAAAAGCGATGGAAGTAGGGGGGAAATCAGCCCACAGAGAATGCTGAAAAAAGGATTAGTGACTGGAGAGGCAGTAGGAGGGAAGGCAGGAGGAGTAAATGAGGATAAATGTACGGTGTTTGTGCGGGTGCGTGCTTCACACACATTTTACGTTTCTGTTTTTAGTCACCTGGGAGAGTTCTCACATTTCCTCGTTTATGTCTTATGAGAGTTTGTGATGACACAGAACTGGTTTTAAAGAACTTTTAAGATTGTGGAAAGCCAGACTCACCTCAACATGTGCAAAGGCTTTAAAAAACCCACTGCAAATCAGAGCCAGCTAAAGCCACCTTATTATCCACCTGCTGATACCATTTTAACAACAGTTGCAATCAAACCCTTGCACACTGCTCAGAAAAGGGGTAGTAGGCTATGAGTGACATGTGTGTCATTAATGCTTTGTATTTGCCAATCAGTGTCTCACACAGGCATGTATTAGTCACTGAGGTTGGAAGCAAAACTTTGATGACGGATAACACCTCCATTACTCTGCCCAGAAGAACCTTAAACCTTTTTCTTACACACTAAAATATTGACAGATTAAAATGCCATAGCTTTTATTTGCATTTGATTAACTGGACATACTTCGAGCAGTTCAATCACGCAACCTTGAAGAACTCATTTTCTTTGCCGAATGCTTTTTCAAAGTCTGCAAAATTGCCGCGTGGATTACATTCACTGATATTCTAATTTTGTAGGTGTGATGGAGGTCAGGACAGGATTCGGGGTACTGGGTGTACAAGTACAAGCCTTTCATGTTGGGAACCAGACATTACATTGAATTTTTCACCAAGACACAAGACATTACATTATTTTTCTTGAGCAAATTCTTTGAGTTGCAATCACCGGTAACACTTGGTTTTCACTCGCTTTTTCCAGGAACAGAACACGAACAGATGTAACAATAAATAATCTGATCCCCTTTGATCTAAAACCATACATGCTAATTACTCACAAATATAGTGAATTCTTTAAAGCACAGTTTAATCTTCAATCCTTCTGTGTTTGTCTCTACATCACAACGCACCCTTCAAATTCTACTCCAGCATAAAGCCACCCATGTTCTACTCAAAGCTCAGAAGGATTTAGGATTTAAGAGGCAAAAGCTTCGAACATTTGACTCCGTGAGGCAGCAGCCTGACTCTGAGCCAAACACGCAAGTGTTTCTCGGATCGCAAGACATGAGATAACCTGTGACGTTCCACTAATGCAACATCATGCCTTTGATCCTACAGAAGTGGACTCAATCTGCACAAGGTAGGAGGTAGAGACAAAGCAAGAAAAGGAAGTACAAAAAAATTGTGAGTGGGAGCTAAAGCCACCCTTCGTCACCTCCTTCATCAGACCTTTTTTTTTTCTGTTGATGATTCAATGAATCTCCAAGCAGCTATTGCCCTCAGTTGCATCACAGATACATTAAAGATGAGAAGGAAATAAAACACATGGGAGAAGGTAAGAGCAAGTGAAAGAAAACTCTTCACCACTCCTCAACTTGCACAGCCTAACCCTCCACTTCCACACCCACCTGTTGTTTTCACCTCCTTCTTCTGCCTCCTCTTATCCCTCCGGCATTAAAACTGCATTGCACTGCTCTCTATTGTTCGTATGTTCACTCTGAATTTGAAATTTCAACGATGCATTGTTCCACGGCAGAATAAATGTGCTGGGATATCAGTGTTACATGACATTGATTTATTGATGTTACCAATGCAGTTATGCACAATGGTAATCAAGCGTCATGGATGGGGGAATATATCTATAATTTAATGAAATACATATGGTATTACATTTATGTGTGACCCACATTTAAATCGTTTTTGCATTTTCTTTTCTTTTCTTATTATTGTTATTAAGTTTGTTGAGTATGGTTTTGTAATTCACTTCCATCCATAATAAACAACAAGTCTGGTAACATATTATTCAGTCTATGCAGACAGTCCATTACTTGGCAAGAGACCAGCAATCATGTTTTGCAGAGTTGTATAAAGTATGAGGTTTTAACCTTTTAGAATTTAAACAAATTACAGCCCACGGATTTGTATTAAAGTGAGCAGTCATGCAGTGTTTAAAATTTGCAAACATTTTCAACTTCCATTTTTCATTTCTCTTTTTGATCCCTCCCCTCCCCCTTTGATGGGACATTTCTGCATTTCCCCAGTTCTTCCAGCAATTTGCGGGTTTTATGGGAAGTGCGATTTTAAAAGTGTAAGTAAGGTCGAGCTTCCAACACTTGGTCCGCTCTCAGCCAATAACATTGTGAAACTGCTTGACAACGTTGCTTTTCATCCAAACACAAGTGCACATCTTAGACGTGCATGCACAAACACATACTAGCACAAACTAGTCTACCTCCATGCTTGACAGGAAAAGGAAATGGCTTTTCTCCATTTGGAGAGCCACAAACAAGAGGTGCTGCCGGCCCATTTCAGATAGCGGTCGTCTTAAAGAGCCCCTCTGTCTATGAATATGGAGATGAGGACTTAGGAAGGAGGGAGAGAAGGAAAAAGAGAAAAATTGAGGGAGGGAGAGATCAGAGGGTGAAAAAAGAGGGAAGAAGAGAGAAATTCTGTGTCTCTGAGGTGCTTTTCCTGCCTGTCCTGTGGCCCTTGGCTGGATTTATGCACTGGATTTAGAAGACTTGGTATGTGTGTGTTTGTGTATGTGTGCGGTGTAAATGACAGGGTCTATGTAAAAAACAAAGCCAGAGGCGACAGGTCAGAAAGTAATCACTCACAAACATGCCTACAGTTAATAGGACAAGGAAACACAAACACTCCTAATCGGGTTCTTCCTCCTCATCTAGTTTCTCTCCATTCAATCCCCTCGTCTTCTACTCACAGTTAAACAGATCATACACTCACATGCACCGCGTACTGTACACGCATGCATTAGATGAGCGCACAATGCAACACTTCTCCACCTTTTTATCCTTGTGTTCATCGTTCCCTCCATTCACTGCAGAGCCACTATCCATTGCACATTAGATAAGCCTATATGGTTTTCCTTTCTGCCTGCATTCATTTATATGCGGCTCTCCAGCAAAACAAACACTCGTCTGTGTGCGGCAGATAGCATCGCAGTATCACCATCCAGCAGCCACTACACACCACATGAATTATGGATTGTTGTAAGTGTGAGAAGGAGGTCACACGAGAACAACAGAGGGCAATTCCTGAGGTCCTGTTAAATTATTGACGACAGCAAATGTAACAGTTTATTGTCACCATTATTACTGTAAACACTGTGGATCTTTAAAAAAAAAACAAAAAAACAAAAAAAACGGCCACCACTACCAGTATTTTAGAAACCTTTGTATGTATATAGGTACTGACCCAAAATGCAAATGCACTGAATCTCTTCATGTCATTACAACTGCCCACACGAGTGTAATTCACAAAACTGTGACTGCTCATTACTACAACTATACTGTGGCTTTAAAGAGACTCTGTTTGTTGTTTACATCAAGGCTGTAACTGTAATTGAGCCAATTAGCACATGCATATGTTGTCATATACGATAATTAATGCTTAAAAAATATTTATATGCTGATGGTTAGCTTGTATTAAATAGATTAATATTATTTTCTATACATATACAACTGGCTGTGAAAATCTTCCATCATTAAAGAATAAGTGACATCGTAAAAGAAACATTACTGAACAGAAGTTTGAGTTACACAAATCATATGGTCATCTTTCACAGTTACAGCCTCCTTACTGTAAAGTTCCTTCTGGAGAACCCTGGAGGCTTATGGGGTTTAAGGCACTGACCATGAAGTGCAACATCCTTGATTTGAATCTCTCACTCTTCCAGCATCAGCTGCCTAATAAAGAAAAAAAAAAAACCCCGTAAAAATAGCTTCTTTGTCTTGCTATCGCTACACGGGAGAAGGAATGTCCAGTAAAACCCAACTAGCAAATGTACTAAAAAGACTGCAACTTGATTAGTCACTTGATTTGCTCAACTCCAACTGCTGAATCTCAGATTTATCTGAGATTCAGCATCCATTTCAGACAGAAATAGATTTTGTCCCCGTTTTCTTACACTTTAATCACATTATGAAGGGGTCCATTCATTCACAGCATGATAAGGACAAAGAGTGATCCCAACAAATAAGTCTTCCAACCCCCATAATAAAATTAAATTGAGAACAAATGCAACCCTAACCTTTAAAGTACGAGATCTTTTTTAAAAATCAACATCCGATATAAAACCACTAAAATAATTTGTTAAATATTTGTTTGTCCCGGCATTTCATATGTGAACAAAATAAAATCAATAGCCCATTTAAGTACTCTATAAAACTGCATAAATTGCTGCATCTGGGAGTAATGCACAGTTTGCAGCGAACATAAAGAGCAAGCTGAATTCTCAGACACGTTATAATGTGGAACGGCTATTTTAAATGTAGCTTTTAGCAGATCTAATTATCACAGCACAGCAGCTCCATCTCTCTCCAGAAATCCAGAGACGTGCAGTTCAGATGAAGTTAGCACTCTTAACGATCTTAATGTGAGTGTTTCTCTGTACTGTTAGTGTTTACACTGTGATATACCTCTCATCTCTAACCTAATGCATGCTTGGAGTAGCTCCAGCCTTTTTGTGCCCCTACACAGGATACGTGGGTATAGAAATTGGATGGATGGATAATTAGACAAACTGACAGCACTGGCAGCCATGCTACTGTCATCACATTTATCTTAAACCCCAATAATGTAATCACAGTTCCAACCACCATAATCATCATTATACGTGTATCTTATTCACCATCCGCCCAGAAATATGCCATCTTACAGTATCAGCATCATCGTCAGCATCTCAGCACAAGCTGACGTCACTACTGTACCACGTCTGCCCGCAGCTTCATCATCCTCTAGTTTCACAGACCTTGTCAGGTCTCATTTCTTAACAGCGGCACCATATAATGAGAGCCATAACCATTATTGTCCAAAGGTCTCCTGTTCCAATCCTTTACTTTACCAAATGACTTTCCCTTGCCCCAACTCTCTCGCCTTCTCTATTTCCCATTCGCCTGCTCTAATTACACACTGTTTGTTTGGCCTTCTGGCTGCCCCCTAATGCAGAGGAGTCATTAAAATGATTTACAGAAGTAAACCCCACACCCACCCTTACCTCTCTTTCCTCTCCTCACCTCACCTCACTCCACTCCATCCCTGCCCCCCTCTCTCCCTAAATTCCCGACCCCTTGCACCCCTAACATATAACTCAGTCAAATATCGCCGGTGGGATTCAAATCAGATTCGATTAATCCTTTTTGCTCGCTGCCTCTCTCTTTTAGTCCTTTCTCGCTTGCTGCCCTTTCCACCTCTTCCAGTTTCTCCAGCACTCCCCAATCACATAACTGCAAACTTCTTAGGTTAAAACTGTTTTTATGAGGTGGCACTTTGTCTCCTTCCTTTCTCCTCACCCGTAGCCTTCTCTCTCCTTCCCTTTTAGACACACAGACAAACATTATTCCCCTCTTGAATTATGTGATGGTAAGAGACTGTAATCATTTCAGATGCCTGACTCAAATGTTATCTCCTTCCATTTACTCTGCTCCAGACATGAAAAAGCAGGGAATAGACTTTACTTCCTCTTCTTAATATGCCATCATAGGCCTGATGCATTTCACTTTTTCAACTTTTCTTTTTCACCTTACTTGACCTCCTGGAAAAAAGCACAAGAAGGTAAACACCAGCCCATCTTTTAAAATTAAGTATAAAACGTATACAACAGGCGAACACAAACAACAGGATTAAAATCGCATTCAATTAATCCCTTATTCCCATTGCCACCTACTCAGCAATGCTCCCTTTCTTGCACTTTCCACATCACTAACTTGCTCATTTTATTCCTCCACCTCCATCTTCTTGGGTTAAAATGGGTTCGTGCGCGAGTGTGTGCATGTTTATGTGTGTGGGCAGGTAAATAATTTTTTATTCAACTCTTTGACTCCATGTTATCTCCAGTACCTGACTTTCCCACACCCTCACTCCGCTTTTAATTAACACTCTTTATTTCACAGCTCTCCCTGCTAATCTCTCCATCAGAGGCCTATAGCGCTAAAGGCTGAGCTTTCACTCCCGCTGTGGGCTCTTTGTACTCTTTCAAAACAGAAAGAGCAACAAACACAAGTCTAGCCATGCACACACAGATAATAAGCCACATACACACCCACACACGGGCCTCTTGAAATACATTAATACGCTCAAATGAAAAAGCAAAAGTAAAGATGCACTGGCAGAAATATCTCATCTGATTTATTGCAAAAATCACATAATCTTTCTCCCTTTGTGCTGTGAACTTCAGGTGTCGCATAATGATGGTGTATTAACAGCTCTGTGTGATAACTGATGCATTTTAACTTCTAATAAAATGGGTAATTGGTGAGTCGAATTGTCAAAGTTTGAGATCAACACTGATAAGGACTAGTTTACCAAGAAAAGGGAAGTGGTTATTGTGTCTTCATTGCGTCACTGCGTCTCCATGTAAAATAAACTCTCAGATAGTCCAGTAAATTTAGATTCTTTTATACACATAAATGACAGCATGCTTGTCACAGATAGCAGCCTGTGGAACCACGTGCATAAGGGCTTGTGGGACTGTGGAGGAACTTTGTCAAGTCTTAGAAAATGACTCCAGGTGATGCCATAGTGATGCCATCAGAGTTATTGCAGCAAACAGACAGCCTCTATTACAAACTTGAGTAATTGTCCGCTCATTTCTGCCTCTGTTGCTTTGATTTTTCTTTTATCAGTCTCTTGGGAGTCTTCCAACTTTACAGGAATGAAACACAGGACCACAGTGGTACACCTATAAAAGTTTAATCAATATCTAAAATGAATGTTGATACATTTTCTATCCATTTCATTTCAACTGACTGTCTCAGTATCCCCCCCCCCCCCCACACACACACACACATGCTTAACATCATGCTTGCAAAGACCTTCATGAGTGCATTGAGCTGAGTGTGAAAATGCAATCTAGCAAGAGAAAGATAACATCAAAGAGAGAATCTGGGCTTTAGGCGACAATTTATTTGGAGCTCTAATCTTTCCAGCACTTCACGCAGTCGATTCTAACAGATTCTCAACAAATCTCTAAGTACCATTAATAGGCGGTTGCACTAACCTGATGTTTTTAATCACTGGCTTACTGGATAGGTTAACTTGCATTATGTCCATGCAAATTATTCAGTAAAGTCACAATAGTATGCGTAAGAACATACAGGATATCATATGAAAGATTAAAATGTCTTTATCGCATTCTCTAGAATTTCAGAAAACCCGACCTCTGACCTTGACGTCGAGGTTGAGGTCACTGATATTCTGAACCATCAAAGATTTCTAGCAGCTACACCTATGGTATCAGTTTGAAACACCTACATCAACTCATTCTCCAGTTATTGCATTCACAAACTGGAGTGTCCATGCCACCCGTCCACCTGACAGGGTGGTGTCCACAGCACCCTATCAGCTTTTATGGCTGAGGGTTAAAAATGGCTGCTGTAGAGCCGTCATCAGATTGAGTATCAAAATGTTCTGGTTTGAGTCCAAAAAGGAATTTGTTAACATCCATAATTGATAGACAGACATTACAGGTTTGTTTTTGCACCAAAGCCCACACTCACTCAGGTTTTGCTTTTATTCAAAGACTTCTGGATTCGACATATCTAGGAAATTAACACTGTGCTCACCTACATCTGTAAACACCTAGAGGCTAATCTATCAGTTCTGACAGGGCTTACGAGCTTTCTCTAGAAAAGAATATGTGTTTTTATATGGCCAGAGCTGACACTTACATGGGAACAAAAACTATCAAGATATGCTTGATAAAATACTTTTACAACTGAGATTAGACAGTTGTTTTTTTATTATTACACACGTTTACATGTCATATGAGATGCTTCTGTTACGAGTGTACCACAAAACATATGTCTGAACTTTAAATAATAACTCATTGAAATGAAAGTTGAAAAACAAAGATTTGTTTCATTATTTTAATGAAACTAAAGTCCAAAAATCTGTCTTACAGACAAGCACCATACCCCTAGTGTAATCTATCTCCAGCTTGAATGCGAATGTGCAGTGCAGGGTTTCTATTGTTTCAGTTAGCGAAATGGTTTTTAATCAAATGCGACCGAGCTTTTCTGCGAATGTAATGAACGTGTCTGCTGGCTAAAATCTTTTACAAATCATTATAAAAATGACTGAGATAATTTCAAAACATTTGCAACCTTTTCTGTCGCAAAGCAGCAAATAGTACGTATGTAATTAATCAAGAAGAATCACGCAAACAACAAAAGGAACAATCAATGAAAGTGTTTAGTTTGTGTTTCTAATTAAAAATTGGACAATAGAAGACTGGGAAAGCATTGCCTAGTCTGATGAGTCTCGATATCTCCATGCACTATTCTGATGCTAAGTTCTGAATTTGGCATAAACAACATAAAAGCATGGATCCATCCTGCCTTATATCAGTGTTTCAGTCTGGTGGGGCTGGTGTTATGGTCGGCTGCATTGTAGATATGCAGCTGGCAAATCTGCAAAATCTGTGTGAAGCTATCATGTCAATATGGGCCAAAATCTCTGAGAAATGTTTATAGCACTGTGTTGAATCTATGTCAAATGGGAGTCTAACCTTGTACTAGCAAGGTGTAAATACTGAAATAGCTCTTTTTGTATGTGCCATCTCTATATTTTCCTGTCTGAGGAAACATTCACAGTTGTGAATATATCTGCAATAAGCTGTAGGCATATGTAATACCCTGGTCATTTTGCTGGTTTATAGAATAAACGTGCTTCTGTTAAGTCGTATATAAACATTGTAAACATCTTTGAGGAAGATCACCCAGAGTTACAGAGTGTATTTTTCTCTGTGTGTAGGTATACAGCTGTGAAGTGAGAGCAGAGGAGAAAAAAATGAAAGAAAAGTTGGTAAGGATAACATGGGCTGAACACCATGCAAGTGATGTTCTTCGACTGCTTTGCTCCATCAATCTCCTTCATCCACCTTTGTCTTTAGATGTCTTTATTACAGTGAATCGCATTATACCGCTGAGCCATGTTTACACATGGGAGGCAAATCACATAATTGAAGAGTGTCAGACACTGATCCAGACAATATTTAAATGTAAATATGACATTGCCAAAGTGTCTCTGAAATCCATGCTGTAATCATACCGGTCTATGAATAGCTCTATATTTGCACTGCAGGCTGAGTGCAGCAGTTAAGCAAAGATGATTTCCTAGAACTCTCCTCAACTCCAGTAGCGTAAAAAACAATGTTCTATCACGGCAGCTCTGAGACGGTGTTGAGGGGTAAGCAACGGTGCGAAGAAAATCAGTGCTACCTTCGAGTGAAGACATCAGGTGTGTAATGCCATCACATGCTCGCTCTCTGCCTCCTGTTGAGCTTTTCCACACACTGTTCTGAACAATTGTCCACTCTCTCTAATCAGCCCTTTATTGTCCAATAATGAATACTTTTCCTGTAAGAGGCCGCCGCCCATTTCCTTCTCACAAGTTTACTGTGAGAAGTGATGGGATGGGTCTGGCCAAGAGGAATGATTTGGGTTTTTTCCCTATACCTTCATTGTTCACAGTCTTAAATAAAGACGTTTTGGCAGACTTTGGTTTGTATATGGAGCTGCAAATAAGGCTTCAGCATGCTGGCTGCTGTGCGTGCCTGCTTTCTGGCCCGTTAAATAACTCTCATTAAAGGGCAGCAGCAACTAATAACAATGTCTGATCTGAACCAAGCTTGTCCCTGTGCCCCATCCCCTTCTCTCCTTGTTTAATTTCCCTTTAAGGCTGCTTATTGATTCTACCCCTTCCATTCAATTCAATTCAATTCAATTTTATTTATATAGCGCCAAATCACAACAAATGTCGCCTCAAGGCGCTTCATAGATACAGAGAAAAGCCCAACAATCATATGACCCCCTATGAGCAAGCACTTTGGCGACAGTGGGAAGGAAAAACTCCCTTTTAACAGGAAGAAACCTCCGGCAGAACCAGGCTCAGGGAGGGGCGGCCATCTGCTGCGACCGGTTGGGGTGAGAGAAGGAAGACAGGATAAAGACATGCTGTGGAAGAGAGACAGAGATTAATAACAGATACGATTCAATACAGAGAGGTCTGTTAATACATAGTGAGTGAGAAAGGTGACTGGAAAGGAAAAACTCAATGCATCATGGGAATCCCCCGGCAGCCTACATCTATTGCAGCATAACTAAGGGAGGATTCAGGGTCACCTGGTCCAGCCCTAACTATATGCTTTAGCAAAAAGGAAGGTTTTAAGCCTAATCTTAAAAGTAGAGATAGTGTCTGTCTCCTGAATCCAAACTGGAAGCTGGTTCCACAGAAGAGGGGCCTGAAAACTGAAGGCTCTCCCTCCCATTCTACTTTTAAATACTCTAGGAACAACAAGTAGGCCTGCAGAGCGAGAGCGAAGTGCTCTAATAGGGTAATATGGTACTACAAGGTCATTAAGATAAGATGGGGCCTGATTATTTAAGACCTTGTATGTGAGGAGCAGGATTTTGAATTCAATTCTGGATTTAACAGGAAGCCAATGAAGGGAAGCCAAAACAGGAGAAATATGCTCTCTCTTTCTAGTCCCTGTCAGTACTCTTGCTGCAGCATTTTGGATTAACTGAAGGCTTTTCAGTGAGTTTTTTGGACATCCTGATAATAATGAATTGCAGTAGTCTAGCCTGGAAGTAATAAATGCATGAACTAGTTTTTCAGCGTCACTCTGAGACAGGATATTTCTAATTTTAGAGATGTTGCGCAAATGGAAGAACGCAGTCTTACATATTTGTTTAATATGTGCGTTGAAGGACATATCCTGGTCAAAAATGACTCCAAGGTTCCTCACAGTGTTACTGGAGGCCAAGGTAATGCCATCCAGAGTAAGAATCTGGTTAGATACCATATTTCTAAGCTTTTCAGCGCCGAGTACAATGACCTCAGTTTTATCTGAGTTAAGAAGCAGAAAGTTAGTGGCCATCCAAGTCTTTATGTCTTTAAGACATTCCTGCAGTTTAACTAATTGGTGTGTGTTATCTGGCTTCATGGACAGATAGAGCTGGGTGTCATCTGCATAGCAGTGAAAATGTATGCTATGTCTTCTAATGATGCTGCCTAGGGGAAGCATGTATAATGTAAACAGAATTGGTCCTAGCACCGAACCCTGTGGAACTCCATAATTAACCTCAGTGTGTGAAGAGGACTCTCCATTTACATGCACAAATTGGAGTCTATTAGATAGATATGATACAAACCACTGCAGTGCAATACCTGTAATACCTACAGCATGTTCTAATCGCTCTAATAGAATATTATGGTCAACAGTATCGAATGCTGCACTAAGGTCAAGAAGGACAAGCACAGAGATGAGTCCACTGTCAGAGGCCATAAGAAGATCATTTGTAACCTTCAATAAAGCTGTTTCTGTGCTGTGATGAACTCTGAAACCTGACTGAAACTCTTCAAATAAACCATTCCTCTGCAGATGATCTGTTAGCTGTTTGACAACTACTCTTTCAAGGATTTTTGATATGAAAGGAAGGTTGGAGATTGGCCTATAATTAGCTAAGACTGATGGGTCTAGAGATGGCTTTTTGAGTAAAGGTTTAACTGCAGCCACCTTGAAGGCCTGTGGTACATAGCCGATTATTAGAGATAGGTTGATCATATATAAGATCGAAGAATTAATCAATGGCAGGACTTCTTTGAGCAGTTTTGTAGGAATGGGGTCTAAAAGACACGTTGATGGTTTGGAGGAAGTAATTATTGAAGTTAACTCAGAAAGATCGATTGGAAAAAAAGAGTCTAACTTAACATCAATGGAACTAAGAGTAGCTGTAGATAATATTAGATCTGTGGGATGATTATTGGTAATTTTTTCTCTAATGATAAAAATTTTATTTGTGAAGAAGTTCATGAAGTCATCACTAGTTAACGTTAAAGGGATGGTTGGCTCAACAGAGCTCTGACTTTTTGTCAGCCTGGCTACAGTGCTGAAGAGAAACCTGGGGTTGTTCTTATTTTCTTCAATCAGTGATGAGTAGTAAGCTGTTCTGGCTTTGCGGAGGGCTTTCTTATAAAGCAACAAACTATTTCTCCAGGCTAAATGATGATCCTCTAAATTTGTGACACGCCATTTCCTCTCCAGATTACGAGTCATCTGCTTTAGGGTACGTGTTTGAGAATTATACCACGGGGTCAGGTACTTCTGATTAGAGACCTTAGTTTTCACTGGAGCTACAGTATCCAGAGTCGTACGTAGTGAGGAGGTGAAATTATTAACAAGATAATCGACCTCTGTTGGGGTAGCGTTCAGATAGCTGCTCTGCTCTGTGTTGGTACAGGGCATTGACGATGATAACAGTGGCTGGATTATATTCTTAAACTTAGTTACAGCGCTTTCAGAAAGACATCTACTTTGATAAAGTCCACTCTCCACTGCTGCGTAATCAATTATTGTAAATGTAAATGTTATCAAGAAATGATCAGACAGGAGAGGGTTTTCAGGAAACACTGTTAAATGTTCAGTTTCTATGCCATATGTTAAAACAAGATCTAGAGTGTGATTAAAGTGGTGGGTGGGTTCTTTTACATTTTGAGAGAAACCAATTGAGTCTAACAACAGATTAAATGCCATGTTGAGGCTGTCATTTTTAGCATCTACATGGATGTTAAAATCACCCACAATAATTATTTTATCTGAGCTCAGAACTAAATTAGATATAAAGTCTGAGAAATCAGACAGAAACTCTGTGTAAGGCCCAGGTGGACGATAGATGATAACAAGTAAGACTGGTTTCTGAGTTTCACAGCTGGGGTGGACAATGTTAAGCATCAGGCTTTCAAATGAATTAAAAGTCTGTCTTGGTCTTTCATTAATTAATAGACTGGTGTGAAAAATTGCTGCCACACCGCCCCCTCGACCTGTGCTTCGAGATTTCTGGTAGTTAGAATGACTCGGGGGTGTTGATTCATTTAAACTAACATAATCATCCTGCTGCAACCAGGTTTCTGTAAGGCAGAGTAAATCAATTTGTTGATCAATTATTAAGTCATGTACTAACAGAGACTTGGAGGAGAGAGACCTAATATTTAATAATCCACATTTCACTGTTTTACTCTTTGGTTCAGATGTGGATACTGTATTGTTCTTTCTTTGTGATTGTTTAAGTTGTTTGTTGCTGGTTTTTAGTTTGTTTTTTGTCTTTTTGGAAGCAGACACAGTCTCTATGGAGATGGGTTTTTGGGGGGGTAGCAGGAGGAGAGAAGCTGCAGAGAGGCGTGTAAGACTGCAACTCTGCTTCCTGGTCCCAACTCTGGATAGTCATGTTTTGAGGGGTTTAATAAATTTGTCGATATTTCTAGAAATGAGAGCTGCTCCATCCAAAGTGGGATGGATGCCATCTCTCCTAACAAGACCAGGTTTCCTCCAGAAGGTTTGCCAATTATCTATGAAGCCCACATCGTTTCTGGGACACCACTCAGACAGCCAGCAATTTAAGGAGAACATGCGGCTAAACATGTCACTCATGTCATTCAGTCTTTTTATTTATAACACAAAGCAATAACAAGAGTGTCACAACCTCAAGTTTCATGCAAGCTATTAATAAGATGAATCTAAAAGCGGCAGATGCATGTTTACGATATACAGTATGGGTCTCTCCTTGACATCAATCTGTTCATACTTTTTTTCACCCTGTCTTCTAGACTTTACCTCCAACTCGAACTTTTGAAAGAAAGGGCAAAGTGAGTGAAAGAAAGAAGATATCAGGACCAAGGACAAGAGCTGACGAAACAGGCTATGATGGAAAGAAAGGGAAGCCAGAAGGAGCAAGAGGAAAAAGGCAGAATGAGAGAGATGAGCAGGGTAACCGAAATGGCAGAAGAACTGCCAAAAGGCAGGCCTTGGTGGTAAATCCAGAGACGGACAAGGTGGAGATAGACTGAGACTGAGGATGAGGCAGGGAGAAATACGGATGTGCTGAGGGGAACAGAAATGAATAAAAGATGGAGGGAGACAGATAGGATCGAAAGGTATCGGAGGTAAGTGAGAAAACTGCTGGAACTGTTAGGATTCTCAGTAGGCAGTTGCTCCCTCTTTCCATCTCAGCTGTAGTTATCAAGTCTAGCTTTGTGCAATGCTGTTAATATAACTACTGAGCTGTCACAGTGTGAAGTGCGCACGAGTTCAAAACAGTGCTTATTTATCAGTTTGCATTTGTGTAAGGTACATGTAAGTAGCACTAATACATAAGCCCATCTGTTGCCTTGAATCTCTATATGTGCGTGGGAATGCAGAGGAGCTGTTTCAGAATTGTGCATGCACAGTACATGTATGTGTGGGAGGGGGTATGGCAGAACATCACTATTCACAAGTATGTGAAAAGTCTGTTGGATTCTCTGAGAGCCACAGTGTGGTTTGTTGGATCATACAGCCACGTAGTCTAACTGTTTAGCCAGACTGCACTGCAAGCAAATCACAATACCTGCAGGATTTCAATATTTAAAGAGCTTTTCTACATTCTTTGACACTCAGGTAAAAAAAAAAGAGTCAACTGTGCCAGACAGGGTCCCTGTTACAGCTGAGATGGAGTAGAATTTTGTCATCTGTCTAGCTCTTTCTATGTTATTTTTCAGCTAGCCTGCCAGGTGTAACCCACTAACTGTCAAGACTAACTGTCAAGACGTACACAAAATAGATTTCTAGGTGCACATACTTTTTATGCTCATTTTTTCATGTGCCAGGCTCAACCAGTCGGAGGTGTGTTTGGCATGACAAGATTGCTAGGACAATGATGCATGTGTATGTGCCTGCATGTGTGAGCAGAATACCACTTAGCCTCTTTCAGGCAAATACATGCATAAGAGCACACAAAACTGTAAAACGACCACTATGTCAAGAACAGGTCAGGTAGGAGAGGTGAATATGTAATGGATAAGGGCCACATAGGTCAGATAAGACAGATGGACAAAGCAAGGGAGGAAAGACAAAAGTAATGAGGCCTGCATAAAAGTCTACCTGTGAAAGATGGAAATTGGTAGGATGTAGATGAGGGAATTAAATATGGAGGTGCTCGACTCTCTTCTGGTGTTTATGCTTTGGGAGAAATAAAAGAAAGGCCAGAGACAGAGAGAGAGGGAAAGAGAGAAGGGGGTTAGTTGAAAACTGTCTTGGGAGGAAGAGAAGGTGGGTGGGAGATGAATGGAGATGGTTGGAGGGACTGCACGGTCTCTGAAGGGCATGTACAAAAATGAGCTTCCACCTTCAGAATACTGCTGTGCAGCGTATAAGTAAAATGCACACTTCAGCAAGCCCAGAGCAAAAGAGATGGCAAGAGAAGGTAAATCTGGAGATAAGGGGAAAAAGAAAAAAAAACTCCAATTGAGTATAAAAAGAAAACATAAAGTTAAAAAAGAAAGGAAGCTGGAATTGAACTTATCAAGAGAAATTGGAACTGAGGGTGAGAAGAGGTGCGGAGAAGTCAAAAATAATATTGGAAATGAATTGATGCGGCGTGTGTAAATGGAAGGCGGATGAGAAAAAATAAAGAGTCAGATGGAAGGAAAAAACATTTTGTACATGCAAATGAGAATGAGAAAGCAAAAACACAGGCATTTGTGCTGACCACCTGGGCCCTGTCAATCGTGTCTCTCTCTCTCTCTCTCTCTCTCTCTCTCTCTCTCTCTCTCTCTCTCGCTCTCTCCTTTTCCCTTTCACTGTCTATCCCTCCACACCTGGGCTCGCCTGCCCGCGGCTACAGTACAAGAGGTAGATAGCAAGAGGAGGCAGGAATGGGGTGGAAGCAGCAGGGAGGCAGGAGAAACTGCCAAAGTATCCATCAGCAAGCAGTCCTGGCAACAAAAAGTCCCCTTTCCCCTTCACCAAGTCTGTCTTTCCAACTATCATTGCGTCTCCCTCTCACTACAAACTCTAAGTAACAGTTGGAGCAGATGCATGCGGACACATGCACCTGGATCACAGAACTGGCGGGTGTGTGTGGGCATAGGCATGGGCATTTAAGCATCAACGAGGTTAGGCACAGAACGATAGGAGCACAAGGAGAGATAAAATCATGGTGAGTACAAAGAAAAAGACAGCAAGTCAGTGTTGAGGCCTTTAAACCAGCTTCACACTGTGTGAGAATTGGGAATGAAGGATAAAAGAAAGGCAGCCAGAAAAAGAAGAACACGGCATGAAAAGGTGGAGAGAGAATAAGTATAGCAATCAAGTGGGAAAAAAACTGGTTTTGCTTGAGAACAAAAGGCAGACAAGGAGTGCTACATGCATAACAACAAAGCTAAAAAAGTGAATGTGCATTTAAAACACAATCACCAGGTGTGTCCCTCTATTTGTCTGCAATACTCTAGAAGCTTAGAAAAAGGAGGACAGGAATGGCATTTAAAAAGCACAGCACAAAAAAACCCCGCTGCAGTAAGGAAGTCTGAAAACTCCAAAAGCTCACTGGAGTACTTGCAATGTTTGTATTTGTGTATATGCAAATTTAGGTGTGTAAATTAGCGCAAGTGCATGAGTCAACTTGCCAACCTGTCTCTCTGCTTTGATTCAAATTTGTGCACATTTCTGTAACTTAACCACTGATTTACAAGTCAGTCATCATTTGGGATCAACCTGCTTTTTAATTACGAGTGGTTTATGTTTGTTTTTCATTTCCCCCATAAGCTCATAAATTGTTTTCCTCACCTCAACTTAAAATCGATCTCCATGATAAATAAGCATCGTTATAAATGCATATACAAGTAGTGCTGTCGCAACTAAAATTTGTGATTGCATGTACACACACACACACACACACACACACACACACACACACACACACACACACACACACACACACACACACCCCTTTTGGTGTTTAATTGCTCAGTGGCAAAAATATGATAATGGCTGACTTATTATGATGTAAAAATAATACAAATCTAATTAATGTTATAGTCTGTGCCTTAAAGCTAGGGCTTTATAATTGTTTTAGGGGCATACTTTGCTTTTGTGTAACTTCTCTGACTAGCACAGAGGCTGAAATTCATGGCTATTTTTAATTGTTAAAAGATTTAATTAATCTTTAAAGATCAGGACATTGTTGAAATAGAAGGTAGGGTAGACTGGATACTGATACCCAGGAAAAAATAACATTTCAAAACCACTAGGGAAAAAAATTAAGAAGCAGTGATAGTGAAATTTCGCTGGACAAATTTGCAGCATTTATTTTTTCTAACAAAGTTTGATTGTTTGGATTCAACTCAATAGATCTGACCAATCAGACTTCTGCATTTGGCGAAATATAAGCTGATGGTGTAACACGTACACCAGTACTGAATGTACGAATAGTAAAAAAAATAATAATAATAATAAAAAATGTAAAAACCCACTAGTTTATCTCAGACACACAGCTAGATGCTGCTCCAGGTTAATCAGCTCTCTAAAATTATTTCTATGTCTTCTCAGATGTGATTCCAAATCTGCCATCAAAAGCTCAAATTTCCCCACTGACATCCTTTAATATGTACAAAAGTGGTCGCAATACAACTTCAACTCCTGGATCAAACTATGAAATTCTCCCTGCTACGTTCCTGTGAGAATTGTAATATTTTCCACAAAAACACAACACATTGGTACATACATCACATGACAAGTTTAGAAAAAAAAAAACAGGCAACTAGGCATAATAGGCATAGGCATTTTCCACATGATTAGGCAAAAATAACTATAAAGGCAATAATATTTTAAGGTTTTCTGAGTTAGTACTGTGCTTCTGGTGAAGTTGTACCATATTTTTGTTGCTGATCAAACAGAGTTGATAAGATAGGCCATCCATGTTTCTGT
Organism: Neolamprologus multifasciatus; assembly: GCF_963576455.1. Taxonomy (NCBI): domain Eukaryota; kingdom Metazoa; phylum Chordata; class Actinopteri; order Cichliformes; family Cichlidae; genus Neolamprologus; species Neolamprologus multifasciatus. The sequence continues at coordinate 24,769,683 of NC_140449.1, forward strand.
CTAGTTGATCCAATACTTATTCCTGCTTCAATCTCAGACAAAATAACACTTTTCTTTCATCAATTATTGTGTTATCCTGTGAAATTAATAAAGTCTATTAATGTTACAGACAGGCAGGACTGATTTTTACTGCCAGCAATAACATTATCTTTTTATTTTTAGCCACAGCCACGGGCTGCTACCTTAACAATAACAAAGGCTAATGTGGCTATTAGGTAACTGCTAATAGTTAAAGAGCTAACATTAACATATGTGACAGCCTGTTAACATTTATGATAGCTATTAAATACTTTAACGTGGCTGAAACTGGAGTTTTAATGATCTTACGAAGTTTCTCATATACTGTTGCTCAGTGTTGGTAATGAAAGAAGGGGCTGTGTGAAGCTGCGTGCCACCTTTAGCAGGCGAACACAACAATGTGGGTATCTAAACAAATCAGACAGTCATTTGGTATACACACACACACACATATATATATATATATATATACATATGTGTGTGTGTGTGTGTGTGTGTGTGTGTGTGTGTGTGTGTGTGTGTGTGCGCGTCCATAAAGGTCATTTTGTACTATGTACTGCATAGCAACTGGAATCTTGGACACTGAAACAGATAAAGCTGCTCTGATAAACGGAGGAGAGATGGTAGACCTCATGGCCTTTGGGATGAGAAAAAAATAATCAAGAATGAAAGCACATTCCTCCCTACAGCTTCCTTTTATTAGTTTCTCAAGCAATAAAGTAAGTTACTGTATATGCAGTCAGGAGGCGACAGTGCCGTACTGTGTGTTCTGTGGTGCCTTCCAGACTGTAGGATCTACGGCATATTGCAGACACAAAAACCTCTTGCTGTTCACGGCTACATGGATCAAAAGAGCTAAAAATGACTTTGGTACCATCCACAGAACCCCACTGGCCCCCGCAAGCTGCTTCACAGCTCAATTCACCAGTACTGCCCAGTGGGTGGCAGTTGCTATGAACCACTGTTTCTCTGCAACTGCGCCCAGTGCCCTAGGCCTGTGTCAAGCTCATTCAGTATCATTGCCTGTAAGCCTGTTTCTCTCTTCCACTTCTGCAATGGCCAGAAAGGAGAGCCATGGTTCTTGTGTGTCCAATGATAAAACTATTCATCAAACAGAAAGAACATGTCTGTGTCAAGTCAAGCACCACCTCAATCTACTGGCGATGCTTAATGGGAGATGAGGGGAGAGGGGTTGTACCTGTTAACAAGCATAAGGTGAATCAGCAGTCATGCACTTAAACGCCCCTTCAGCCGCTCGAGAGGAAATGAATCCTGGGAGAGAATCAACCAGAGCTTTCCTCAAGGTCATTGGTGCCTGGCCACTTTTTAAGTGGCCTTGCCAGCTCTAACGGTCTTTGCAGAAACAATCGTAGCACCAATCCAATTTGGCTCAGTTTCTTTTCTCTTTACTTCAGTGCAGACGGCTGCATTGCCTCACTATTGTTTTTGCCCTGCTGAAAGCAGAGCATGAATTGATGACCTTATGAATCTCAAAAGAGCCTGGCAAATCATTGCGGTAAATCAAGCACCAGCACATTAAGCATGACTGCAGGCTCTTTCCCCCTAAGTTTCTTTCTTTTTCTTTCTTCTTTGTGTCCATCTCTTTCACACTCTTTCCTTCCTACGAGCACTTGGGGATATTGAGAGCAGCCAACTTTTTGAGGATTGTTTTCATGTGCTGCTAATTAATTGCCTGTAATTAATGGTTGTTTACGGGTTGCTAATGAAGTGGATCAAAGCCTACTACTCCTGATGTGGAGGCTCTTGTCTTAGGCTGTAGAAGGAGATGAAGAGAAGAGCAGACAGACAGAGACAAGCAGCGCAGAGAATTGAGGGGTGATTCTGACAGTATAGCGCTAACTACGGTTGAGGCTTTTTTTTTTCTTCAGTACCTTTATCAACTATCATTTGGCTTCTGTGCAGAACAGAGCTGAGCAGTCTGACTTTGATCTATCGGCAGCTGCTGTTATCACTGGTGTTATGTTGAATGATAGCATTTGGTTTTTAAAGTGGATACAGTAAACTGCAATGTGTACTTTTGCAACATTTAGAAAAATACTCTATGAAAACCGTTTTGCTTCCTAAACACATTTTTAAAGCAAACACCCCTCTTTCCACACAACTTTTAATGTTTTCAGAAAGCATTAAACATTCATTAACACGATGAAGCTTTGATGATGTTTGAAATAAAGGAACAGAAATGCCACTCCTGAGGTTTCTGTAACCACTGTATCTGGCTCTATCACTTTATCTCTGTCAGACATGGTCTTAGCGCGAATGAATTTGCCACTCGTGGGAGAGACATTTTGCGAGCTTTCTAAGATAGAAAACTCATCCGAGACCTCTCCAGCATTGTTGTGACCGTCTTCTGAAAATCTCCATCTGATTTCCCAGTAGATAGTGCGCTGCTTGGCAATTTTCAGCATCCGACAATCTCATCAAAGCAAACCTATTAATGGCAATGATATGAAGAAGGATTCTAAATGGCAGACAGATGAATAGCCCTGTGCGTGTGTGGGTGTTTAATTCTCCAAGCCGAAGCGCCATGTAGCTTTGCTGAAAGTGGGAGGACTGTCCACGAGCTGCTGGTAAACAATTTCAATACTTGTTTGCCTGCGTTTTTGTGTGCATGTGGGTGTGACAGTGCATGTGCATGCTGTGACCTCATCGATCATGACACTTTGCCTCTCAGGTGTGGTCACCTACACAGTGCCTGCCCGCGCTCGCTTTTCTCGGTATATTGCCATCCATCTCTCTGTTTCTCCTCTTCCCCCTCCTCCTTCTCCTTCCCCACATCCTCTTCTCACATCAGCACCCTCTACTTTTCTGCTTTGGCCCCACCTACCTAATCTCTCTCTTCCCTCCTTCCTCACTTTTTTGGCCCCATAGATCAGTCATACTGCACCGCAGGGATTGCTTTCTCTCTCTCCCTCCCTTGTTCTTTTTTTTTTAAACACGCCCTTCCATTTTAGAGCTGAAATCCTGCAATCATTCACTCGTTTGTTGGACTTCTCTCTGCCTGACTTTCTCCTCTGCTCTGTTCCTCCCTGCTCCAGTGGTCTGTGACGCAAGCCCCTGGCGCTTTCCCTCCCCCTCCTTGCGGTCTTCCTTCGTTCTTTTATACACTGTGCAGCCAGCCATCTCTCCCCCTCTCCCCGTAACCCTTTCACTCTCCCTCTGTGACCCCATCAGTCCCTCAGTGCCCCAGCTAAGGCTGGTCACTCTTCATCAGCTAGCCTCCATTGGACACACAGACCTCCCAAAAGCAAAGGGAAATGGGGTCTTGTTGGCAACATTTGTGCCCAGCCTGACAGTTTCACCTAGGTTTAAGTTCATTTCTGACCCTCCTTACCCCGACGCGAGCACCTAATTACCAGTCATCCTCTCCTCCTCTTGTCTCTACATCAAGTCTTCCAGACGGGATGTGTATTAGCCTCAGCACTGCCAGAGTACACAGTTTCCAACTCTTCAATTTTAGGCACTTGCCCTCTTCAGCTAAATAAGGCTCTCTCATCCAATCACAGCTAGTGAGGGCTCTGTTGCAGTGCCTGAGTGGGGATAATCACCTTGGTTACTGGCATTACCAGAGGCTGCTGTCTGGCCATGTTAGCGCTGCGCCCTGCGGGAGCTGCCGAAACAGGTGTCACAGCAGCAAGGAAGGGTGTTAAACAAGCCCAGGGCCAGGCAGGAGGCATAAATGTTTACTCTTAGTCATGGAAACCATGTCACCAAAAGCAAGGAATGTTCCCCAGAATGGCATTAGTGGTTCAAAGTGGGGTTTTTTTTACGTCAGAGGACTGTCTCTTTCAACTTTGTCTCTTTTACCTGTCTGCAATTCAGGGTTAGCTTCCGTTGACATAATCACACCTTGTGCTCAGCAGCTGCCTTTGTCAGTATTCCCTAAAAAGCTACACAAAGACAATCACTTTTTGTGACACAGTCACAGCTTCACGGCAAAGACAAATACACATCGAGAGGGTTCAGCATCTGGACAAAAGTTGCTGGCTCAGGGGACACGAGGTCGCAGCATGGGCAGCTGGACCCAAAGAGGCGATCTACTTTTGCACTGGGCCAGTCAGTTCAGAGAGAGTTAAGAGTATCAGATTGATTGGCAGGCTTCGAATGCCAGCAAATGGAGGAGACGTCCTTGGCATCCGAGTCAGCATTAAAAACTTCAGCTGCAAAGTTGGTGAAACGCCAGTTGTTCTCAAAGAGCGACACGTAAGGACGACATAGATCACCATTATGATAATCACAAGCTGCACTGTCTGGGGAATAGTAATGGGAAGGAGATGAGGTGGCAGCCATAAAGAGTGTTTCTACATTAGTGCTGGCCTGATTAGATTGACAGAAAGTTTCACTAATGGACGATTAAACAAATGGTCAAATGAGATATAAGGATCCAATTACCAATTGGCGTCTTTGTGTGCCCCTTTCAATCATTGTGCTTCATGTGTTCTGTTTGCATGAACTTGTTCGTGAGGACGCAGCAGAGTGAAAACAAGAGCTGAAAAAAGGCTGAAAAAGGGAACGCTTAGTCATATGATGTGTCCCTGCAGGGATATAGAGGAACTTGCTCCTTCCTAGGTCCTTTTATTTCTATTCAAGTGAAAACAAAATCCTTTTTGAACCTGGTATATAATACTGGAAGAAGTTACGGAAATGTATTTATTGTGTGAAGCAACCGCAGATAAAAACAAATGAATTATGGATTGCACAGAAGACTGGAGGGCAGATTAGGAGATAATTACTGTAAAATACATCACCTGTACTAAATGGCGAACCTCGAAACCTCTGCTTCTGAGTAATGGACCCATGAATGCCCAAGGGAGAATAAAAGCAGCCCACACTGAGCTCTGTAACTCTTTCAATTGTGACTATCCCAAAAAACGATACAGTCCAATTTGTTTATGGAGCTTATGTTGAGCCAGTTGTTCAGCTGAGATAGTGGGCCACCCTGTCAGGACCCTTTAAGAATGCACTGGTTGATCAAACATGGCCACGCGCAGCAGCAACAGGCAGCATATTTTTCCTTAAAGAAAAGCTCCTTTCTGCTTCTTCTTTGTTGACAGGCATAGTCTGCCAAGTTCAGGTTGTCCAATTATTTCGACCTACAAAAGGCAGGGAATCTGAGGGGGGAAAGAATTCAACGCTGAAATCTGATTGTGCACTGGGCTTTAGATATTCACCTTGAACCAGCAGATGGCAGGGCAGAGAGCAAAGAAGGGTGGTCTAGGTCTTCATAATTAAATTGCCAAGAAGTTTATCTTATTTACGGGGAGAATTATGCTCCAAGGTTTGGATCAAAGGATAAACCTTGGCTCGCGGTGAAGACATTTTCAGCACATTAAAAAACAAAGATGCTGAAATAGCAAGCCCAATGTAACGTGGAAGAAAGTAAAAAGGCAACGTTAACTCTGGAATGATGTAAACTGTGCCTGACAAGCATCAAAATCTGCACTTGAGTTCAGACAAACTCTTGCATAAGCAGTAATATAACTATGTTCAAAACAGGTAAGCTGTCTATAGGCAAGATGTGTGTGGATGTTTATATGCGTTCCAGCATTTATTTGAGTGATCATATAGTATGTGTCCATATTTTTTATTTTTTGTGGGTACTGCATTTCCCTTGATGCTTGTGTTTACACGCCAAACCTCCCTTCTGTGACTCACAGCGACATTGATTTATGCATGGCTTCACTGAGTGTTTGTGTGTGTGTGCATATGCACACGCGCACTTGCACACACCAGCTATAATTGGTATTCAAATCTCCTCCCACAAGTACGTCCAACTGCTGCCGTTTTTCAGCCACCAGAGTCCCAGCCAAGGTCCAAACAGGATGATGGGGAACAAGCTCAAACGGATGGCTCTCATTGCACACATTCAAATAAACAAATGGAGGTGATTTAATGCACACTGCGATAAGGGAGGTGGTAATGGCGGCATAGGAGAGAAATGGGGATGAGTTGTTAGAATGGAAGTGATGGAGGGTAGCGATTAAGGGTGGGCACGAAGCAGAGGTGGAGTTAACAGCATTTGTTACTGTACGTGCTTTGCAAGTTTGGCCTGCAGCTGCTGTTGATCAGACACCTCCACAAAGCCAGGCAATCTGCGCACAAACATACAGCACTGACTGTGTGTGCATGTCCCTCAGGCCTGCCCGTCAGACACACTGTGAAGTCTTTCTGCCTTTCTTCTCTCACTTTTCCTTGCTCCCTCGCTCTTTTCTGCCTTTCTTCCTCTATCCATCTTTCCATCCCTCTGTCTCTCCCTCCTCCTTCACAGAAGCACCAAGTCTTCCAGCCTCGCTATCTTCACAGCAACCTCTCAATCTATCTGTCCACTCATCCATCTATCCACCCAGTCTGTCCATATCTATTCTAGCATAATAACAACTGCCAACCCTCTATAGCCTCCCACCTTTCCCTTCTTTCAGATTGGTGGAAGAAAAATAACCGAGACAAGATCTTTATTAAATCTCTTTTTTCCTAATGCAGACACAGCATTGGTGCACATCTGCAAGGTTTTTAGAAACAGACCATTTTTACTCTACCTCATCTCCCTCTTTTCTCCACCGACCTTATGCCTGTAACACCCCTAAACTCCCCAGCCTCCTGTCTCTCTCAGCCCCTGTCAGAGGCTAGATTAATGACAGTGATCAGTGAGCAGCCCCCAGCTGAGGTTGCCTGCAGCTTAGGCAAAACCCTGCACTGTACGCAGCACACACGCCCATGCACACACACTAATGTAAAGCACATATACTTGCAACACACACATATTCATAGATGGGTGCCCAAACCCACAAGCACAAACCCCATACACAGTGAGAATAACATACAAATACCTATAGCTCATGCATACCTTAACCACCCAGTGTTCATTAAACACATACATACACACAAACACACACACTTTCTCCAAAGGAAAAAAATCAATATCTATCAATATACTGGCTCTGGTGAGGTCGGTATTAGTGCAGCCACAAAAATGGCTTTGGTAAGGTAGTTCTTCTTGTATACAAGAGACATCAACATAACAGCACCGTCCAGGTTTGAGTGTGTCCATGCCTCACCAAGCACTTAACTATTTCACTGCCTCAGGTCAACATAAACGAGGGGTCGCAGAGTGCAACAGCCACAGGACACAAACCAGCGGAGCAACATTTATGTGCACATTGTCATCATCAATCCTCCTTCGTCAAAATCACAGAGGCTTCAGATGGACTTTTCTTTTTGAAAGTTTTATTTCAAATTGCATCCAAACAAATCCCACAAAGATATCCAGCTGAAGTTCTTCAGAGGCTAATCCAAATCCCCATATTTTGCAAATGTGGCACTTAAGAAGCTACTGAGTGACCATAACTAGCCAGCTACTGTGTAAAAGAAGTAAAGCAGGACTATCCCAACCTGAAGTGTTCCAGTGATGGTGATAAAAGCAATACAAAACACTACAGGTACTGTTACAAGTTGCTGCAATGCATTGTTAGATGTTATTTTATCTGATAAGGGGGAGGCTCAAAGGTCTTTACGGTCCCTCACCCTTCTCCAGAATATAAAAGCAGTAACAAACACCACTGCCGCTGCTGATGTCTGAGACATGTCTGGTCCACTGCGGGCATTTGTTATGAGCTCTCGTGTGTTCTATGAGAATATTTAATCGGAGCTCTGTGTGTGTCGCTGCATTCACAGGCTGCATAAGTCACACGCTCCCATTTCCCATTCCGCCACAGACAACAGCTGTAATAAAATGAATCCCAACATCAGGAGAAAATGTAAATTCTGTGACGCACAAGGGTTGAGAGAGCATTGGCTTCTTTCATTAAATATTCATGCATGGTCGAAAAAAAAGTGGCCACCTTTCACTTTTCTTTTCAACGACTTGACATTTTAGGGGTCTTCCCAGCGAAGCAGTTCCGAGATGTGATTAGGACAATGACTCATATCCATGTAACAATACAGCCCCGGCTTCCGCAAAGGGCATTGACTCTAATTACCCACTGAGAAATATTAACACCAGTCCACAAAACAACAGTAAACTGGCAAATCTGCACGTGTTTTGCTCCGTGGTGCGCTCCTCCTCCTTCCCGTCCAAGTGCACAGTAAGTCAGAGTGGACCCGGTGCATTTTAAGCGTTATTCAGCTTCTACTTAGAGGACTTAGATAAACTTGCACGGAAAAGCCCAAACACATCGAGACGGCGTGCCACTCTTCCCATTCACATCACATTCGTTCACTTTCATTTGAGCCTTACCAGTGTTGAGCAGCCAAGCCACTGTTACGATGGTTAGAGGGACGCAGTAGTTCCACACGGTCGCGAAAGCCATCGCGGGTATTCCCCTCTGATATCTTTCTTAATATTCCTCTTCCTTTGAGAAATCAGAGTGACATGAACCCGCAGGTTCACCCTCCGACAGCGCCTTTAGCGTCTATGTGTGTGCGCGTGTGTGTGTGTGACAGGGCGCGCGCGTGCGACTGTGCGTGAACGAGTGTGTGCTTTGTTAGGCTTTCCGAGCGTAATAGCAGGTCTTTACATAGTAATGCTCCCCTCTCATACACACCCACTTTCTCTCCCCCTGAATCCCCGAATATGACGGCTTGGCCGGTTTTTCTTGGTTACTTTACATTGTAAATATATTGTAAAGCTTGCCAATTGGGCGGTCCTGGATGTCTTTCTAGCCAATTGCAGAGAGCAGGAGCAGGTGGAGGGGTGTGCGGATGTGAGCAAGGGGCTGGGTTTAAAAAAAAGAAATGGGCTATCCAGGAGGAGAGCCGGGGAGGCAAGAGGGGCTGCGTCTTCCAGTTAATTGAAATCAATTCGCTCTAAATGTGATTGATAACCAGCATTAATTTTCCGACTCAAATAACCAATTTATTTCAAATTCCACCCCAAGGACTTAAAAGATGCAAGGCACGCTGATTAAGATGACGGAAATGAATGGTTCTTATTGTTCAAATTTAGGGACAAGTGGTGCAAAAAAATGTGGCGCTTTCTAAAGTTGACTGTAGGGAGGAAAACGCAGCTTAAGAAACGCGATCATTTGAAAAATGGCACTTCGTTTGAAATTACTGTTTGGCTGTTTGGTGGTAGAAACTCAGTGAAACTCAGTGCCAAATCAGTCCAAGCAGTAGCCTCTGGGTAGTTTGAGATTCAATTCTATTGCAGAGGCTGCTTTGAATCCAATTAATGTGCATAGGACTCATCAAGAAGAACAAGAAACAGTGTAAGCTGTTAAATCACCGTTTACAATGGTAATAGCTCGGAACAAAAACTTGGGCTAAGGATGAGCCGGTGTTTCTGATCATCTGTAGTCAGGGCTTATTAGGTTGTGCTAAAGGGGCTCTTTAACTTTACCCTCATGCTGCGGCCACAGTTTGCCCATAATTGTGTTTTCCAGTCAGAGAGCGCTGGTCCATTATGAAAATTGTTTCTCTCTCCACATCTCTTTTTGTCCCCCCTCTAATCTAGTGTTTACTATGGACTTATAGCATCCAAGGCTTGAAGGCATCTTTTTGAAACTGTATCTTTGGCGCCCCTCTCAGGTAACTGCAGGGATGGCACGTCACACGTCTTAAATCTGCTTCCGCCTCTTCTGACAAGTCCTCCAGACACTTTGGTCAGTTTAGTTTGAACAGTCGGGAAAGTTCAAGCAGCCAGAGCACCTGGGCAGTCTGTATTAATATTAATATTTCTACTCTTGACTCCCATAAAGTTGCTTTGAACTCTTACCCCTTAGCTAACCTATATTAATGGATCTGTGTTAGATCAGGTCCCAGCTTCGGGGTCTCTCCACTGAGGGATCTTATTACTCGACACAAGTTTTAACCTTGTTGTTTGGCGAGGATAATGTCTGCCCTACTCATTTCCCAACCCATTTTTCCCTGTCTGCCTCTCTGCGAGTGTTTGTTCCCGGGTTGGCAGGGAGTCTGTGGCAGCAGCTCCCCCGCACCAGATGGGGCATTGTCAGGAAGTAATGAGGGGAAAACACCTGCTTCTCTTGCGAACTCCACTCCTTCATTTTCAGCCATTTGACACAACATATGCAGAATGCACATACAAACTCAAGTGACCGTGACGGGAACAGCAGTAGTCAATGACACAGTGTTACAAATGCCTGGCACTGTAAGGCATTAGTCAGTGCGGTGTCACGTTTGGTATAAGTCACCTTTAGATATTGGTTTGCGGGCACTAAGGGCAGCTAGGGTACTAGACAAACTGCGGACATAAGTGAGGAGCTATTTAGCTTTAATGCCACAGTACAGATCTGCATCCTTATCCGGACAGGACCTTGCGTGCACCAGACAAAACACTTTTAGGAAATCTGTATGCACTGCACAGCACCTAAGCTGTTGTCCGGTGCTTTATCCATCGAGACACTGTCAAGGTCAAAATGTCACTGTAAACTTCACTTCCCTCTCTCCCAACCAGAGCATTGTACCTAAGGGAAAGCTCCAGTGTGATATTCCTGATACATAATTTTGTGTCTCTTTTTTTTTTTTTTGGCCAGACATCAGAAGCCCCAAGACCAAAATCCACAAGGGAGCACAGAATGATTTACTCATGACTGACTCAAAGGCCAAAACGAAATGGTGCTCACTGGCATTTAACATTCAGGAGAGCATTTTAAATTCACAACATTGTATTTTTTCTCCCCCCCCCCCCTATGAAGTATGTTTCTTTCCCCCCCAAGTCTTTCTGTTTTGGTTATAGTCTCGCTGTCTGTTGCTTTCACATTCCTTGGGTTGACCTCAGACATAAAGCAAGCAGAAGTTTGTAGAGTTGGAGAAGAAATACAAGGAGTCTGTAAAATGCTAAACAAAGGAAGGCTGCTGCTGCAGAGCTGAGCTGTACAGGGGGCTTGAATAATCAGTTTAATAACATTATCCTGGCTGTGCTCTGTGGCGCATGCACCCGTTAATGGAGTGTCAGTGTTAAACTGCCGCTTTGCCCATTATTAACAACGGCCTACGGTCAACCACACACGATAATAAAAACCGCATAAAACCCAACATAACTTCAACAGACAAGCGTAATGAAATTCTCAGCATTATGAGCACGGTTATGGTAATAAGCGGTGGTGGTGGTGAGGCACAGCGTTAAGGGTTACAAGGCAACAGAGGAGAAAATTAAAAAGATGAAGTTGTAGTCTGTGATGCTTTTTTTGGGGAGGGGTTGGGTGGGAGACAGAGAAGACTAATCTAGTCTAGTTAAAATAGAACTTACTTGTAATGGCCAAGACTGTCTGCCCTTACAACTGACGGGAAAGCTTTCAAGGTTACTTGCCAATGTGATTATTCACATTATGAGAGTTTCTAGTTTGTGAATGCAAGTCCATACACGTGTATACAAACTGACTGAGGGCTGAGTTCTCTGCTTATGGGCAGATGGGAATAGAGGCAAGAATGCACATGCACAGTACTCTGAGTAAAGGTCATCGCTTCAAAGTAAGGTCTTTCAGACCGAAGAGGAAGGTTGGTAAACAAGCTGATGCGAGCTCGAGATGGCATTGGATCGAGAGGATGTGCGGCCAAGCAAGCATGCATGTCCGGCTCTTACCATGTTGTCAATACTCCTCACCCCCTTTAGTGTCTCTTAAATGGAACAAAATCAATGGCACACTGGAGGATGGTAAATAATATTTTCTGAAAGCCATTTAATACCACAGAAAATCCCAACTACATTAAATTAAATATCCGAGTGCAATGTGCTTGAGAGCTGTCACAGTAAAGAGATTACAATAACCTTCTTGAAGACGCTTTGAGCTGGTTCTGCTTTGGAAAACATGAAGGTTGAAAGAGAAACAAATCAACAACATAAAACCTTGTCCTATCACCCAAACGATTCATTCACAATACACAGCTGAGCAATTATGTGTGCAACTGAAAGAAGAAAACTGAATGTAGCATCTTTATAGCGCTGCGAGTAGAATCCTTATCATCATTTTCTAAGAACGTAGCCCGCCATTTTTCACACTGCAGTATACATGAAAGGAAAATTGCCCACCTTTCTATCCAAGATGCAGAACTGCAGCGTGCGCTCACAAGCCAAGCTGCTCAGGCTCTAAAGCAATCACTTGCCCTTCAGTTGATTTTTTTGTTTTGTTTTTTTAAATACCCAACTCGTTGCTGATTTTTATTGTACTCTGCCCTATAATGTCTCCCAACATACCCATTTACTGCTTTATGACATTCTTTATTTTTTATGGACAACAACTGCATCTCGCTCCATCCTTTCATCCGTTCTCCTTCCACCTGCCTCTGCAGTTACACCAGAGGTTGATTGTCTCCGCAGGTGGAGGGTAGGGACTCCGAGCTTGCTTTGTAGATCGGCTTTTTCTGAGACCGGTCATCACTGGAGAGAGGAAGAAAGGAGAAGAAAGACGAGCATGATTATCAGTATATCGATCTCTCAGTAGGTGCTCGAAAGGTATAAGTGAGGAAATTATAGACTAGAACCAAGCACTGGAAGCGCACCTGGCTGCTGATATGAAAGTACATTATCCTCTCTTGCACTATCTGTATCTATTTGTACACACATGCTTGTATACTCAGCACAGGTTTGTAAAATTTAGTAGTTGTTTTTAGGCCACTATAAACATGCAGAACTTCTGATTGCTGCAGAATCTTGTTAAAAGTCTGCCTTTTGTAACTGTTTTTTATAAATCTACATGGAAAAGAAGTTAATGGGTAAAGCTACATTGGGTCACGGTGCACATTAAGGCACTGTCAGCTTTCACGATTAATGGGAGTTCCACTAATTTCCTTATAATTGCTATAGCCTTCTTTATACTTTTACACTAGACAGAGAATTTAACCTACTGTCATAAGCCCAAGCTTTTGGCGAGTAGGAAGTGCATGGGAGCAAAGGGAGGACGAAAAAGATCAAGGATGAGGTCAAGTGGATCAGGGCTTCTGAGATTGAATTTAATATTCATGATGGTAAATGCCTTTTCAAATAGGTGGAAGTCGGCACATATGTAAAGATTTTTTTTTTCCTTCCTCTCTTTTTCTTTTGAGAGAACAGTCAGAGAGTGAAGCATACACCAAGGTGCACACTGCCACACACACCTACACTTACACGGTGACTGAAATGACTTTGGTTCACATGATATCACACTAGACAGAGTGAGATTTTGTGGAAATTGCTGTAATCATTTAAAAAGCTATCCTCTGGGTAACAGGAGGGGGAGGGTGACTAGATAAACAAGCACAAACGTTCTCTAGCACCGAAGACACATAATCCATCAAATTGTAACACGCTTTAAAAAGATCACATCTAAAACAAAGTGAAGACTTAAGATGACAAGACACAAACACGCAGTTGTTTCTTACATGGGTCCCTTGCTGGTCTTGGTCTCTTTGGCTCTGCGGCACAGGAATACAATCATCGAGAGGATGAACACCACAAGAGCTACAGCTACTGCCGAGATCATCAGCATGAGACGGCCATCACTTGTCTCATACCAGTGGGCATCCTCTGTGGGACAGACATGAAGGAAAACATGTATCACACGGAATGCGAAATCAGCAAAACTATTCACATTCTGCCTCCAGGCAAAGCTTCTAAAGGCAACCTTATGCTTGTTTGTGATAGAAAAGACTGTATTCCTCACAGTTCAAACTGTTACAGCCTTATACACAGCGCTGATCTTCAAGAAGCCTGCTTGTTACAATTTGCAAGAACTGGCTGATCGGCCCTGTTATGTGCGCAATTTCCCAATTTAATGGTAATGTTTGGGGAAAAAAGAGGGATTTTTCTGAATCCAGCCTTTAGAGCTGCGGATATAGTAAACACTGGAAAATTACGATTACGAGTATTGGAGGCAACAACAAATACATGCTGTGTGGGTTCTCATATATACATACACATACATACATACATACATACATACACATACATACACACACATATATATACACATATATATATATATCTTCCTTATGTTAAGAGGATTTGTTTGTCAGCTGAAGCCCTGCGGGTTTGCACGGGGAATGTTTGTTTAGGGTTTGTGTAGCCTTAAAGCAACAGAAGTAGCATGCAGTGTTTTCTCACCCCACTTTCAAGGATGATTAAACATTATTCCAGTATTTTGTTTTATTTTTTTACATTTTAAATTAGTGTGCTTCAGAGAATGTACTTGATGAACTGTGGAGCACAGTGACCAATAAGTCAATTGCAGAAGTGACTTGATAACTCTACCATAAAAATAACATTCATCGGGGGCGACCATGGCTCAGGTGGTTGGGAAGCGCATCTGTAACCGGAAGGTCGCCGGCTCTCTGTCCTGGTCGTTGTGTCCTACCCCCTACTGGTGTTGGCCAGAGGGGCCGATGGCGCGATATGGCAGCCTCGCTTCTGTCAGTCTGTGGCTACAACCGTAGCTTTCCTCCACCAGTGTGTGAATGCGAGAGTGAATGAATAGTGGCATTGTAAAGCGCTTTGGGTGCCTTGCTATATAAATCCAATCCATTATTATTATTGGCTTAATTGCATTTTTACAGATTGCATAATTTCAACTATTGGAACTATAAAGGCTCCTACTGGGTGAGAGAATAGCATTTAAACACTGCAGTGTATTAACAGTTTGTAATCATTCACAGATCAGCAATGAAGACGATGAAGACTGATGAGTTTCTGTTAATTGGATTAGCTATAATGTTGTAATGGAATTACTTCTGTACTTGAAAGCAACCATCATGTTTCATGAGATTAAAAAAAAATCACTTTATCAATCATGCAGATTTTAGACAAAGGCAAAGTGAGACTGTGCAAGCGCCTAAATACCTAAAGCTGAGTACAATGTGAATGCATGCAAGAATGCATTGATTTGCAAATGAAACTAAAGTAAAGTGATTTTTTTGATTATTTTTATATTTGGAAAAATATAAAATATTTATATCACTTTATTGCTAACAACAACGTCATGTTTATATACATGGTGTTGGATTACCTTTTCTCTTAACAACACTCTAAAGAGACCAAGTGTTGTTTTTGAAGCAAATGTTTTTTACTTTTTTTCTGGTTATGGGATTTCGGCTGCACAGGGTCTCCCTGAACTGTTGGGCTTTTAATTTAACAATGTTCTAAATGTTTGTTTGTTTTTGTAATGAATAGCAGGTCTGAGATACAGGCAGGCCAGCTTAACACCTGGGTACTTTTACTACATAGTCATGCTGTTGTAATGTGCAGAATGTGGTTTAGCAGCGTCTTTGTTTCCTGAAAAAGTCATCTGGATGGCACCATATGTTGCTCTAAAACCATTATACACCGGTCAGGCTTCATGGATCTTTACAGACTTTAATGTTACCCATGCGATGTGAACTAATGCTCCACTGTGCACTGATAAAAAGCTGTGGGGAGATAGATCTACCTTTAAGATTAGGCTTAAAACTTTACTTTTTCATAAAGCTTATAGAGTTAGATCTGGATCAGGTGAGGCTGAACCATCCCTTAGTTGTGCTTCTGTAGGTTCAGGCTGCTGGGGGAGTTTCTGAGCAATTTTTCCTTTCACTCTTGATGTATTTATACACCCCTTCTGTATGTCATTGCATTTTGTCTACTCTTTTACATGGTTTGTTTTGTCCTCATCTCTCTATACTCTCCCTTTTCTTCCCTCACTTTTCAAACGGTCACAACTGCTGATAACAAATACAACTGAATTGAACAAAAGCGAATTCAGTGTTTCCTTCCCATTTGATGTGGTGACCACAACTGTCAAAAATAATTTTTAATTTGGATTCAGTGAACCAGATTTTGGCCCAGAAAATTCTGCATCATTTATGTGCTTCATTTGTAAATTCATTTCTTTGCATGGTAGAGTTTTAACTTGCAAACTATGTTTACTAATGATGGTTTTTAAAACTCTTCCTGAGCGTATGCAATGATTTCTACTACAGAATCATGTCTGGTTTTAGTGCAGCGTGTCTGAGTAAGGACCCTAACTTAATTCAGTATTGGATTTCAGATGATAAAAATGCAAATTATTTGCAATTTTATGTTGACCGCTGAGTTTTATGAATGATGAACCTCTCCCCCATCTCTACTCACGAAAGATTTGGCATCTCTGTGATGCTCTTCTTATACTGAATCATTTCATTTTTTTAACTTAACCCAAACTTGAAGGAATTTTCAAACCATTGCCTTAATGTCCTAACTTTTTTGCATACAGAGCTGACAAAATCTTACACTTTCTGATTCGTCAGTTATTGTCGTCATATATTATACCGTCATTTATACATTATGTATACGTATGATGTCTAAGGGACTATAGGACTTTAGATGTAACAGTGGGAAAATGGCTCATAATGTCTAAATTTCACAACTCTTCAGTAGAGCTCTTCATTTACACACCAGCACTTGATATTTCAGTCAAAAGAAAAAAAGGAATCAAAGGTCAGGTAAAACCACTGCTTCTTATAATTACCCTCTTATCCTTTAAAGTCGAGGCAGTTGTACTATTACCATTTGTTTATGATATTTAAAATGTATTATATCCTCAGGTATGACCTTCTTACATGTTTGACATTTTAGAGGTAATTTCTTTTGGGACTTTGTTCCTCCTTTTTTTTTTTTTTTTTTTTTTTTCTTTTTTACGTGAGGTGTTTTAATAAAATGTCTTTACCTCTCTTTGTTGGGGCGATGTGGCCTTTTTCAAATTTCTTTGTAATTTCTCCTTCAGATATATTAAACCTCAAGCCTGTACTGTACTTCCCATAAATTTAAAGCATCAAAGGTTGGAGTCTCGTAGCTGACAACTTCTGCATACGCTCCTGCTGACGTAAAAGTATCCTAATACCTGACCTTTCTGGTGATATTTGACTGCGAAAAGGAAATGGAACATAATATTTAGTTTTGTTTTTGCTCAGGGGATGTTTAATATTGATGGATGAATTCCCCCTCAGTTACAAGGAAACCTTAGCTAGTTTTCAGAAAGAGGAAATGTAGAAAAATCAGTACAAAGGACAAAAGGCCTCGTCCAGGTAAATCTTTTCTTACCTGGCAGTACAGTAATGCTGATAGTGCGTCTCTTGTTGAGGGACTCCACAGATGGATGCCTAGCGGAGCAAGTGTACTGTCCTTCATCCATCGCATTCAATTTTGACAGTTTCAGTGAAGAAGAGGGCAGAACCCAGTCACTTCCCTGAGAGAGAAAGACATACGGTGGAAAAAAACAGAATGAAAAAAGGAGAAAAATATGTCTACTTACCAGACTGTTCGCAGCCTTAGGACAAACAGCTAAACACATACAAATTAAAACTGCACTTAGCTGAGCGCAAAAGATGAAACGGAGAACATATACTGCCATGTGACAAAAAAAGAGAAGAGAAAAAGGGGAATCGTTTTTAGGCAGACTTGTGCAAGGATGGAAAATGAGAGCAAGTGAAATCTAGACTGGAAGAAACAGATGGACTGGTAATGGGACAGAAAGAAATATCAGCGGGTGTTTGATCCTCAGAGAGCAGCCCCCAAAAGTCCCAAATCAAACGTATTTACCTGAGCAATAATCCCAATGAATGAACACACATCACCGCAAGTCAATAACTCAGATAACACCATCATCCGCAAAGAATGATGCTGCAACAGCACACTGTTAACGCAACACATAATGAGATGGCAAGGGAGTAGGATGAATTGTTGACACAGAAATAGCAGCACTATTATGAGATAGAGCCCAACATGGGAGGAAACAAATAATAGGCCAAACACAAGGATTGAAAAACAAATGAATGTGGAGGAGAGTTTAAAAAAAAAAAAAAAACATTACACCATGCAAATGATTTGGCTCCTGGGAGCTACAGTTCCTGCCAAGAAAGTCCATTTCAATTTGAATGGATCTGAATTAAGAGGATTTCCCATAAAGGCCAGGTCTGGCCAAAGCAGCATTTTGTATGCAAATCCACTGGCTCCCAAAGCAGTGGCCTGTTTCTGCCTCTGTCCTGCTGTCATTACCGGGGGCCAATGTGCCCACGGCGGCTGTCTGTCAAACTGTACGCCACTTTCTACCCCACATCCATTTCTGTCAAACACACAGTGGGCTTGCAGACACAGACAGAAAGATTCACACACACACACGTGCGCGCTCACATAAACTGTGACATGAACATTTTGTTTGGTCGTATTATTTCCCTGAATGCGTAATTCCTTTTTTTCTAATGGTCTCAAGTGATTTGTGAGCACATACAATACTGTTCACTGTCACTTCTACTGGTTAGAATTATTAGTCTTCATCAAAGTGACAGTGTTGTACATTAAATAACCACAAAAAAACTTGATGTATTACATATGATCATGTGGAGGACAAACAGTATTAACAGCATAAAATATCCACTGAATTGGATTTGGATTTGTAAGCTCATTTAAAATCCGGATTAGCAGTGACCCTTTAACAAGCATATTAACCCTAAGCCAACTTATCAAGAGGAATAACAAAAGGGGAAACTTGGCAAGTGTGTCTGCATGTCCCTAGATGTCTTAATAGTTGCTTCATTACACTTCTTACACAAGTTGCGATTTTGACACCTTGAAAGCATAATATGATTTTCTCACTGTGAAGACTCGGTGTATTTCCTGACTCATCAACTTATTCTTGGACTCCATGCCAGTTGTCAGTTTGGCATTTTACACTGCGATGTCTTAATTTCCCTTGGGCAAGAGTTTTTTCACTCAGCAAAGAGCCCAGTTGAATAATTCAATGCCGGTTAACCAAACACTGGAAAAAAAAAAAATCATTAGAAATCTATCCGCATAATTGTTTTCAGGTTGACTGGCTCTTGTCTAGACCTCATTAAACTATTAATCCTCTGTAAGTGGGCAAGCTGCAATCCCCAGCGAGTGGTGTGCCCAAGCCAACCGGTCACTTAAATACAGAGCACTTCTTCTGTGAAGGGGATGGAAAGACGGCGGGCAAGGGGAAACAAGTGGCTTGACAAAGTCAGAAAGGGAGGAGAGAAAACTAAAAGAGTGCTTGAACAAAGGCAAGAAGCCAGCAGAGACTGGGTGAGAATGGAAGAAGACAGGACAGTAAAAAAAAAAGAAGAAAAAAAAAAAAGGTCAAACTGAGAGGGAGGGAGAGAGTGGTGAGAGAGAGAGAATGACAAGTTTCCAAAAGCATAATGAGGGCACAGCCACTGTGCACGCTCCCGAGGTTTTCTCACCTCTTTGTACCAGAAGTAGCTCGGCTCCTCTGATGAGCTGGCAGAGCATTTCACCACCACGTCGTCTCCGAGTCGCACCTTCAGCTCATGTGGGGTACCCAGGTATCCGGTGTAGCCCTCCCTGGACAGTGACAGCTCCCCCATATCTAAGACGCAGTTGGGAATGAGAAAGTGTGATCGGGCATTAATGAAGCAGGAAATTTAATATAAGCTGAAACAACTTTGTCAAGCGTTCAGGTCGTGACTGAACATATGTTTGCAGTGGCAGCAGCTGGTCAACACTTAGATATTTTAAGTATATTTGAGCATAAATGCTCAAGTTTGATTGCCTCCCTGTGGTATAGACTGTACCAAGCGGTCAATAATAATGATAATAGGCTTCATCTTATTGAAGTCTTTAGAGCGGCAATGTTGTGAATAATGGCTCATTTTCTCTTCTATCTCAATAGATGGCCCACGTCCATCCAGCTCTTGGCTTCTTTCCTCCTCTGTCTCCTTCGGTCCTACACTCCATTCTAATCTTTACCTCATATTGATCACCCCTGTGAGGCTGAGGAGCCTATCAAACAACATTATGGTCGATTCGATGGCCACTGAGAAGATAGAGGGCACTGAAAATCTGACTAGCTATGCCATGAATGACATTTCTTGAAGCTTTGCATTGATAACAGATACCTTAAAGCTGGAGCCGCCCCGCTGGGGACACGGCTCTGTTTATCTGAAACTAATAAAAAAAATAAAACAACTGCGGTCGATCTTTCGTAGGTAAGAGTACATATTTGCATCGGAGCTCTACTTCCTGTTGTTTTTGTTGTGCAACCTCTGCAGTGCCATTGTATAGATATGTCTATTAATATTTAATATGTTTTTCTATCCCTCACTGTGAAGAGAGCTGTGTCCACAGTGTCTGAAAGATTGTCTTTACCTCCTGATGGGTGGGAAATATGACGGAAATTGGTTTCGCAGTCTGTTCAATCGTTTTAGACTGTTTTCCGGTGTATATTTAGGTGTTTTGTCCTCGTCCCTTTGTTAGCAATACTAGTAATCTCAAATTGTCCTGCGTTTTCCTTACTGAAAGTGAAATTCAGCAATACCATGCATTATTTTCTACTCACATATTTATCTAGATTTTTGCAGACGCCTATTTGACATGTACAACACACACACACACACACAGACGCTATAAAGATCTAAGGTTAATTATTTGTCAAAAGGAAAACACAGCGTCACAGAGTCATTGTTCCTCACAGCTCTCACCCACGCCACCCGACACACTCACAATGCACTTTGAAGGACAAGGGCAGCGAGGAGTTGTCTGGCTCGGTCACGTTTTCGTCGTTGGACACACAGCGGTAGGGCCCCTCGTAGTACCTTCCTGCGCGGGGAATAGACAGCACTAGCCTGTCTGCGAGCTGCTGGATCTTCAGTGAGTAGAAGCACCAATATCTCTCCATATATCTCTCCATAATGGGACGCCAGCCATGCATGTACTGTTAAAGAGAACGGGGGGAATAAAAAGAAAAAGAGAGGTCTTCTTTTATATTTACTTTTCAGTAATGAAAATTCTCTGCTGCATAATACTTCTTTGAGCTTACATAAGCTCAGAGAAAATAAATGAATATGATAGTTATACACATTAGCAGTCTAAGGTTATACAACAGTAATCACATCCCTAGTGATTTAAAAATGATTTAATTAAACATAAAAAATAAAAGTCACGTGTCTTGAATTATTACTTTGCAGCCATCTGATTACATTTGAAATATCATATTCAGGAGGAAAAGTTACATAATCATTGTCATTACTGGGAATTACTGTGGTGGATCATTTTTAGGAGTTACATGCTATGAAGTGACAATGTTTACTGAGCTTTTGATTGTTATAAGCAAGTTTAATCGTTATTTTTAAAAACGAAATTTAGGAACAGTAAGGAATCATAGCAGTGAGTTCCTTCTCAGGTATACAAAATCTCCAACGTCACAAACAGAGCTGTGACATGCACATCGTGATATTTTTCGAGTGCACTCTTTTCCTTTTTCACCCATCTTCCTCCAGCTCACCTTGGAGTAGACCTCAAAGTGGACCTGGCTGATGTTCAGGTCGGAGTCTGTGTATAGACACTCCAGCGTGACCGTGTCTCCCTCCAAAACTGGCTCACTTGGCCCTTTGATGACCAAAGACGCTGCATGTGGACAGACATAACAGATGATTAAGTGAGAGGTTGCGGAGGTGGGTGTACCTCCTGAACACTGCTTTCAAAACAGCTTCTTCCCGGAGAACCTTGGAGTACTCATAAAAACACCACAAGCACATGACCAACAGGTTTTTCAACTTGACGGATACTGTTGATAACAGATACTGATTCTCTTTCACTTCAGGCAAGAAGTGCTGCATAACATGGTTTACATTTTTTTTTTTCACAAGAACTGAATGCGAGGCTGGCCTCCGCACACTCTACATAAAACATTTAGCTGCTCTTATGCGTTAGTCTCTCGATAATTCTAACAACATTTCCTGTTTCACTCTGTGTGTCGCAAGGGAAAACCTATCAGTGTGACAGAAGAGGAAAACAAAGCCTTTCCTCAAGAGAACAGATCAACTAAGAGACACACAGACAAGGAGACAAACAGGCGAGCAGACGCCACACGATGCCCAGGGGCTTCAGCTGTATGAATATATTTATGAAGAAAGGAAGACCAGAACCCCGCTGAAAGATTAAACCAATATCTCATTACAGACGAGCAAATAATATTGAGCTCTTTGAGAGAACCGCATAAAAGTCTATGAGGAATATGAAAAATATTTACCATAACTGGCATGAATCAGGGAGACCACTGCAGCAAGTAGAAGCGCTTTCATGGCTGTGGAAAACAATATCAACACAAATATCTGAGAACACGTCGTGAGCTCCTGCGCACTTTCTCGAAATGAAAGTTTGCTCAGTATTTATGTATAGGAGGATGTAGGTGTGGCTTTCGTCTTCGTGTGTTTTTCAGGAAGCGCGTTTGAAGAAAAAAAGTTGAAAATCCAGCCAGCGTTTAAAAAAGTAAACAACCAGTCAACACCAAACTATAAATACACGACTTACTGAGTCTAGTTACGTATATGTTGTGACTCATTTGTCACATACACAAGAAGCACTGTAAAGTAAACGCAGTGTAAACTCAGTAAACGAAACAAGGACCGCTACTGCTGCTCCAATAATGAAATTCACTTCGCGGTGCGTCACTTGTCTCTTAGGGCGGTGGAGTCCGTCACGTCTGAACTCGTTGAGGTCGGTGTTTTTCTGCACAAGTTCATCGGAATGTGAAAGCACTTGTGACACGTTACCGCAGAGCGTGCTATCTAAAACCGGGGAAGCACAGCGTTTTACGCTTCATTTTCTCTGACCTTTGATTGATTAGCTGTTAACCGGAGCTGAACCGCAGACTCTGTGGGCCTCAGATGCGCTGACCTACACATGTTCGAGTCATCTGAATACGCGCAGACAGCTCGTTAAAAACAATGCAAGACAGCCGAGCAAAGAGACTACCTGTCAGAATCCTATAAAAATGTTATTTGCTCTCGTGTGCTGTTATGTCTCCATTTAGTAGAATGAACTGGATAAACATAAAAATCCATTTTCCCTAAAAAGCGCCCTGAGGGGGTGATTGGTAATTCATTATCATTGCCATTTCACTGCATATGTTGTCAAACACTTCATGGTTTAATGTTTTTATTGCATGTTTTTTATTGTTATTATTAGCGATGGTGGCCTTTACAGACCGTTGTGTAAATGGGCAGTGGACATTCATGGGGTTTGGGGATATTGTGCGCAATATTTTGAGATTACTGTGCATTTGTTCACTGCGGATGAATAAAAACACCAATAAAGTAAAAAGCAACAACAAAGAAATGTTTTGTTAAATTTTTGGCCTTGAAACAACATATTACTTAAAAAAAGAGAGACTACAGTGTCTTATAAAATTATTGAGCCACTCCTCATTACTTTATATTTTGCTGGGAAAATGGGAAAGAGGTGCAGTTGATTTATTGAAATGTACAAACATACATTAAAATAAAGCAAAAGTTTTTAAAATTAAATACATTCCTTCTTTATTCTTCAACACAACCTGAACTCTGTTCTTTGTGTTTCTATTATGGTGGGCTTTTCACTGCATTGGTAGTGTGATTGAGATCAATTGCTAACACTTTCCAGATGGTATTGCATGGTGGATCAAAATCTGTGTTCTACTTTTCTGTGTTCATAATTCCACCAGTTTTCATACAATCCCCAAACGAACTGGCTGAAATGCAGCCCCAAACCGTGACAGAGCATCCAGATGGCTGAGACACTCACTGTTGTATCGCTCTCCTGACCTCAACTGCACATATTGACGAGAAATGAAAATTTTCAGATTCTGATTCATCACTTTATAAGACGTGTTGTCGTTGATTTTCAGTATAAATTTTGTGTAATTTGTCATACCTCAGCCTTTTCTCCCTGTTTCACTGAGACCATTTCTGACGAGGCTTCAGTCAACAGTAGATGGTTCAACTGAAGGTCCAGATACATCTTTCCAAACACATCTCTCTTGCTGGACTTCTGTTTCTTGAGGACATGACTTTCAGATACTGTTCATATGCTGTATGAAGCTTGTTGGACCTACCACCTCTTCTTTTGTCTTCTGCTTGTCCAGTTTCATCTGATATTTTACTTCAATTCAGTTATATTTCTGCAGGGCCAAATCAAAACAAAGGTTGCATCAAGGCGCTTTGTTTTGTGAGGTAAAGACCCTACAATAATACAGAGAAAACAGAGAAAAGCCCAACAATCAGATGACCCCTTATGAACAACCGCTTTGGCCTGGGACAATGGAAAGGAAAAACCCCTTTTTTCTTTCTTTTTTTTGTGGCTTCAATGATAATATCCGTGTTAGTAGTTTAAAAGAAAACAAATAAAAACCAAAACAAACACACAAGCACACAATAATCATTTGAAAATGTTCAGGTGCAATGATTGAAGTGAAAACGAACGAGAAAGAACTAAAAAAAAAATGAAAATGAGAGAACTATTGCTCAATTAAATTTTAAAGAATTACAAGAAAGCAACTCCTTGAGAACAGAATATAAAATATATAAACATAATGTAATAATGAATAATAAATAGAATAAAAATATGTATTTAAAAATATGTGTGACTCAAGACGTTTGCACTGTATTGTGCAGAAGGGAAAGGAATAAGTGTATAAGTTATGTGATGAAAATATTATTATATTATTATATATTATAACTAAGTATTATAACTATTGTTCGAAGCATGTAAACTTTTATTTTTTAGTAAAATTAGCTCGTGTAGTTACTAAAGAAAGCAACGCTTCTTTATTAGAAGATCAATCCGAGTTTTTGTTGTTGTAATTCCACAAAACATCCAGCAGGCGGCAAAGTAGAGGACCCAGGGCTGCGGCGCCCACAGGAAACGGAGATCAACAAAGCGGAAGTACTGAAAGGAAACCTCGGTTATTTTTCCAGCTACCCAAAGGGGAAAGTGAGAGACGATTTTTGTGTCAAACAACAAATTTGGCATCACAGCAACGCCGAAGGATGGACAGATAGTGCTTGTTTAACTGAGTAAGTTGACAATTTGACGCACAGTTTTAAGATTTAGCCTCCATATCGATTCTCCACCGGATTCGGTGCTAACGTTAGCCGCTATTGTTTTTAGCACCAATGTTAGCGCAAACTTCGGTGTGTTTTTTATTGTTTGTTTTATTCAGTGAAACTCCACGGCCATGATTAATCTATTATCTGTTGTTTTTATATTTTGAGTGTCTTATTTTTCACTAACTCGATTAATGTTTTCAGTAAACCCATGCCATTGTTTGTCGGCTAAGTTGCATGGCTTGTGTCTATGCATACTTTCGGTATTGTAAAGGTAGTAGAGTTATTAATAAATGTTGTAAGCAATAAATAAAGTCAACTATCGCTAAAAGGCCCTTTATTGTAAATATAAAGCACCGGGTTTTATGGTAAAACTTCGTGTTATTTTTTACTTTAAAACCAAGAGAGTCTTGAGAGCTTGAATAAAGAAAGCAACTGGACTTCTTTAGGTTTCTGAAGACGTTTTATCCAAGAGGCTTATTCAATTTTAAAAAGCAAAGGTGGGAAATCCCGGGAACTTTCCCCTTTAGGTGGTCCTGAGAGTCGTTAAGCCATTATCATCATTGAGGGGGTGAAGGGTGAAACTACTGGGAAGGGATCCTAAGACTGCATTGTAGTTTGTTGATACCTGACATTCTAATTATATCAATAATGGTCGTTTACAGTGGGTGTAGATGGTCACCTCAATAGGTCACATGATGGAGTGGGCAAGAGTAGTTTTGCCCTTATCCCCCAGTGATGGAAATGACCCGCACCTTTTTTTTTGACACTTTGGCTCATGATCATCAAGTCTGTCAACGACTCTAAGGACCACCTTTTTTTATGAATGTCCTGACATTCAGCCTAAACAGCTTGATCAACCTGTGATCAATTTCTGTAGTAACGCTAATTACTGACTTTTAATTTCAGATTCACGGCTGCGGTCCTGATAAAGAGGTAATTCATCGCATCTGAGTTCAACTTGCTGCTGAGGGTTCGAGAGACCTACCACAACTTTTTTGCCCCGCAGTGACGCTTCAGAGTCTCTCTGCTTTTCCTTTAGCCACCAGCATGGCTAACAGCACTGTGACAGTGGTTAAGGGTCTGCCACCAGGCCCTGCGGGTAGAAGTAGTCCGGAAGGATCTCAGGTTAGTTAATTTTTTGCTTAGCAGAACCAAAAGCCGGGATCTGTGTAATAACTTACTGACTTCACGTCTTAAAATGCAAAAGATTGAGAGTGTATTTTGTTTTACATGAAGATTCTTTCTTTTTCTTTGGGTTTTTTTTTTTTTTTTTTTTTTTTTTTTCATGAAATATCAGTGCAAAACTTATGGCTCCTTGCTTTAAATGTGAGAAAACTGTGTTGTATTGTGTTTTTTCATTTTTTCCATTTTATTTTTTATCTCTTACTATCACTAAGGTATTATGCAGACCACACAACTGCACCCATTAGCTTTTATTAAAGGATGATGGATGCATCTTCTTTTTTCCCAGGTGCTAAGTAAGAAAAAGCTGCAGGACCTGGTGAGAGAGATTGACCCAAATGAGCAGCTGGATGAGGACGTAGAGGAGGTTTGTCAGTAGTTTAAATAAATTGTGCAAGATTTTTTTGATCTTCTCTGTATTGAATAACATTTACATATTTTTGCTTTAAAGCCTTTTGTCATCATTTGCAATTAAAACTTGCCTAATGCTGTTAACAGCTGAAAATATGATGGTTTTCAAGCTATAGTGAAACGGATGGTTTCTTCAGTTCGCCGTCTGGTTTTCAAAATCCCTGTTTTCTTCTCAGATGCTGCTACAAATTGCGGATGATTTTATAGAGAGTGTAGTGACGGCAGCCTGTCAGCTGGCACGCCACCGCAAGTCCAACACCTTGGAGGTGAAAGATGTTCAGTTACATCTAGGTAAGTTGCTTGTGACGTTTTTGAGTGATTGGGTCATTCTTTATTTTGTCAGGTTGTACTGTGTGCCTTGAGCTCTCACAAAGGACGTAAGAATGTTTATTCTGCAGTTATTGGTTGGCAGCTGTTTACAGAAATATTATCAAGGCTTATATTTAATTCAGTGCTACATGCCTTATGAGAATTTGATTTGAATTATTTATTTGCTGCTATCATTTGTTGGCTATTTATATTCAAATTTTGTTGTTACTTTGAGAGCACAAGGTGATTTAGCAGACTTTATATGCATAAAAAACGTCTGGTATGAATAGATTTTTTTTATCACTTAAATTATATTAATGATAAGAACTTAATTTAATATTTGTAGATGGTTTCAGATAAATGTTAGGTAAACTATGTGCTTTCTGTGATAAGTTTAAATATCACAGAGGGAGTTTAAATTATTTACTGTAAAAGCCTTGAAAGAAAAAAAAATATAATAAATATATATATATATATATATATATATATATATATATATATAAAACAATTTTTGAAAAATGAGATGGAAATTAGATCTTTCCTTATAGACTGGGTTATTTGCCAGCTATGATCACTTCGATATCAATATCTATTGTAAATCCCGATGAGCCTTTTAAAGTCTGTGGCCTGCTGCCATTGTGCATTGCTTTTCTCAGAGCGCCAGTGGAACATGTGGATTCCTGGTTATGGCTCAGATGAGATCCGGCCGTTCAAGAAGGCTTGTACCACAGAGGCCCACAAACAGGTGAGCGATTGGCTCTGCTACACATGTTAGATTACTGTAAATGGTAGAATAACTGCTGATCTTATATTTGTCAGTATGGTTAATTTGGTTTGTATTATGATGAACACTGGGCCTAATTGTTTTCATTTATTCTCATTTCAGAGAATGGCGCTGATCCGCAAGACAACCAAAAAGTAGCACGACTAAGATGTACCTATTGTGTTTTGTTTTTTTTTCCATTCTCTTTTATTTTCCTGTCAACTGGGATGTTTTTTTTTGTTTGTTTATTTTTTTGACTAAAATAGAGAGGTGGTATTGGTGGATGTATTTTTCTTGACATTAATGTTTCATTGTCATAGCTCTGTAAGTTTTATGTGTTTTGCCAGAGTCATTGCACAATAGTGGTCTTTGTATGTTTGATTCTGTATTGTTGCCATTAAGCTAAACCTGGCAGAACTCCATTGCATCTTTGTCAATAAAAAATGACTCAAATACTTTCTTGGTATCGTTTATTACTTGGATGTCAGTGTTACCTGACTCACGTCTGTGCCTTCCTAAAATACTTGGTTTTACCTTTCTCATTAGAGATTTATCATTAGATTAGATATATTGCAAGTAAAGTATATGACTGATTGGGACTCCTCTTTTTTTATTAAATCAATTTGTGCAATGATTATCATTATACTTATTTATAGGTTTTTGTAGTTAATTGAGGTGTAAACTACCAAATTGCTCTGTGGTTTGGTGTCCATTATTATGTGTTGTTGTGCACCGTTATTGAAAACTACTACACCAACCTTAACACATTTTTTAGCATATTGTTTTGGTTTTTAATTTTTCTTTTGTTTACTTTGGAAAATTGCATCCAGATAAGACAAACTTCAGATGGAAGAAATTGTCATTGTAAGAAATTAATGACTGAAATTACCAATCGGAAGGTTGGAGTATGGTGTATGTATTGCCAGACTTAAGTTGGTCAAATTACATGGATATGTTAATTATCTGAGATGCTGTTTCACATTTCTAGTAGATGTGAAATTGCCACACTGTGTATTACATTAATACACCACAAAGGCTCAGATGTGATTAAATGGACTTCCTGCATACTTGCAGCCGACCAAGGATAAAGAAAGATATTCAGAAACAGCAGATGGCTACCAGCCATCATTTAATGACCTTGTTTTAGTTGCAGAGACACTGGGGGAAAAACCCCAATTTAATGTATGCACCTGAGAGTTTAATGAATTTCCACAGAAACACCTACAGACAACCAGTTCCTCACAGGATATTTACTAGTTATGTTACAAGACAACTGTTCAGGCTCATAAGAATAACTGAAGAGACAAATGAAGGTTCAAGGCAATATTTGTAATCTGAACCAAGGGACCGAGTACCTTAATAGCTGCCAGTTACAGGCAGAACAAACAATATAGGAATATAGAAATTGAAAAGAAAATACAGAATACCTTTGTGGAGCAGTGGCTCCAATCCTATCACTTTTGACCCCTCAAAGTCATAAACCTGCTTGCAAACCGCTTTTTGTAATGTCTTTGTGTGGACAAGAGCTGTGCAGACTACCTCGCCTCCTCAACCTTCAAGCCGGTGGAACCACTTTACCAGTGTACGGGTTTCGAGGTAGAGAAATCAATAATTTAGATTTGTTCATTTCTTCTCTCACTTTTGAATAATTGTGACTCTGACACAATTACATCTTTAGCACCCATTAGACAAATTAGAGAAAAGAACAAACAACTTGTCATATTACAGCCTCTGCCCCAGCTGAACTGAGGTTAGCCATGACCTCATAAGTCCATTAGCGTAATATGCTGTGGAGCTGACATCTCACTAAAGAGAGAATTACCATATTTCTCTTATAAATACAGAATATAGATTTTTCTATTAAAAGTCCACAGTTTCACTAGCAGCTTTGAGTACTTTGTAAGGCATATTTTGAGCTCAGTGTTACAAGTGACATTGAGCAAACTTAAATTTGAACCTAATGGTGAAGCTATATCAAGATCGGAAAGGTTATTGGGCTTTACAGTGAAAAGTTCAGTTTCATTAAATGATAATCAATACAACAGGAGTCGAGCACATGACCTGCTGATGGCAAAAAAGCAAAAAGTGTAAAAATATCTGTTACAGAAAAAAAATTAACACTACACTGACCTATTTCCCCATTTTATTTCACAGAGCCAACACAAAATAAAATAATAGCATCTTATAGTTCTAAAAGATTCATCTTCACAAAAAATGTGCAAAAATACTTTTCATACTAGCGTGTTTTATGATTTTTGTGCCTTACAGTAATATGCCACCACCGATCTAACCTGCTCACAGTTATTTGTTGCTTTTACAGTCACGTGAGTTCACATAGATGGGCACCACATGTCCACAGTTTAACTGCAACACTTTTTCTTGTCCTTGGTTGCTGTTCTTGGCTGAGGCATGTTGGCTCGCTGTAACTGTAGCGCCTGTGGGGCAGTGCACTTGACTCCATCCCAGCCCTCTTGCAACTCTATCTCTCCACTCAATAGTCCCTGGTAGATCCGTCGAGTGAGGAGCTCGAAGCACTCCTTTACATGTTGCCCAGACTTTGCAGAGGCCTCCACGTAGGGCGTTCCTAGCTGCTGGGCCAGATTCTCTGCCTCTTCTCGGCTCACCGCCCTTTCCCTGTGAGCATCTCGATCATTCTTTTGACCCACCAGGATGAACAGAACCTTATGTGGCTGTACTCGCTCGCACACCTCAGCATGCCAGTCTTTAATATGGTCAAAGGAGGCTCGATGGGTGATGTCAAACACTAGCATGCCTCCAACTGAGTTGCGGTAATAGGAGCGGGTCACTGATCTGAGGAAAGAAGTGAGACAAAGGGGTAAAAAATCTTAAGAGAGATAGAAAAACCCACACTGGCAAACAGAATCAAAATTTATGTCCTGTTCTAATGAGCAGTTAACAGCTGCTGTGTATAACGTCAGCTCTTTTGGACAAGCATTCATACAAACAGTTCCCCCTGATTTATTGAGCCAAAGGTCATCTAAACTGTCAGGTGGTGAAAACTTCATCTAAACAGGTATTTCTGACAACAGGACAAGCCTTTGGTTCACTTAATGGGATTATAGATCCCATCCAGAGTGAAGTTAAATGCAAACAGGCGTAGTTTGCAATTTGTTTCAGTTCATTCAGCTGGAGAACTGGAAAATAAAGGATTTGGAGACAGAATGAAGCATGCTTCTCCTAGTTCTTTCATTAAATACGCTGAGCCTGGAAAATATTACATTTAAAAGAGCTCAATCTTCAATTTAGAAGTATTGCACAAACTGCACTTCTGTACACACCTATCTTGTGACACTGACAGGGTGGATACACAATCATAGCAGAAAGTAAACAAAGCAAAACAACTTTATTGTGAACAGTATAGGCCCTAGTTCATTTGTCGCACACAACTAAAGTGTCTCTAATTTTCATTATTTGAACAGGGTCCTTGTAATGTGGCCTAATGCATTAAAAACGACATAAATGTTACCTGGATTCCAACATAAAGCTCATATCATTGTAGAATGCATATATCTTATTCAAAGATCATCCATACCTGAACCTTTCCTGTCCTGCTGTGTCCCAGAACTGCAGCTTTACACGGACCCCCGGTTCCACCTCCAGGAAGTGAACGTAGAAGTCAACACCTACTGTCTCGTTGATGGACTCCATAAACAAGTCCTCTGTGTAGCGTTTCAGTAGGGAGGACTTTCCCACAGTTGAATCGCCCAGCATGATGATCCTGAACTGGTACTGCCACAAAGTCAGGTCCATTGTTGCTGGCAGTTACAAGAGATTAAGACAGGAATGACAGCTTTTGGAGATATGAAGGTGTGCACAAGCTCTGGGAAAGAGAAAAACAGATTGTCACAAAGATTAGAAAAGGTTAAAAGCAAATATAGTGAGAGATTACTGAGACTGAAGAGAAAGAAAGAGACATAACTTCATGGAGACTATCTACCACACAAACTTACCACCAGTTGCTTTCTTACCTCTGACAATCCAAATGTTGAGAAACAGGCATTAAGCCACTCCTTATTAATCTCACTACCAATGCAGCAGCAGTGTTCACAGCCATCCCAAACTTCTTTCCTTTTGTGACTGCAGTACAGCTCTCATTCCCATGGTGGCTCTTCAAATCCTCTACGAGGGCAGGTATGTAGAAAAATCTGCCCCACAAAGTGGATCCATTTGAGCTGCTGATCTTAACTAGTATAGTAAGCTTGTACACAAGTGTGGCTTTGCAGGGGCGTGTACTTCTAAAGGTTGCTTGTTGATACTTGACTAAAGGAGGGGCAAGAGCACAAGGACAAAGGGAGGGCCAGATGTGGGAAAGGGGGACGTTTAAGGAAGTAGTGGCTGCCTAAAAAAACTTATCAGGGGAAACTGTGCAGTTTCCTGTAGTTGAGAGCCAATAGGGACTTCATCATCAACAAACATACAAAATGAGGGTGACTGTTGGCAACTCTAACAGTTGCCACACAATTTCAACAGTTTTTATCACTTTATGATCTCATACGTGCAGCGAGGATCTGAAAAGGGAAGTTGATAACAATGTCGCTTTTTATCCTCTGGGAAAGCCAAACTGGTCTCACAGCTATATGTAAAGCAACCATGACCTCTTAACATTATGCAGTGATGAACGGGTTCACGTTACATGAAGGCACCATGGAGAGCAACAAGGTTCCTCTCCACTGTCCTGGTTAGTAGGATAATGAGTCCATCCCTAGGCAGTTGTGACACCAGCATATTTATGAAAAGTCATTCACACATACTTACAGGTTGTAGGGGTAATATTCTCCAGGACACCCCCCCCCCAAGAAAAATACAAATAAACAGACGTGCTGCATAACACATGCATCTAAATTTAATAAATAAAAGGCATTTCAGTGCATTTGGGTCACACAATGGTAACAAAAGTGGATCTCATGTTACTTAAGACTGAAAATGCAAGAGGGACATTTGATAGTGATATCCTACTAGATGCTTTTACTGATGCTTCCATTTGAGATCGTAGTTTTAGTTTTATTCTGTTGTTACGCAAAGGTTGCTTAAATTTCCCCAGATGTCAGATGACTGCATCAGCATATTTCAATTTAAACAGTTCTTAATCAGAAATAGCGGTAAAGGGCAATCATGTTTACTGGTCATAGGCAAAAGTTGTGCAACCTGAACTGGTCAGTTCAGTTTTAGGGCTTCACAAACTAATGGTGTTCCAAAGTGAGCGAGTCTTCAAATGACAGCTTACATGCAGAAATTAAAAGCCTGCATCCATGTGATTGATTCCTGCCTAAATCTTTAACATTATCAAAGCAGAATATTTCACATTTTCACCCGAGAGTCACAGCCTCATGTCCAAACAGATTTGGATGTAATACAGAGAAAGACTGTTTAAAACCAAACCAGTATTAAACTATGGGGGAAATACAGATGAAAAAACTGACAAACAATTACAACAATTTAAAAAGATAAATATATCAGTAATTCCATATATATATATATATATATATATATATATATATATATATATATATATATATATATATATATATATATATATATATATATATATATATATATATATATATATATATATAAAAAATCCCACTTAACCCTTTCTCAGATGCTACAATTCCAAAAAACTGAGAACGTCTCTGAAAAATATTTCTCTGAAAAACTCCAAAATACACATCTTCTCAATATTTGACCAGAACATCATTATGATAACGGCAGTACACTTTATACTAATGGGCTTATATCTTCCCTTTAATCATGTACCTTAGTGTATTCTTTTTTAACAAGCTCCATTACAGCAACATTTTTTTGAGTTCCCTCACAAAACCTTTATTAATACTTGATTTTTGCAGCAACTTTAAAACACCAAAATAAACAGAATTCACTACCTTTAATATTTTGCTGTAGGGAAAATATTTGAAGAACATAAATTATAAATTGTTATGACAATAAAGTATTAACAATTCAAAAATGCAGAGTAATACAAAGATTGTTTGTGCAGAGTCAGTTAGGGTATTTCCTGGGTGATCTCCATGAGCGGCACATACACAAAAATTACTTCTACAAAGACAGAAACTTCAGCTC
Organism: Neolamprologus multifasciatus; assembly: GCF_963576455.1. Lineage (NCBI taxonomy): Eukaryota > Metazoa > Chordata > Actinopteri > Cichliformes > Cichlidae > Neolamprologus > Neolamprologus multifasciatus. The sequence goes on from NC_140449.1 coordinate 24,803,257, forward strand.
ACGCATGTCCATGTCGGGTGAGCTGCTACCACTGTGATCACTGTAGGTGTCCCTGAAATGAAAGGTAAATTCATAAGATTATTACATCAGCAAGACATTATAGGGACAGTTTTACTGTAACTGCGGGAATTGTTGTGACATAGCATCAGTTTTAAATGCAGATATAATATGTGTGGGCAAAATGCTTAATGACTGATGTTAAATATTGATCAAGTTGTAGGTTCTTTGTAGGAGTTTTTTTCCACATGTTTACCATTCAGATTACTTATTAAAAGTGTCATCAAAGCATAAAGGTCAGCTAAATATGATGAAAAAGGAGAGCAAGGTGAAATAACATTCAACTGTTTGGAGGTTGGAGAAATGCCATGATGGAATAAGCGAGCTGGGAAGTTATAGCTGCAGCTAAACTTCGAAACTGTTGGACTGTCACCATTGCAGTTTCATTTCCTTTAAATAACTGTTGAATTGGTGATTGATGTGCTGGTGGTTACCGTGGAGAAAGGCGACAGCCCTTGGCCAAGTAGCTCTGGAGTTTTCCTGCAGAGGCCAGCAGGAGACCAAAGTATGGAGGAGAAGGTTTGATAGGTCTGGAGGTGAACTCTGGATGATACTGCACTCCAACAAAGTAACAGTGGTCTGAAACCAAAAAATTGCGTATTACTGCACATGTTTCTGCTCCCTCAGGCTTCATTTAAACAACAAAGATTAAATGTTTGATATCATAACGAAGGACAGTTTGGGGTTAAACATGATTTCTCTACATCGTGTTCAAGAATTGTATGTATTAGAAGAAGCCGGTGGGTGCTGGATTTCAAACACGCTTTCCCCATACCCTCTAATTCAATGACTTCCATTCGCTCTCCTTCCACATCCTGACCAACAAACTGAAGTCCTTTTTGTTCAAAGTGATGCTTCAGCTCTGGATTCACCTGAAAATAAGATAAGATTCTGTGATTCAAGGTTTTATGTTTTGTTTTGTTCTTGCAGTACTTCTAGAAGAAAAGCCATGGACCCAACAAAACAAAATAATGTTCAAATCAAATCTCAAAGTTAGATAAGATACTGCACACAATACGTTTTGCTTAATAAATTTTGTATTTAAAAAAATAATTTCCACACTTTTCGCTGTATGATAAAAACCTTTAAACCCTTGTTTGGATCACTACCTCAAATCTGTGTCTGTGCCGTTCGTCAACATATTCCACATCTCCATATAGCTTTCCTGGAAGAATAAAAAATATTTTATCAACAGTAATTAGGTAGAAGAAGTCCATGTATCATTTGATCCAGGGAGATACATACTCAGCACACTGGTGCTGGATGAGAAAATGGTCCGCCTCTTTCCCAACCTCATAGTCCCACCCATCTGGCCTGGGTTGTGTTCTGGCATGTCAATTACCTGTAGAGATCAAATCAAGATTATATAACTGATAATGGATGGTAAAAATGCAAGGTAAAAAAACCCCAAAGAAGATAACATACCACAGGGTGTTTGGATTCTGGATTAAATTCTGTGGAGTTGGCATCTGAAAAACACAAGATGAACTGATCTGAGCACAAATCAGCTTTCCAATAGGTGGAAGCTTTATTCATCATTAAATTAGAAACCACTGGAAGCAAATGTTTCTTAACTGTGTCCTCAGCAGAACTAAACAATCACGTACCTTCCCATCCAAGAACACTGCGGGCAAACTCACACACTGCCAGCTGCATGCCCAAACAAACGCCTGCAAAAAACAAGGCCAGTGGAATTCTAAATATTAAACAACATATTTTTATATAATATATAAATCACTGACTATATGTAATGAATTTATATATTAAGTGCTACCTCATATGATTAATTGTCAGTAAAGAAAGGTGTGCAGTAAATACAGATTACCCTTTCAATATGCACCACAGAGAATTTCAGCAGCCAAAACAAATACAAGACCTTGAAACAAAACCCCAGTAGGGGGTTTGTCTTTTCATTGGTGTAAGCGGTATTTGAAAAATTCACATCATACATAAAATATATGAACAGCATCCCAGCACATCCTCTACACCACCCAGCACTAAGGTGTGTAGGACAGAGTCTCTGCTTAGACTGAGTCTATATCTATAATCAACTCAATGTGTTTCCCCCTATTTGTCTTTCAATAACTGCTCGAACTACATCCAACTGCAATATAAGATGATACACAGCATACAGCATAGCCTGACATCTCCCTTACCCAGGAATGGCTTATTCTGTTTCCGTGCCCAAGAAATAGCCTCCATCTTGCCTTCTGTACCTCTTGCACCAAAACCTCCTGGCACCAAAACACCACTGTGGAAAGGACAGAAAAGACCATCACTGAGATTTCACAGACACATGTAGAACCACTTAAATCTATTTAAACCTTGTGTCACTCTCTCTGGAAAACTTAAAAAAGCAAAATGCCAGGCTGGTATTGTACAGCCAATGTAAGATAATTCAGTATCGTATGGTTAGTGAACTAAGTAACATAATTAGAAAAGCGTTAGTTTGTGATAGTATCTGATTAAGACACACTAGTGACATTGTTCTTCAAAAAGATGAAGAAAGAAGAAGAAGAAAAAAAACAAAACAAAAAAAACCACTATCCTAAATTGTGTTTCCTTTATCAAAACAACCCCCTGCAGTAATACAATAATCTTTTTGGCTGTCCCCAACTTGTAGCATACCCTGTTACTGCTTCTTTTGAAACAGCCACAGACAAGCAGGACTTTTCTTTTAACCCGTTTGCAATATTGCTACTACCATAGCTGCACGAACTATAATACTGTATCACCAGAGTGTACATTTTAATATCGACAGCTGCTGATTATCCAAGATTATCCACACTTCTTAGCGTGTTTTCGCCTTGTTTTGTCTACTCACTGAGCACTGCAGAGTTTCTGCCAGGCCTCGTGATATTTCACTGGATCATCTTGCAGTGTAGTAGTCTCCAAATCTGCAGAGTCTATGTACTGCAATAACAACAAACAGTGTAATCTGGATGGAGATCAGTCAACAACAGGCTGTACAAATACAGGAATATGTGAGGTTTTATTTAAGTATAGCAAGTTTATCTGACAACAGTCCAAACTGAAAACAGCGATGCAAAATTCAGAAATTAGAAGAGTTTTCTCCTTACCTTGACCTCTAGTTTGTGATTAATGGCAAGGGCTGAGTGCTCTAGGGCCTTAATAACAGATGTGTAGGAGTCAGCTAACTTTGTATATTTTCCCACCAGGGCTATGGAAACATGCTCCAAGAGACGGTCGGATCTGAAAAGAGAGGGAGATGATTTATAGTACAGAATCTGGTGCATTCTTTGAATGATTACTTCCTCAGCTACCCGTTTTACCTCAACGCTCAGTATGTTGTACTCACTGGGAAAAGAATAAATAAATAAATCTGCTTCTGGTGTCAGCATTCTTTTAGGGAAGGTTTTGTGACCAAAATCATAACAAGCATCATTATTGCTGACGTATTAGGAGGTCCTGAAACTTAGATTGAATCTGTCACGCCTACTTGTCTAGTAATGTTATGTTCAAGGGGTCCAGAAACTCAGCCAAGTCTGACACCAAGTTTTAAATTGAATAAACACACAGAGTCCTTTTTCTATGTTGTATTTGAGGTTATGTCACGAGCAAGGAGCAAAAGCAAACAAACAAACAAAAAAAACAAACAAAAAAAAAAAAAAAACAGCATTGTGGATGTCCAAGGCTTCGAAATACACAGTCCAAAACAAATAGCAGCCAAGTCCACATTTTGTACCTTAAATGAATGTATCTAGTTTTCCCTGTTCAAGACAAAATTAGAAATAGTTAAAGGCTGAGATACTCTTTCCTACCGGTCAGCCATCTCCTTCCACTTTGTGAACATCTTTCTGGGTCTCATCTCAATGGGCAAGTTCAACCGCTCGCACAAGTACCTCACAACACCCTGATCCTCCAGCAGCAGAGGAACTCTATAAATTGAGGAGACATCGTGGACACAGATCACCTGAAAGGAATTAGAAGACGTGTTATTTGTTGACATCTGCTACCTTTTTTTTAAAAAAAACATTTTTATACACTGACCTGTCACTTTATTAGGTATGCCTTAGCTATCAAAAGGTCCAGAGTGTCTCTTGGTATAAAATGTTACAAATCCCCCACATCTTTGCAACATCACCGCTGGTCTGAATTGTTGATACAAAGTAGGATGGATCCACGCTTTCAATTTCTCTACACCACATTCTGACCCCTTCTGAATACCCTGGTTGTAACGAGTGGTTATTTGAGGTACAGCTGCCTTCCTATCAGCTCAAAGCAGTCTGTCTATTATTCTCCGAACTCTGGAATTAACCTGGAGATGAAAAATCCCAGTAGATCAGCTTTCAAAGTCACATCAACTTTCTTTCCCATTCTGATGCTTGGCTCAAACAAGCACCTGAGCAGGTGTACCTAACAAAGTGGCTGATGAGAGGATATGCTTTCCATTTCTACACATCTGAGGTCAGCATCTATCTAAATCTAATGATATCATAGCAACAAAATTAATTATTTAATAATAATAATAAATTATTATATAATGTTATATCTACTTATACTATATGACAACATTATCTGAAATAGTAGATGTGAGTAGTGATGAGAACTGTACTAGCTCATAACTAACATAAGTAGCCTATCCTACCTACAGTTTTACAGGAAATCACCTGTGTGGGCTCCACATGACAAAACATGGAGATCTTTTCCTTGACAGATGTTTCTAGAGGAGTTGTACAGCGACAAACAATCTGCCAAAAGAAGGACATATATCAGGATAATGTATACAAACAAAATAATGCCAGAGCGCACACTTGAGTGTTTACGATTTAATACACTCCAAATTTTATTTGATTGTGTACATAATGAAATTAACATGTGATTCAAAATGATGGCTTTATCAGAAGAATGGGGGTACACTCTTAAGTAGGGGTGGGTTTTTATAATCGATTTATCGATTAAAATCGATTCTGGCTTGGATAACGTAAAATCGATTCATTAAAATCCTGAATCGATTTTTTAAATATAAATTTATTTTGCCCAAAATGCCAGAATATCTGGTGAAATCTCACAAAATTTCAACAACCACCAAACAGCTAAGACAGTAAATGAGAGCAGGAACACGGATTCTGCACAAAGACTTAAACACACAGCGCGACCCGCGGATCAGAATCAGTTAGATGTCGCCTTTCTCACGGTCGGGGCTGAAAGCCGACAGCGCGCTGATTCTGATCTGTCGGCGGTTCAGCGCTTTGTGTTCACGCCCTTTATGTGCTGATTCTGAAGCTGTTAGTTTGATGTCTCTCCAAACAATATTGACCGAACCAGCAGCAAAAGAATATCCAAACTATGCTTCACATAAACATCGTCATGTATTCACTCTTACTTTTACTGTTTTGCTTTGACCACAGCTCTCTCTCTCTCTCTCTCTGTACTGTTTTCTGCATTATTCGGTTGCTTGTTACGCACAAGTCTACCGTTGTTTACAGCGCTGTCAGCCGACGTTTATTTTCTTTTTCGTTTTATATACTTCCGAAAAGAAAACCTAATTTCTGCCGTTCAATACTGAACAAATTTAAACTTTTTTTTAAAATTATGCAAAATGCAAAATGCAAAATGCTTACGGCTGTAACTTCAGAGGTAATGTTCATATGTTGATTAATGGTTTTCTTTCGTTTTTGATGTACTGCAGAATATTTTTATAAAATCCCAGGCCAGGAAAATCACCTTCATGTTTTTCTGTGTTTTATCCTCAGCTACTTTGACACAAAGGCATCTGCTGTGATGCTCACACCTTTGATAAAGTCTTGCGTGTGTCAGCTTCCTTTTTATAGATACAAAAATATGTAAATGTACTGATCTGAATTATAATATTTCTGACTGTCAAAATTTCCCAGATTCAAATCGAATTGAATCGAATCGAATTAAATCGAATCGTGGATCGAATCGATTCGGGACCTTGTGAATCGGAATTGAATCGATTCTAGAAATCAGTGACGATACCCAGCCCTACTCTTAAGCAAGTTTAAACTAGCTTCTTTGTGCTAACTGACTTGAGAAAACCTAAAACCGGGCATTTCACATCTCATATGACTCTTCGTCCTCACAAAATGATCCCTGTGAGTTCCCCCCAATCCAGTGACAGACATTATCAGATGATACTGATATAATAGTGGTAAAAATAAATCTGCCAAATCAATCCTACAGAAAACAGTCCATCTATTGATTTAGCACGCAGTTGTAAAATTAATTCAAGTTAGCCATTTTAACGCTTAGTGCAGTCTCAGTGGTGGTGCTCTTTACTTTTTATTAGTGCTCACACTAGTTAGCAGATCACCCATAATACACCCATTTGACTTGCAGATATAAGAATCAGTTTAATCTGACTACCCACCAAATCTGCAGACAATCCCAGCCCTCTGAGTTCCCGGACGCTGTTCTGGGTTGGTTTGGTTTTCTGCTCCCCTGTGGTATTGGGCTTTAGAGAAAAGATACATCCACACAAAACAAAGCATAAATGGCCGTGCAATAGAAGTCCAAAGTGATTATCCCCCAGTTCAATACCATGTTCCTTCAATTACCAAAAGAATGAATTTAAGACTAATGAAACAAAAATATTTCAAATTACTCATTAGATCTGGCGATCTTACAGGTAATCACTTTTTCTACAATATCTGTTAACACTGCTTGGTTGTGCATGGTCACTAGCAAACCATACCTGTGGTATCAAGCTGACATGGATGTTGCAGAAGTTCTCCCTTTTCACCTTGAACTGGAACTGTCTGAAAGCTTCAATAAAAGGCATGCTCTCGATGTCCCCCACTGTGCCTCCTAGCTGTGGACACAAAACACCAGCTTAAAGCACAGAATTACATGCAAGAATACACAGGCTGAGCCTCAGCACTTTGGAAAGACTTGGGAAATACAGCACACTGTCAGCAGTACCAAGCCCATAATACTGTCAGTGCTGGTTTGAAGTATGCTGTATAGAAAGAACTGCTAGAGGCAGGATAATAATTTAACTTGGTTTATGAGAACTTGACTCTTTTAAGCTGCAAATATATTAAAGACGAAATAATTTTGCAGCACATACTGTAAAATAAACACTTGATTTATAACACAATGATTTAACACTGTTTTTTAAAAATACATAAAACATTTATTTCCCAAGGCTAGAAACAGAGCCAGTGTTTTTACAACCTTTCAACAGCAAATCATTTTTTAAATCCCTCTATTTACCAGTTTTTACTGGTTTTTTTTGTTTTTTTTGGTGCATCACAGTGACAGTCATTTGTTCGGGTTCAGCTATTTCTCAGACCTGCTGCTGAATGGTGCCAATATTTGCTATCGCTTCAGGCAACAAGCTTTTTTTTTTTTTCAATCCTTTTGGAAAATGGATTCCACTTCTGACGTGGAGCATTATTTTTTTTTAAGTCTGAGAACTACTAGACTAAAGAATGACCAATGGAAATGTAAATAAGATACTTCCCACTACAGCATATTTATTTACACTACAGGTCACCTTGGCCAACAACATAAATCCCAGTTTACCTCTATGACACAAACTTGAGGCTCCACACCGTCCTCATCCACTGAAATGGTTGCCTGCTTCATTACCCATTCCTGAATAGCATCTGTGATGTGTGGCACCACTGACAAAGAAAAGAAAAATTTTAGCTATAGTTATCTGTGCATTTGCATTGTATAACTCCACCCTGAGAAATGCATGCACACATGTCAAATCCGCTTTCCTAAGGCCCGTTTTGGCAATAAAAGCAGTTATGTAAACAGTAATATCCAACCTTGTACAGTCTTGCCCAGGTAGTCTCCTTTTCTCTCCTTGTTGATTACCGATTGATAGATCTTTCCAGTTGTGATGTTGTTATCTCTGATAAGCCGGATGTCCAGGAAACGCTCATAGTTACCCAAATCTAGATCCACTTCCCCACCATCATCGAGAACAAACACTTCACCTGGAAAAGACAAACAGTACATCAGTGTTTTCACACAGTTTGTTTTATAGTAGATTTTCACCTGGTAAAAATCCTTCCTGAGCCCCACTTGAGCCCCGCTTACTAACATAAAAAAATAGATATATGCTTGACACTTTATTACGTACACCTTGCTCATACTGTGTCGGAACCCCCTTTGCCTTCAGGACTGCCATAATTCTTAGTGGCACAGATTCATCAATGTGTTGGAAACAGTCCAGAGGTTTTGGTCCATGCTGACATAAAAGCATGACTTACTTTGGTGCAGATTTGTTGACTGCACGTCCAAGATGCAACTTCCATATTCCACCAAATCCCAAAGGTTCTCTATTGGAATGAGATCTGTGATTTTGGCACAGTGAACTAATGTTGTGTTCCATTTGCCTCCAAAGTCAGAGCTATGAATGATGCCATTCCTAAATTTAGTTTGTTCAACAAAAACTTGGAAAAGCAAGCAGTGCCATTAATGCATCACTAGCAGTACAACCCAATGCTTGCTTTTGCTTAAAAATACTGCTGCAAGACATTCACCACTGTCAGTGGTCTGTATATGAGGTGTTTGTGGTTGCAAACACACAAATATGCAGGATATCTTCTCTTTTTTGGGAACACTATATAAAAAATCTCAAGAGATCAACAGTTTTTGAAATCCCGACCCAGATAGCAAAAACAACCATGTCATGTACAAAGTCACTTAATCTACCTTTCCTTCACATTCAGCTGCTTAGTTTGAACTTCTTCAGCTCATCTTGACCCTATATAAATGCCTAAATGCACTCAGTTGCTGCCATGTGATTGGTTGATTTTACACTTCCATCGGCAATCAGTTAAACAGGTGCACATCAAAAAATAGTCAGTGACTGAACACTGTATGGAAACAACCTGTGCCCACACCACTCTACCTTAAAGGCTCTAACACTCCCACAGCACTTCTTGTCAAATGTTAACCACAGAACTCCATCAAACAATTGAATCAAACTGCTGATGGCAATTGACTGAGGACAAGGACATTGTTAGAAGCAGTAAATTATAAATTACTTACCGTGCTCATAGGGTGAAAAGGTTCCAGCATCAATATTGATATATGGGTCGATTTTGATGGCTGTGACATGAAGACCGCAGGACTTAAGGATTGTTCCCACACTGCTGGCAATGATGCCCTTACCAATACCAGATATAACGCCACCAGTAACCAGGATGTACTTCATAGTGGCATCTAAGACTAAACACAGAAAACAGGAATCCAGTAAATGACTTACAAATGTACTTTACATTTCTAGGACAAGTTCTTAGCAATACTGGCATTTACAAGCTGTATTTACTCAAGTAGACAAATAGTATTAAAAGTCCCAAGGGTCCTTCTGCAAGTGGAAAAAATATATTTTATTTTATAATTTTCTATAGTGTTTTTTGGGGAAAATAAATAAACGCTATCCCGCTATCCAGCGAGATATTTTAGTTGCTGTATGCTATGCTTGACACGACCCTGTCACCAATACTCCAGAACTTAAATAAGTAGAATTGAATAATGTTGTTTAATACATTTTTGGCCTTCTTTTAAGGTAAGGATAGTCAAACTCATACTGAGCATTTAATTTCAGATAAGACTTAATTTATATGGCTGAATCAATACATTATTTTTATTTGTAGATGACGACATAAACATAACAGGGTATCAAATCAGTACTAGTATTTGTGTTTTCTCAGAAAAAGACCCAAGCTGTGGAATGTATTGGACTATAAAAGTCGAAAATGTAGTTATAAAAATAAAGGAAGTAAACAGAATTGAAAGGAATTTCTTTCTTGGTAATATGTTACAGGCTTCCATCTGTCAGAATGACCGACTTGATCACTCAGTCAAGTCAAACAAGATCGGAAGAAAACAAAACATCTCAAACAGGTTTCAAGGGCTGCACATAAGTTGTTATATTTGTTAAATAATATGTTATATTTATTAATTTAGTTATCAAGAAGTTAGGACAAGAGAAAGATTATTGTGTTTGTGCGTATGTGTGTGTCTGTTCGTTGGGGGCGGGGTCCGATTCAAGGAAAACCCTGCACAGAATGACTCCTAAACTGTCTATTTTAACAAGGTACTTGCCCTGCACCAACATTTAAATGGAGAATTTCGCTATGTGCTCAGTAATGTTATAGCTATAACACTTAACAGCACAGTCTGTCTGTATCATGGTTTGATTAAACTGACAGCATGATGGTGTTTTTCCTTATAGAGGTGTGGCTAACCCTTTGTTTACATTCATTTGTTTACATTGTTCGGACCTATGCATTACAGTGAGACTGTACGAACACAAGTTGGTAAATCCAAATTGTAAAACCTAAGAATGTGATCGAATTACACCGGTGTGAAAGACGCATTAACTTTTGTTATTGTTGGTTTTATTGACAGTGTATGATGTTAAATTGGCGGGAAAAAAAAGAGCGCCGCTATAAGTAAGGGTAACTTCTCCAGAGGGGCTCCTGAGAGCTTTCGTGGGTTACTGAGTTTAGCCGCAGGTAATCTGTCGTTAAAGGATTGCTACATACATATTTCACAGAGGAAAACTGGTCGGTTGATTAGTTTTCACCTGTCGTAACCCAGTTAACATTATCCATACTGTCTTGTGTGAAGTCCTACCTTATGGATTTTACTTACAGAGACAAAAAACTGATTCATTCAATAGCATCCAACAAGAAAAATGTCATATTTATCGTGTTATTATATCAGTTAACTGGTTATGACCAATTTTGGGACACCAATAACCAACTTAGCGGCATTTTCTTTAAACGACTTTCCGAGGAACGACGGAATTAAACGACTTTCCGAGATACAGCGTCATTAAAAAAAAAGCCATACAAACTCACCAAACGGCTATAGCAAAGTGTCCAGAAATACCTTGATGTAGTGTTTATCTAACGAATTTCTTTCTGTTCGTAAAGAAAGCCCACGTTGTTGCAGTACAGCAAACACGTGTATGACAGGCTGCGCTGACTGGTTGAGCCACTTCTCCAACAGACAGCTTGCGTCCTTCCGTTTCGTAATGTAAGTAAATTTTCCGTCCTTTTGTTTGCTCAGGCAGACCTTGGGCGCCGCCCATACAGGATTAACCAATGACAGAGCTGAATTGCAGAGAAACTCTGCCTTACAGATTAAACTACGGTCGAATTTTATGCCCCGGGTCTCCACACTGGGGCGAATGTAAAGCATTTCAAGGTCAGTGCAGCTGCACCTTTTTTGAAACTAGAAATTAAAACTCATCAGGAAAATGATTTTGGATTATTAAAGCCTTCTTAATCTTTTTTTGTCTTTGTATAAATTGACAGATTTTCTCCACTACTGTGATGAGATATTATCATGCTTAGTAGTAATTACTATTTAAAATAAAGCAATAAAAACATAGCTATTATACTAATTTGTAAGTCAAAATATGTGGAGAAGAACTTTATTCTAATTATCATATTTGTCCGACTCACCACTAGATGTCCTCAGTTTTCTATGTTGCATTATTCATCCCCTAAGCAGGCTAAAGCTTGACCTTTCACAAGTATAATAATACTATTAATAAATAATGATCTGGAAGGAAATAAGCCTTACATTTACTAACACAGAAATTCAATGTCCTCATGTATTATTGTTTGGCAAGTGTGGCACAATGAGACAAAGCACTAGTCCCACTTAAAACCCAGTTTACACTCTAACACAGCCTCGAAGATATTAAAGTTTTTTGTATTCACTGTTGTGCTGCTCCAGTTTTGCTGTGGGTAATGAGAGTGGTGATTCTAATTCATTTCTGTCCATGATCTAATTAAAGACCTCGTCCCTGCCACCTCATTTTCATAAGCTGTTCCCTTCAATTACATCTGACAAGTGAGCAGAGACACACATTAACCTCCTGCAGGAAGAACTACTGTGCTTTCCTCGTGTCTTTGAAACATTAAAATACAAGAGAGCCATTCAAAGCTAATTCCACCTCTCTCAATCTACCTATTTGCAAAACATATCTGAGGATAAGGCCGCACCCACCACCCCCACAGTCTGATGTAGACTTCTTTGATGCAAATGACAAGAGAGTGCCATGCAATGTTGTATTTTGCAATGCTTAGTGGTCATGTGTATCACAACATCCAAAGTCACTCTCTATAAATGCAACACTATCAGTGTGTATACCTTTTTCAAACAGCTAGAGAAGCCAAGAGGAAAAAGCTTAAGTTAGAGCGAAACTTTGTTGACCTAACTCCCAATAAAATAGACATATTGAACCATATAGCACTGTTTTTGACACTCAAGGTTATTTGCGCACAGACAGATGAGATATGTTTATTTATGAGAACTGAACTTTAGGTGTAAGATAGGATAAGATTTTCATTGGGAGTGACCAGGATGGGAGAGGATTAGAAATGAGTATATCAGACGAACATGCTCAAACTAAGCAGCTCGGAGACAAAGTTAGAGAGGCAAGACTGAGATGGTTTGGACGTGTGCAGAGGAGGGATGGTGGATATATTGGATAAAGGATGTTGAAAATGGAACTGGCAGGCAGGAAGAAAAAAGTAGGATCTCAAAGGAGGTTCATAGGTGTAGCAAAGGAGGACATGCAGAGGGTGGGTGTGACAGAGGAGGAGGCTAGGGATAGGGTGAGTTGGAGACAGATTATCTGCTGTGGCAACCCCTAAAGGTAGCAACCAAAAGAAGAAGAAGAAAAAGAAGAAGTGATGTAGTTTATTTTAAACTGCATCGCGCCAGCTGTTGTCTCCTATTATGTGGTTATGTTGTCTTGTTAGAACATGAGGTTAGTAGCTATGGTTTGAATTAGGCTAACAACAAACACAACAAAGGCAACTTATTGCCAAAACATTTTGTTGGCTAAATATATTCAGGTCTTAAGGAATCATTGCTTTTCTATATCTTGTAAAAGACTACACGGAATATTTGGAAATGTTAGACTTCCTTAGGATCATTTATGCTAACTGTTGGACTATGATCTTGTAATGAGAATTTTACAATTTTCTTATGTTTAAAAACCAGATGATTAACCAGTCAGCTGGGAAAATTCAGCAGTTAAATCCAGGATGAAAGTATGTGTTTATTTCTGCCTTAATTGTATAATTATCTGTAATTGATTCCATTAGTTATAAAAAGCACAATTATCTGATTCAATGAAATCATAAATAAAAGACTGCTTGCTTTTTTTGCTGAAGATTATTTGTGTTTCAATTAAGTGACTCAAAAAAATGACTAATATCATCATAATAAAAACAACCATTTCCTTGTTGTGCAAATAAAGTGAATTATCCACGAGAAAAGAATGATGAGAAATATTCCACCAAAGTCAAACATCAGTTTGTTTTGGCAGGTTTCCCCACCACTCCTCTCTGTAAGCTGCGTAGCAGCAGGGTCAAATGTCACAAGCTGCTCTACTCTCCCAGACCTCCAGTGGGCAAGAGAGGGCCAACTCCCAGCTCAAGCAGACAGAAACAGTAGCCCACACCCCTCATGCCAAACACACATTATTTATGAATAAGAGTGGTGCCTTTCCCTGTCCTCTTGTAGTTTTGGAATTTTAAAGACAGATCGATTTAGGATGGGAACACAGATGGCTCTTAAGGCACAATGCAGTTCAAAACCACTCAGAGGAAGAGTGAGCTCTTGGGCAATTAGTGTCATTATGGCTGCTCATGTGCTTGGTGGGCTGGATAAACAGTGGCTGTGGCTTCTAGGGGTTAGGCATGTGGGTAGCATGGATAATGATGATCGGTGCTGTACTGCAGCAGGGCAGCGCATGCACAAAAAGACACATACACACACACACACACACACACACACACACACACACACACACAAAACAGCTTTAAATAGATGCTGGGCAGAAAGCAAAGGTAAAAAGGAAAAAAGAAAGTAAAGGAACTAGAAAAATCAAACTACTTATGATCATAAAACCAAACCAAAACCAAATGTATTCTATTTAAAACAACAATATAAAAACAAAGAAAAGCACCACACTGACACATTTGAGACACTGTGTGTTTACAAAGTTTTGAAACATTAAAATGTATTTTTTATCACAGTTGTTGACTTCTAATTTCCTGTAAGTCAGCAATTCAGGTAACCACTGATAATGTTACAAATGTATTATTCATTTTTATATATACATATATGATATTTGTGTGATATTATATTTTCGTGTGAACTGGTGTTGTTGTCAGTTTGAGATCTGACAGGTTAGCACATATATACACACACACACACACACACACACACACAAAATCATCTACAGTTATAGTGACAACCACATGTGACAAAGAGGATGTGTGGTTGAAAACAGACCGAAAGTGACCTGTAATTTCTCTGAGAAATGCAGCTCGTAGACCTTGAGGGGAAACTCACGCTGAGTTTGTTGTCATTATCTTAAACCTATTTAATACACATGTGTGCGCATGCATCTCTATGGGAGTGTAACACCTACCATTCTCCTTGCCTAAACCACAAGTTATTGAGAAAATAAATGTCAGTTAAAGGGCGTTGTCTGTGGCGTCTGTACTGGTCTCTCCTCCTGCTACTTGGAGCACATCTAATTTGATTATGAGCACCAGTGAGGAAAAGCATTGAGAGTGAGAGTTTATTGGATAACATGGGACCAACGATGACAATAGAGAGATGAGAGGGAGTGAAATGGAGAGAAAGAGAAATAGGAATTAAGTGATTTGTGAGAGAGAAAGGGAGAGAGACACTCCAATAGAGGGAATGAGAGACTCTTCCCATGGGGGGATGAGACTGGATCAGTGCCCGGTATGCCACTGCACTGTCGTCTGTGAGCTGCCTTTGTACATGTATGGAGACCAGCATATCTCATGATCCTCGGCTATTATCCCGACCCAACTCCTAGTATGGGGCCTAGTATTCTCTCCTGCCTATTGCTTCTCTTCCTGCTTACTTTCACCACCTGCCTCTCACCCTTTTTCCTTTTTTCTACTCTATCCTTCCTCTCTTCTCAATCCTTATGACCCCCTACTCCTCCTTATTACACTCTTCCTGTCCATCTCTTCACTCTCCTGGCCAACGCACAGCTAAAGCTGGGCCTCTGCCACCTGAAAACAGATGACAGTTTTGTGCTTTTTTCCCCCTGTTACTGCTACAGACCCCCCTCCAGGAGAGGTCCGTCTGCTTAAGACGAGAGGGGGAAATGAGGATTGATTAATTTAAAAAGCACGCTCTCCTCTTTTTTCTTCTCTGAGCCCCCCTTTAGCAGAACATGCCTACCCAACAGAGAGAGATTGAGAGGAAAATCATGGAGGCTCATTCATCAAGTTCTGTATCCCATTATAAATAATGTGTGTAAAGTGCAAACAAGCCTGGGAACTAAGGGTTGTGGCCTTTGACCAGCACTGCTATTATGTATGTGCAGTTAAGACTTTTTCAGTGACGGAACGGTGACAAGATCAATGTGTCAAAGCCAACATGATCCACAGGAGATTCTTGTCTTTAATTTGTCTTAATTTGAAATAATGTTCAGTATTTCATGTTTTAAGAAAGGGCTAATGTGTATACATCATTAACAATACACCATATAAATGACCAAACAATCATGAATTGTCATTATGTAACAACAATTCAGTTGTGTAACTTTTTTCACAAAATACAAAATAATTGATTTTACTTTAATCTCTAACTGTCAAATGGAATTTTGCTTCCTAAAATAATCAATGTGGCAGTCAAATCACCAGTAACATTAAAAAAAGTCCGTCTGATAACAGATCATACTCTAGAAGGAGATACGCCCTGATGCCTTGTGACCCTGCACATTAGCACTCCTAGACCACATGTCATTTTCAAGTCAGATGCTAGACTGAGCCGAACAAGCAGTCCTTTTATCACTAACTCAGTTATTCAGTTATTTCAACCTCTTCACGCACTGAAGACTACTCGACTTGCTTACACCACTTAGCTGTGAGTACCCGTCACAGGAAGGAGAGGTGCAACTCGCTGCTGATACTTCTGATGCTATCAAGTTCAAAGTTTGACACCATTTACCATTTAAACATGACTTACCTGAGATATGTCCTTGCTAATTCCTATATTAACGAAACATCTTATTATTGTTGTTTTCAGAGGAAGGCATTTTCTAACTGACCAAAGCTAATTTTAAAGTTCTTTGTGTGACCAGTTTATGTCTTTGTGAAGCTACTCATTAGTGCAGCTTTCAGATTTGATGTACAAATATTTGTATAGTCTGTAACTCATAGGGTTAACACTTGAACACCTCTTTCAACATGTTTAGATTTTTTCAGAGTATTTCATAACCGTGCAACATTCCCAATTCCACATACATTTGCCAACAATAACCCAGTATCAGTCAAATGTCTCTCTCTATTCTTGTCCCATACCTCATGTGGGCATGCCAGTGCCCACAAAGAAGCTACAGTGTTATACAATGAAGTGTTCTATTTCGGTGTCCTTATCAATA
Source organism: Neolamprologus multifasciatus (assembly GCF_963576455.1). NCBI lineage: Eukaryota > Metazoa > Chordata > Actinopteri > Cichliformes > Cichlidae > Neolamprologus > Neolamprologus multifasciatus. Next base: position 24,819,725 of record NC_140449.1, read on the forward strand.
GAGGATCTGTCTCTGTCAGTATCTAAGCCCCCTGCTTAGTCTGTGAGAAGTCTTCGTGAAGGAGTGCAAGGACAATGAACGACTTGATAGGAGGACATATCACTTTGGATCACATGTTTAAAAGAATGAAGGAACATGACCCAACCAGAACCAAAGTGGCTGGGTCTACGTGAATTATGACCTGTTTGGTAACAAGTTTGGATTCAGCGCTGATGTGCACAGAGCAAAGGTTCATCAAATCTCACCGAGAGACTGTTTTAGATTTCATACTGTAGAAAAGACATGAGCCACATCTTGTTTCTTTATATTTTGGTTCCAAGGAATGAGACTTTCTTCTAATTTTTATAATGGTTTACAACAGTAGTTCATGGGCTTTCTTTCACGATTTCTCTCTGGACATTGGCTGGTTTTTCAAAACATTCCTTTTTCAGATGAATGCTTTGTTTGTTTGTTAAGCAAGTTAACAATGACCATTTAATTTTTCAAGTATAAAAAGGCACCAAAACAAGGAATGAACCGGGGCTGTGTCTACAGATACCAGAAAAATTTGCAAAGAATCAATTTAAAAAATTGATAGTAAGATTGTGTTACTATCAGCCTATCGGAAAAAGACATTTTCAATTTCAATAAACAAAAAATGCCAAAGATGACACAGTTTGCAAACTGATACCCATACCTATTAGCTGGAAACATGGTATAGCTTACCATGGTTTGCAGTGTGACATTGGAAATATGGGGAAACAGGACAAGTGGAGGACAAAGGAAGGAATGATGGGTCCAAACAGTTATCCACAATATCTAAAAGTAATGTTCTTAAGAAATTGGAAAAAAATCAAGAAAGCTCTGACACAAGACTAGAAACATTATTACAAACATGAATTATTGGGTTCAAATTGTTAACAACATGTATGAAGGAAGTAAAAAGAGAGGTACAACAATGAATGTCTTCAACCATCTGCAAAACATGGTGGAGGCTGTGTCATGGTTTGGGGCTGCATTTCAGACAGCTGATTTGTGGATTTTGTTAAACTGAATCATGAACACAGAAAAAATACTATCAGATTTTGATCCACAATACAATGATAGCTGGAAAGTGTTTTCAACATGAAACACTCTACCAATGCTGTAAAGACATGCCCGGTTGGAAAAGAAACATACAATGGAACACTATCAGTCATGTACTGGCCTCTCTGATGTCTGAACCTTTACATTATTGAAGCAGTGTGGGATCATCCTGACAGAGAAAAGAATAAAAGACAGCCAACATATAAAGCAGAGCTTTGAACGTCCTTCAAGAAGCCCAGAGATCCATTTCTGAAGTCTACCTAAAGAAATGACAATAAAGCTTGTCTAAGAGATCTAAGGCTGTGCTGAAGAGCAAAGGTGACCATACCAAATATTGACTTTCAAACTCAAAGGTATTTCTGTACTGTATTTCTATATATTTTCCATTTTCCTAGCAGCAAATAAAGAAATTAGGAGAGATTCAAAACTTTTGCACAGTACATCAGTACATCTACTGTACATGAAGAAAAATCTGAAACAAAAACCCCAAAACTTATATTACTGACTGTCAGATCCCCCTCTTAGCACATGTTCTGCTTACATGTTCTCCTATCATTTATAGCACACCTGACAGTATCTATTTAAAATATGACGCTCTTTTCCATTCACTGTATTCTGGACTAGATTTGAGTCCCCTGTGATTCTTTAAAGAGTAAACAGGATCTGAACTGCACACAGTGCCTGCTTATCTTTTGGTCAGTGTTTATCAAAACTCCTCAGTACTCATGGTAAAGTAAGGGTTAAATCTGCAAAGAAGTAATCCACTTAACATTGTTGACTCTAGGGGGTTGTGGTAGCTCAGCAGGTGCTTGTGAGTTTAATTTTGACTCATGGCTTTTGCAGGATACCTCTATCCCTCCAGTTTCCCTCCCTTATCTTCATTGTAGACCACTGAGTGCAGCAGGGCTGCAATGAAGATAATCATTAAGGAAAAATTATTTCTCTCTCACCTCTCTCTCAATCTCCTTCCATCACTCATTGAGTTTGGAATGCACCAGTTCAATCACCCCCACTGAGAATAACACTCATGTTGGGTAATTTTGTCTTACATAAGGGAGAGTATTGCACACAACAAGACATGTAAAAACAACATCAGGCAAAGCTAGAGGGAGAGAATGCAATCCTCAGCTATTTGTAATGGAGAACAGGGGAGGGGCAGCGGGGTGGAAGATGGATGTGATTTCACATTAATTGTGTGGGTTCACACAAGTGCGTGCATGTGTGTTCAAATGTGTATGTGTGCATGGGGTAGGAGGTGTTAGAGGAATTTCTGAGAGCTATGCTGACTTTACAGGCACAGCAGGATCTGAATGTGTGTGTGTTCATGTAGTGAGCAAGGAGGCATGTGTGAGTAGGTGCCTATGATGTGTGTACTAGGGAACATGTGATTGTGTGTGTGTGTGTGTGTGTGTATGTATGTGTGTGTGTGTATGTGTGTGTGTGTGTATGTGTGTGTTGTGGGCTGCCACACATGGCTGGGGGAAGAGGGTGGAATCTTCTTAGTGTGATGTTGAATTTGAAGACTGTGGTGCAAGAAACAGGATAGCAAGAGTTCCAGAAGTCAGCTGTAGAGTAACAATGTTTTTGTTTCTATGAAAAAACAAATACAAGCCAAACAAGTGTAAGCACTACTGTAAAAATTCCTATTTAGTTCTATTGGTTTGTTTGTTGTTTTTCTCTTTATTCTCCACTGTGCATGTGCCATCTTTTCTTGTCATGCAGGCTTCACATAATATTAGCAAGGTCCCCTGGTTGGCACTATCAGCACCCTTGATCTAAACAAAACTCATGTCAAATGGGGCATAAATTATTTGAGGTTGAAATAAAGTTCATTTCTGAAGTTGAAGTAATTAAAATGTAACCAATTAATAGTGGGAGCCACAATCCAGTGTACTTCTCGTGCCCCTGCTGGGTGCTGGACACTAAGCTACTGTTTGGTGAAGACAAAAAAAAAACAGTAGAGGGGGAAGGCATATTCACAGGCAGTGAGAGGGAAGGACAGCTAGAAGCCTGAAGGTGAGAGTAGAGACTTTGAATGTAGGGACTATGAATGGTAAAGGACCAGAGAGAAGGTTTAAGGATATAGTGAAGGAAGACATGCAGAGAGTTTGTGTGACAGCAGATGATGCAAGGGGTAGTGTGAGACTGAGGCAAACAATCTGCTATAGGGAGACATAAATGGAGTAGCCAGAAGAAGAAGAGGTGTTTATAAAAAGCATCTTTTTTTCATCTCTTCAAAAGTCACATGAAGTAATATTCAAGATATAATTTGAAGATCATACTGAAATTTTGTAACAGGAACAAAGAGTGTAGAAGAACACTAACCAGTGGATCAATTTAGAATACCATGGATCGCTTTTATGCAGCTGAAAAGGTTTAGTGCATCCATTGTGCAAGTTGACTGGCCTCTGGTAACTGAAGCTAATGTATGGAAGTGACATTTTACATGGCTAATCAAAAACCAGATAGTGTTTCATCATGAGGTCAGGTCAGCTAATCTTCAAGACCTGAAAGCATTAGCTGTTTCTTTCAGCCGAATAAAGAGTTTGAGTTCCATTGTTACATCGTGGTTAAAGAAAAGCTAAAAAGAGAATGGCACAGAAAAATATGAAAAAAGGTGAACTAATGACCGTTTCAATTTAAAATTAGTTATTTAAAAAGGTTGCAATGGAATATGTTTGATTAATGTTATTAGATATGGGCAAAGTCAAAGTTACAGGTGGGCTTATGAAAACAAATTATCTGAACAGTAGGCTGGACATGCCTGCCTGCCGAGACGCCAGATCTAATGGCAATGAGACAAGGAGCACAATGTGAGAATATTAAACTCTAACTTGAATTTTAATAGGACACTCTCACTTATCCACCCACATTAAATTAACATGATTCAGCTTGAAAACAGAGGTGATAGCCCTTTAAATGTCAGATGGGTAAGATGTGACTTTCAGAGTTAGGTTTGTAACTTTTTGGACAATGACACATTTTTATATTTCAGAGAGACAAGCAGAGTTTAGTGGATTGGACACAAAGTTGGTTGAGATGATGGAAGTGCCAGGCAGAAGGAAAAGAAAAAGATCACAGAGAAGATTAACGGATGTAGGGGAGGAGGACATGCAGAGGGTTGGTGTGACAGAAGGGGATGCTCGGGATAGGGTGAGATGTAGGCAAATGATCCGCTGTGGGGAATCCTTTAGTGAGCAGCCAAAGGAAGTCAGGAAGGATTGCAGAAAGGTGAAGATGTCCATGTAGGGTACAGTCAGAAAACACAAGTAGATCTAAGTCACTAGTGTTTACTGACGATATTATGACTGCAGATATGAGTAAGAGGAAGAACTCTGAAGTGTATGGGACTGAAAAGCAAATGTTGAAAAAAAGATCAGAGAAGGTTAATAATGACCCAAAGAATACTGCTAAAGAAACCCACTACTTTCTTAAGGCAAAGAAATAGGATATTCTTCAGTAGCCAAGTCTGCCACTTGATCTCAGCCCAGTAGAGCATGCTTTAGAGTTATTCTGGACAAAACTCACTTCAGAAACACTCACAAACAGGCAGCAGCTGAAGGTGGCTTCAGTAAAGGCCTGGTAGAGCATCTCAAGGAAGGAAAAACAGTATTTTCTAACATCTATGGATATTCACTGAAAACAATCTTCATATTTAAAATTAAGATAGTTTGTTCAATTATTTTAGGCTGTAGTTTGTTTATTTACTAGACTCAGATATTTCTGTGGTCAACTTAGGGTCATCAAGCAGGATCACAGAAAAACAAACATCTGTGTCCAGGATGACCTAGATTCTTCTTGACCCAGTAAACAAACTGTTGACACACTTTCACATTTGGACACCTCTGACTCTGGTCTGACAGATATTTTATTTTTCTGCCAACCAAAAAATGGCTTTTATTGACTCTAAATAGCTCTGTTTAACCCAACCACAGTACACATTCAGTCATCCCTGCAAGTCAACCTGGTGAAATTAGCCTGTTTCTGCTAACACTTGCTGCTCTTCTGCATCTAAGGCTGAGTTTACTTTTTCAACTTCTGATTCTCAAAAATAGCCCTTTCAGCTTTACCTCCTCGATTTCAAAGAGCAGTTTCATTTGGGAACACATTTATCTATCTGGGAATTGAGTAATATTTCAAGCCAAGCATAACCTGTCAGCTCCCCCTTTAAATCTAACTGGCTGTCTCATGAGATGATTGCGACAAAGTTTCAGTCCTGCTCCCTGAGAAATTATGAAAGCCAATTACAATTGATCATGTCACTTTGCAGCTCCTCTCTCATGCTCTCACTCTCCCGCTTTTTCTTTTTTATCCATCTATCACTCAATTGGCCTTTCTCAGCCAGTGTTTCATTCTCTCTACAAACCAGAGATAGATCAAAATGTCCAGCCCAGCATGTATAATCCACAACACTGACCTGAATTCCCCTTTTTTTTCCTTTGCTTTCTCTGCTCCACTGTTCCCCTGTCACTGCCGCCCCACCCCTTAATCCCCCCCACCCCCCAGCTCTCTCTCCCTCTCTTCTCGCTCTCTTCAGCTGTCCTTCTCCTCAAAGTGAACTCAGCACATAAGGTGGTTTTGTTACTTTTTTCCCGACTGCTTTGTATGTAATCACCATATTCACAGCTCGTCACCTGTTTATCAGGATCTCACTTTGTGAAAACACTTGTACGCAGGATGGGTGTTTCCAAGGTTACCACAGAGGCACTAAATAACTGTGACAGCTGTAGCTGGGGACTCTAGTCAAGCGAAACGATATTGCCATAGATACATAGTACTAGTAAACAAAGACATTTAATCCCCATACTCTAAAAACAAACAGAGTCATGATTTCAAACAGGCATAAACACTATGCTGATTTCATAAAACAGTAGAAGCTTATGTCATGTGTGATCAGTGTAACAGGAGGTTGGATATTAGATAGCCAAAATAAACGGCACTGAGGCAGGGTTTTTGAAATGCCAGCCAGTAGTAGTCTATGCCATCTCTTTAGGAAGAGACCCAAAACATAGTCACAGCTAACAGTGGTACAAATCTGTGATTATTTTACATCCACTTTACTGAGAGGTTAGAGGCAGTGGAGAATGCCTGGATTGTAATCTCCACAGTAGTGTGTCTGTGGCCATCTGTGCCGCAGTGTTAGTGTGTGCGTCTAGAGGTCTGTGTGACGTCTGTTCTGTGCCCATGCGGTTGGTACTGCATTCATCTTTCAGTCACCCAAAAGCAGATGTCACTGGGACGATAGGGAGCGGCAGATTGCCGTGGCGACCGACCGATGGCAGGTTGAAGGTGTCTCCGCCCTGCGGTGCCCAGCAGATGGAAGCTGAGGTCATTATCTGCTGTTCTGTTCATCTCCTTACCCCCCATACTCCCGTGCCCCCCCCCCCCTCTTACTGCGTCAGCGTACTGCAAAGATGCATCGGATCAGATACTGTTTGATAGGTATTAAATGTAAACATATTATCAAGTGCTTTACAGCTCCAAAACACATTCTGCAACTTAAGCTGTTTGGACTGCTGATAATTCAAGCTCATTATCACAGTCTTTTCTAAGGACTGTGAAAAACATTTCTTTATACACACAGTCTTGACCTCACAACTGTGATGCTGCTGAGGGAAAATATTAATTGCAGATCCACTGCAATAGAAATAAGTATTCTTTGCCCCAATTGCCAAGCTACCATATTTCTTCATTAACAGAAAACTAAGGAAAAAAACTATGCTACGTGGCCATTCAGAACAAATAATCCAAGTCAACAGCCACAGGCGGAAAGTAGGGCAGCCTGGAAAGAAGCACTGCCACAGCAGGCAGGAATTCCTAGTTTATTATGCTGCTAGATTCCTTCTATAATAAGCTGTGCAAGCATAGAGGACAAGGATAAATCCACGTTTACATGCATCGTGTCATGTCCTTTTTGTGTGTCGTGCATCAGGCAGCTGTCAATAACAGAGGGTTTCCCTGACCACAGCAGCACAGAATGGCCCAAGCTAGGAGTGTCAGCAATTATGCCTCGAACTGCCCCAGGCTACAGTATATTGAGCAAATTTCACTTCCTGTATTCCTGCTGCTTTTGCCACTCAGCAGCTCTGTGCTGTTGGTTTTCTCTCTTTCTAATACGAGACAGACGTGCTCCAGATGTGTGATGTACATTATTCAGGCCACGGTGTATTTTGTTTGTGTAAACGCAATATCTTTGAAGCTCTGGCGCATGTTCAAAATGCATGTACCAAGTTGTCCTTGTTTTTATTTGCTCTTTCGGTTAAAGCAGTGTTGCAATCTATTTAAACACATGCACAGCTTCTTCTGCAAGTGAATGAGTTGGAAGTGTTGGGCACTTTGCAGCCTGTGCACATGCACACATGTGGCACACAGACATAAAAACCACCTAACTGGGGCGTTGCTGTTTGGCTGTCAGCTTCATTTTATAGAGTTGCTGAAATTATTAAAGTTTAGGCTTCTGTTAGACGGTTTTCATGCACTTTTTTAGAAAAAGTGCTTTCCGCTTTCCAGATTTCTTTTTGTTTTTTGTTTTTTCAAATTTCTCACGCTTCAGTGGTTCAGATCATCAAATACATCCTAATACTAGATAACCCAATTAACCGGATATAACTAAATACAAAATTTGTTTTCAAATGATGATTCCCTTTATTGAGGGAGAAAAAGTAATTGCTCCTCACACTTACTCATGAGTTAACAGAGATTAACAACATTTCATTAGCCACACCTAGGCAACATTAATGCCAGAGCTGTTGAATCACTTAAAGAAAAACCTGTCTGACAAAGTGAAGTAGGCTAAAAGATCTCAAAAAAGCAACACATAAGGCCACAATGTAAAGAAACTCAAAAACACATGAGAAACAAAATCACTGACATCAATCAGTCTGGAAAGGGGTACAAGCCATTTCTAAGGCTTTGGGCAGTCCATGACCCACAATGAGAGCGAATATTCATAAATGGAGAACACTTAGGACAGTGTTGAACCTTCCCAGGAGTGGACCGCCTACTCAAATTACTTCATCGGTGCACTGACGACTCATGCGGGTCACACAAGCCTCAGTTAAGGTCAGAGTTTATAATTCAACAATAAGCAATAACTTAGGCAAAAATACCAACAAGGAGAGAATTTCAAGGTGAAAACCACTGCTGACCAAAATGTGTGATGGTGAGGATCTGGAGGACTTGCCATAATTGACAGGAACATGAATTCTGCTCCTTACCTGTTGGTCTGACCATCAGTTTGTGCCCTGAAGCAAACTGGGTTATGCAGGAATGATCTGAAGCACACCAGCAAGTCCACCTGTGAATGGCTCAAAAAGCAAACAAATAAGAAAAAAAGAATGTTGTGGAGTAGCCTAGTCAAAGTCAGGACAAATCGCAGTGAGATTCGTTTGCATGATTTTAAATAAGCTGTCCGTGCTGGAAATGTGGCTAAATTAAAACAATTTTGCAAAGAAGAGTGGTCCAAATCTCCTCCACAGCATTGTGAAAGACTCACTGCCAGTTATCGCAAAGGGTTGATTGCAGTTCTTGCTGCCAAGGGTGACACAACCAGTTATTAGATTTAGGCGGAAATTGTTTTTTCACATAAGGAAAGATTTGGTGTGGGTTGCTTTTTTCTCTTAATAAATGAAATCAGCATTTAAAAACGACATTTTGTATTTGCTCAGGTTATCTTTGTTAAAATATATTTAAAGGATCTGAAACATTTAACTGTGACAAATATCCAAAAAGTATATTTTCGCTTTATTTTTTATTTAAATTCATTGTTTACAAACTAATTAAATATATGGTGATTTGTTAAATTTAGCTTTTTGGAAGCTTACTAATATTTTTTTCTTCTTCGGTTTACATTTGTTGTAATTTTCATGTTAAGCAGGACATTTATTGATTTTTACATCCACCCATTTTTAGCCTCTCAGTTTACAAAATGCAACAATACCAAGCAATTTCAGTCCTACGGTCATAAAAATATTACTTGGTCCTCTTGCATATAAAGCAATAATAATAATAATAATAATAATAATAATTAAAATGCAAGTAAAATATATAAATTCAAAGTTTTTTTTATTCAAATAATTCAAAATATGCTTGGTATAAACTGAATGCATACAAATCAAGTACATTTTATTTGACTAGACTCCATTAAAATGAAGGTTTCACCTTACACTTATCTAACAAAATCTGGTGGAAACTGTAATTGCTTAAAGTCAGCATTTTGAGAATAAATATTTTTTGATTGTACACTTTGTTTCTCAGAAAAAGCTGAAGCGTTTGGATCTTGTGTAATATTTAGCGTGATTGCTGCAGGGCATTTCTTCACCTTTCTTCTAGGAAATTGATGGGTGGAGCTAAACTGGTTAGGGATGGACCACACCTGAGCAGGTTAAGCACAAAAGACTATAAAGTGGATAGATCCAATGACATGCAATAAAATGCTGCCAACAGTGAACTGTCCACATATGTGTTACATACAAACTCCAGAACTTCAGCTTAAATCAAGTTCTCTATTGTTGTTGTGGTTGTTGTGCATACTTTTAGCTAAATATAAAACCAACAGCAATCTCATGTTGCAAACTGGCTTTAATGTGACTGGAAACATTTCTTTTCTCCATTACTACTATTTGTCAGTCTTCTCAGGGGATAAACAAAGTGTCATAGTCAGATTTATTCATTGCACCAACTACATTGTCCCACTGGGTTTTTACAGAGTTTACATGTTGCATGCTCACACAGTGTATCCCTGTATCAGGGGTGAATAACTCTCTTAAGGGTGTTTGGTGTCCAGATCATTACCATAATTCCTGACTCTGAGGCACGCTTCAGTCTGTGGTAAGAACACAGACTGAAGACAGAACATCTCCCCCTCTACCCCTCCAGTGGCACATCTCAGGGAACCATTTTTGGCCCCTGTAGCATTTTAGTGAGTAATCATGGGGCTTTGGAGCTCTCAGTCCTCCATTTACATGTCAAAACCTCCCCAGGCCCTGGATGTAAAGGACCCAATTTAGAATGACAAAGCTCTGCCAGAGACAGCTGATCCACAAAGGAAGCCTGGTTAAGTTCTTCCTCCCAGTCACCAGCTGCTCCACTGACCCATAGTACCTCTATTCAGCAAAGAGACAGGGGAATGCTGCCACGTGCACTCACATTTAGCTATTGAATAAAAGAGAATGGTGCTTTATTGTTATAAATCACCAAGTTTGCCAAAATCGATCCAGTATCTGTTCGGAATACTGTGATCCTATCATTCATGTCAACATAACTCTTTCTTTTGTTTTACAGCTTCATTCAAAATCCTCCCCACTATAAAACATCACAACCAGAGATTGTTAAAATCTGCCTCACCTTTTTTTATTTTTTAATTCAGACCTCAAACCATAATTTCATTGCAAAAAGAGGTCAGACAAATAAGCTGCATCTTTGAGGTGACATAACTGATTACTGGTGATTTCAGCACATACGGTCTTTTTTTGTTGACCACTTGAGTTTAGGACAAGGATGTTAAACTCATTTTACACTGTGGGCCACATTCAGCCCCATGTTGATCTTCTGTGGGCCAGACCTTTAAAATTTCAATGTCTGTCACTTTAAACAAGTTTAAACTCATGTAATCCCTGAGGTAAGATTTGAATATATGCAATTTCAGAAACATGTCTTAGTTTAAGGAAAGAAATGCTGTTTGGAGCTAAACATTTAGAAAAAGATTAATTATTTGAATAAATAAACCTTTCTTCTATATATTTCATTTCATATTTCAGCTGTTATTTACTCAAAATGATTGCTTCATGATTCTTGAGGTTTTGAGTGTGTACTATAAATTGCCATACGGGTTGTCTTTAATAATAGGAAAAGCTGTAAAACATTTAAAAGTACAATTAAGTCTAACATTTATGCCCTCCGTCACGTTTTCCGAAGTTGTGCAGTGTGGCCAGATTCTGGCCCCAGGGCCTTATCTTTGACACCCCTGGTTGAGAACAACAAGTGAACAGAACTGTGTGACTTGTTTATTTATTTATTTTTAACACAGTGTGCATGGCATGTGTCAGAAAGAGCTCTGCTCTATTTGTGTTTGTATCTGACACAAAGTCATCTACAGATCTGTCACTTCCCTCCCGTAACTGTGCACTGGAACGGCAGGATACTCGTAGGTCACACCCAGAGTGCTTTTCTTGGAACTGTGTCATGAACCAAATGGAAACACATTGCTCCTTTCACCCATACTCCCACTTTTACCCTCATGCACCTGACCTCCAAGGGTAAAAAAAAAAAAAAAAAAGTAAAACACAGGGCTGAGTTGGTAAGAGAGTAATAACAGGAAGAGACAACTGCAGGATCAGGCCCAGATGGTAAGGTATGGCCAGCTCCTGTTGATCCGAGGAAGGGATTACATAAGTAGATTTAAAGCAGTGAAAAGGGGGACATGTTTCATTAGCATCACTTGTGCCAGATCTATATTTGGAGCATGAGCCCACAGAAACAAGCATGCAGGGACAAAAATAGCCTTTAATAGCCCAGTTTGGGAGCTTTATTCCATTCCCCTCTCCTGCAAAAAGGATGGTGACAGAAGGAGAACACTGTGTATGAAGCGGCTCACTTCACCCACTCATGGTTCTCCCTCAGGCAAGGTAGGAAGGAGGCAAGTGTGGGAAAAAGGAGAGAGGTGGAGGAGTGGGGGGGTGGAAGTGGACAAGATGTGCTCAATTACCTCGGTACGCTGTGCTTTGTTTGAAAAGCCATTTACGAAATACTACAAAACAGCTGATTACCTCCATATAGTCACATGAATTACCTTTCCACTAAATGCTAATGGATGATACTGAAACAAATGAAGACTTTTTTCTATTTAAATTTCCTCCTTTATCAAAGCTACGCCCAGCTCTGTTTATACCTAAGGAACAACAAAAACAACTAACTTCTTCAGTGTAATATTATTTTACAGAGTCCTGTACAATACAGGTTCTTTACTATTATATTCCAAAAATAAAGTTTCTTGCTACATGTTAGTGCATGTCCAGACTTAAATACAACAACAAGGTTTTGTCATGCCTGAGAGTCTGTAAGTACTGTTGGAAAGAAGGATAGACAGTCAGTGTAGCTACAGATGTGAGGAGAGCAGCGAGGGAGTTGCTAGAAACCCTATCTCCTCATATTGGGTGCCTGTTGCCCCCAGAGAGTAAGCAAGAAACAAGAAGCCCAGCTGTCCTTAACAATAGACCTACCCCTCACCACCCACATCTCAAAAGGCCTCATTCAGTCCCTGGGCTCTCCAGACGCTGTTTCCAGGTACACTAGCCACAACATGCTTGCTTTCAAAGCAGATGTCTGTCTCCGTCTGCGGTACTTTTGTGTGTTTATGGCATATGTGCAAGCCTTCATGTTGTAGCCATCTGTATAGGGTTTTTTTGTTTGTTTTTTTAATTTACAGAGTCAAATCAGAAATATTCAAAAGTGAACGTGATGTGTCAGCAAGTATTTTTCCTACAGGTGGTGAGTTTTTCACACCCAAAAGATTTTCTCTGGTGGAAAATCATTTGAGCTGGCTTTTAGATGGATCCCCTTGACTATTAGATGCTTCCCAGGGACTTGGGCTTCATATTAGCTTCAGGCAGACTACCTAAAGAAATAAATGCATTTGTTTTTGTATCCACTCTTACTTAACCTGCCTCACCTACCACATCTGCACCACCCAAAATTTCCACAATGTGTTTATCTTAAGACTCCATGGAATCCCAGAATCATATTCCAAATAAAATATATGTCCATTCGGTTGTAAAACCCTCCGTTTATTTCCCAGTGGTGTGTTGGCCATGTCTCCTGATACATTTATAGAGAGCTGCTGAGGGTTCATGCCTTTGTCATTGCACTGGCAAATAATTCTATAAGGGCTATTGGTGTAATTGCGAGGCGTGGCCAGACACATGTGATATCACTGCTTTGCTGAACTGAACAACCAGCCATTTTTTGTTTACTCGCCAAGATGCTCAATGGACTGAGCAGCTGATCAGGCTAGTCACTAAAATGTAGTGCAAAAAGTCAGAGCCAGGTGAATTTTTTGTTACAATGATTCAGAGATGTTTTCTTTTCTTTCTTTTTTTAAATTTTAATTTTAAGCATTGTTTTTAGACATGAAATAAGTTAAGATTCACAAAAGATGAACATGGCCTTATGCTGCCTGCTAGCTCCTTTCTCAGCTAGACGGGAGTTTAGCTCTGTGTTACTGGTGTTGTGCCACGTTGCAGTCATTGCCGGGAAAAATTCTCATTGTACGTCAAAAGTGTCAAAAGGGCTGACATAGTTTGCAGTTAAATCTGCCACTTAATAATGAATGGCTGTGATTGGGTCGCAGCTTTCAAACCATCACTCCCTAGACTGTTGTGATTGATAGGTGTACTGACTGCATTCATTCTGATTTGGATTATGTTAAACATTAACAAAAATGTTACTAGCACCAATCGAGAAAGATTGCTGTTGGAATGAAATTAGCACATCATTTGATGTATTTAAAAAAGGAAATAGGTGCTATAGAGGTATGATAAATAAACCAGCAACAGCTTTGTATTTATTCTCCTCTCAAGCATTTTTAATACACAGGAAGTACTGAAGCGTGTTTGAGGCCATTTAAGCAAAATCATCTGCATTATCTCCAGTACAGACTTCAGCCTTTTTCTCAAATGGGGGAAGGGAACAGTTACTAAATCCACTTATTCAGAGCCCCGCTCCACCCATCCCAATCCAGAAAAACTTAATGTTTTCTATCAAGTCACTCTTGTGTCTGTTTTGTAGGTGCAATCATCGCCTGCTTTAAACCAAATTACATCTTACACAGGCGTGTCTAAAAGTTAATTCAGTGACAAGTACGTGTGACAAATTACCTGACACTGTTTATATTGGGAGGATGTCAACTCCACTTCATGGTGTGAAAAATGCTAATAATTCTGAAAATTCTTCATGATCGCATCTGCTCTCTATATTCAAGAAGAGTGTCTCTCATGATCACCCCTTCAGCTGTCACTTTATATTGAGTCCCAGCTCTTCACTGCTGACGTGAATGATGTGTTACTGAGAAGTGTGCCCACGAGTGCGTGGCGTTTGCGGAAATGCATTTGGGAGACATGCGTGAGTCTAAAAGAGGACAAGGCTGTGTGTGTGATGGTGTTTTGCGTAGGTGACAGTCTCATGGGTATTCCCAGAGAGCAAAGTCTCTATTCCATGCAGCACAAACACAAACAGCTCTTTAGAGAGGAGAGCACCAGTCAGTCAGTCCCAGGGCTTAAAAGAGAAGGCGTCCCCTCCCCCATCACTAAGACGAGCCTTACACACACACATGGACAACACGTACACTTAAAGGCGTACAGGAGAAGGCTCTCTTACAGACATGCACAAGGCAGGCGTATTTCTTCTTCACACACTTTGCCGTCCTCAGTGCCCTCCCTGTGTTTATTTATGACGACCCCAGCGCTGATACCATCTCATTCTCTCTCAATTACATCAGCCAACTCCCTATCCTCCTTAGCAGAAACTGTTTTTCTTCTTTCCCTATGTTTCTCTTTTTTCCCTGTCTCCTTCAGCTGGTTTTTAAGGTACCTTTTCTTTATAAATCATTAAATGAATACCAAACAAGAATGAAAATGTTGTTTCCAGCCAATTGATAGTTTACAACCCAACAGCATTTGTTAATTTATGCCAAATACACAAGAGGCACAAAAACATGTTCCATGGGGAATGAGTGACTGTTGCATTGAGTTGCATCACTACTCTTGGTAAAAAATAATAAATAAATAAGCAAGCCATACTGGTCACACATTAAGCATAGCATGATGTAATTTGACACATCAGGCAAATGCAACAGTGCTTGTAAGATTTAATTTATCACTTGTACTCTTTTGTTCATACAGCTCCTGTAATTACCCCTTTCCTCTTTCCCAGTTTCACAAATGATTTCTAAAGGCAGGGAAAATCCCAATTATTCCTTACCTGCTCAGGTATATCATTCTCTGTGGCAGGAGAGCCATAACATCTGCGATTAGGATCCTACTGTAGCATAGAACACTTTTACAGAGTTGATTTTTCATTCCCCATAGCAGCAAATATATTTTTATCCATCCTAACATTGCCCTTTTAAGTCAGATTTACAAGTCACAGGTGTCTCTGTGTTTCAAACAATATCAAACCTTCCAAAGTGTTCTATTATCAACCCTTCTGTGTAGTGTTTCATCACAATTCCAGGGTGAAATATCAGAGAAATAAAGCTTGATGATCCAGATTGTTACATCCCTGCAGCCTTTTATCATAATTCTCTTGATATTTTCCTTGCTCTCTGGTCAAGTCCCTGTATTGTGCACTACTGCACAGCACCATACTTAATCAGCTGCCTTTTGAAACTAACCTCTGAAGCATCATCTGTAAATGAATCATACTAAAATTAACTGTGATGATTAAAGCTGCTGTGGGTTGTGCTCAAAAGTGCTTTACTGATTTGCAGTGTTTCTGATGCATAAATGATTAGTCCACTGCTTGCTGAGTGGGGTATTTTGGCAAATTGGCTCAGGCTGCACATAATAACTAAGCTGGAGTTACTATGTACAAAGAAAGTGTGCATGTTTTTTGTGAGGTTTTTTTTCTATTTCCTGAATTTGTTGTAATCTGTGTTTATCTGTTACAAATTATGAACACAAGCACAGCAGAGAAAAATTGAAAGTATGCTATCGAACTTCTTTAGTGTAGTGACCATCCACTTCCTGCGACACACAATAACAGGAAGTGGTTAACAAGGTCCCAGACAGCCATCCCCATTACTGAAAACGCACACAGTTCCTTCCACAACAGCGTATCGTTTTCAGCCTCAGTGTCACAGAGCAAAGGGCCACAAATACAGGATTTTTTTTTTACTCAAAAAAAAAAAAAAAAAAAAAAAGCAGGATACAAACTGTGAACAGCAGGAAAAGGTGAGGTCTCAGTTTGAGCGTTTCGCATGTGACCGAGCTCTGTACAAACACATGTAAGGGTGTGTCTGTATGATTTAGTTCACTAGAGGGTGGTTTGCTTAAAACACATTTTCTTATTAAGCCTAGAAAGAAAGTAAACCTGAGGCAGATGGGATTGGCAATAAGGTTTAGGGAAGGGCAGGCATCTTTAAAAATACTTAATAAGTGACTAAATAAACTGCCTGTCTATCCCTGTGAATCATGGCTAGATTTAAAACAATTAGATGAATGAACCAGTATCAGTAGAGCCAGCCGGGAAATCAAACCTTTGCTGAATTTATTATCATTTTGGCAGAAGAGCAAAAGACATCTTATCCATTAAAAACATAAAAACTCAGTGCCATGCTTTTCTTTCTTTAAATGAAAAATACTCACAAATTCAGACAATAGTTGTTAATAATCTTACTATAGTGATTGTAACATATGTATGCATACATGTCTATATGTGCCCCATCTCCTCCTTGATGGCTTGGGCCAATCTCTACAAAACCTTGAATGAACATCATCACACATACAGCGATTATTAACATCTGTATCATAAAATAAAAATCTTGTAAATAAAATTTTTTTGGATACTTTTTTTTATATTATATCATCTTGTCCCATTTGAATGCAATGTAATGTTCTTTACTTGTTTTGGTTACATGTGTCACACTCAGTGTATGTTAACCATACATAACTTGATGGTCACTAAAATTTTAATCCCTAATGGAATTTTGTTCAAGTCACCACTAAATATGAAATGAATAATTTGAAACAGTGCAACAAGCCTGGTTTTTGCTAGTATTTCTTTGCCTCTGCCTCTTTAGGAGCTGCCAATCATAGATCTGCTGCCACTACCAAAAGGGAAAGTGTGACAAAGTGGGTGAGAACACCATTTGTCCATATTCTTAGTTAACATTCTTGTTTTGATTCAGCCATATCTCATATGTATACTGTAGTAGGCAAACGTGTACTATCCCGGGTTTGTTTATGTTTTGCACTTTCACAGACTATGTAATGTAACATCTTGATTTAAATCAATTCTGAAAAGTTTGTTAAGTTAACATGTTATTTATTTCAACTGTTAATTTGTCTAGTTTGAACTCACATTACCTACCCGTGTTCCAGGATCAAAAGGAGGAAATGGATCTTCACTTCCTGTATTTATAGTTTCCTGGTTAGTCTGAGGTCACCAGGTGAAGAAGGGGAGAATCCTTGTAATTTAATAAAGTTGATTTTAGAGTGTGTTTGTAGAGAAATGGATTTAGTGTTGTGATATGTATTGACTACACCTTAGAGTTTTTATTGCTAGGAAAGAGTAGCAGTATAGGATTGAGTAAGGAAATGTTTGTCTTACCTACGGAATGGAATAGTCCAGTGCTGAGCTTGTTTGGTTAAGTGGACTATTTAAGTAGATGAACGCAGGTGTTTGAGGAGAAAGGACCAGGTCAGTGTAGCTGTGACCTTAATTTCTGTTGATTTAAGTTCAGTTATTTTTATTTCTACTGAGTTAACTATGGAGTTGAGTTTCTTATTTATTTTTGTAAATATTATTTGGTCATAAAAATGGTGAATAAATCACTCGCCACACTGGACAGCATCACTCTTCTATCGCAGACAGGCACTTGGACTAGGTACCCTGTGAGCTGGGAGGCAGGTAAAGGTGGGGAAATCTTTGTGTTAACACCTAGAATCCTAAATTGGGTTTCAGTTGTCCTCACACCTAAAATATACCCATAGCTGTCAGAATAATAGGTGTTTTAGCTATTTGAACCTATGCAAATATGTATGAAACCAATGATTTTATGGAATCCTCCAAAAAACAGTGTGATGCTAATGATGCTGCACATTGGTTGAACACTGATTGGTTGAAAACTTGGCTGGAACAGGAAAGGGAGAGACAGCTGAGTCAACCAGAAAAGGCAGAAGCATGAAAAAAATTATAATTTCACTGCCCACTGGTGAAAGTAAACAACTGCAACATGTAGACAGTCAGCAAAGCTGGGTGTGAGCAAATACCCTAGAGGCATCTTTATAGCTTCAGCCCCTGCACATGTATTAGGGTCCACTAGGGTCCCTTTGGCACTATATAAATAAAATGTAATTCATTAAATTGAAAAATTGGGTCCAAATGACCTAAATTTCATCATTAGACAGTGAGCACCGCGGTCCATGCAGATGTCCACATGCCTGCTTATTGTTTTTGACTGTCCATCACAACCCATTAACCACATGTGCGCCCCAAGCTTTGGACTTCAAAGGAGTATACCAGGAATAACTGCTCAGCTGTGATGTCTCTAGCTGCCAGTGTCTATATCTGCAACAGAGTATAATCAGGGACTTACAATACAATGCACCAAATACATGTGCACCCTTCAAATGGACTTCAAAGAACTAAAACTGGAATGATTATTCAGCTGTCTTTGTTCATGTCTGCTGTTTCGGAAAACCATGTGGTTCTCTCACAAGTATTTCTTACACACTATGATCTTGCAAATCTTTTGAAAATTCTGCCCGACCAAAAAGTAAAAAAAAAAAACAAACACAGATCCAGTTAAAAAGAAAATAACTAATTTTAGTGCTACAATCCAATCCACCTAGTGGATGTTGACAAAGTTCTGGATATCCTGAAAAAAGGCATTTACATTCTTACAAATAATTTCTGCCAATTGCATTTGGAGGGGGTGCACGAAAATCTCCTGGAGCTGAATAGGGTTGATTGTGTGAATACTAACAGCAGAACTCAGCAAAGACCAGGATTAACATCCCAAGAACAATGTTTCTTTGAAATAATGTTCCCAAGTTTCTAAACATAACAGAAGACTTTGCTGCTATGAGCAAATAGAGTGGAAAAAAACTGAGCATACAGTTAATGAACATTTTGCTGTTATGATGTGTTTGCTACCATTATTTCCAAAAAACAAAAAAGTTCAAGACGTGATCATACAGAAGATATCACCTATCATCTGTGAAAAGTGATATGTTCAAATTTAGTTCAGAAACCTTTTAGCATAAGCGAACATCCATAATTGCAAAGCTTATATAAGTCATCTGCATCTACCATCTACCATCCCTTATTTAGCATTCATATGCACAACTACCACTAAAGTGATGCTACTTCTTTCTCTCTCTCAGTCTGTAATTAATGTTCTTTGGGGGATGTGTAAATATAGTTGCTCAGTCTTTTAGCCAATTACGCAGAACAAAGACGGTGGATGTCAGCAAAATCCTCAGCGCTCTGGGAGCTCCCAGCACAACCAGGACTGACCTTCAGGCTTTCACTTCTTTGCTGCTCCTTATCAGCACACATTACTTTGTTATTGTCATCCTGGCTCACAGCAGTCTTTCAAGGACAGTTTGGGGTGTGAATCAAACCAGAAGCAAACTTTAAAGTTTTTCCAGCATAATTAACTTGCCAAATAAAGTCTGCGATCAATCTTATCAACCCAATGAGAGGATGGTATGTTTTTCTGCTTGTACATGGATTTGATGAGCAGTGAGAGATGATTATTATCTGGCTTGTTACCAAGTAAAATTTACTTACTGTATGATTTCTTAATGAGAAAGATTTACAGTGGTAGTCCTTATAGACCCTTAATTTTATGGATGTTATGGTGTGGATGTTTCCACATACATCATTAATAAAATATGCAATTAAAAGTTATTTCAAGCAATTACAGCATAAAAACTGAGCGTCTTTCTCTTTTTTTAATCTCTGGTGGTTAATATTTTCTGTTTTCTTCTCTTTCCCTTTCTCTGTCTGACCATATTTTTCTTCATATTTTTTTACTAAATGAATGAAACTTGACATCAATGGCATTATACTCTCTTCAAGGTTTAGGCAGAAACCCTGAAATTAATTTACACACTAAGCCATTTGATAGATTTCACTTGATTCTGTGTTCATACTTATGATGTCCAGCTTACTCACCATTACCAAAGCCTTGCAAAGGTTCACTATAGCTGCTGGTGTTAGGGATGCAGAAAGTTGGATAAGTTTGCAGATGAAAATGCGTATGAGTTAACCATTTCCTTTGAGTCCTAGAAACTCTTAGTTTTAGTTCTTTAACACCATAGCTTGGCCCTTAGTCCAAATGGCTGACTAGGAAAAGCAAACTTCCTTTTTGTTTACTTGCTCAGTCTGTCTCTCCTTGCTTCATGCTACTGTTCTGGTTTCAACTCAAGATTGTGCAAAGGAGACAGCCAATTCTCCAGTGTCCATCTGTATTTATCTACACAGCAAATTCAAAAGTGTTAAATGTTTTGGTGTTAGTAGTCTTAGAGTTAATTTTACTCTAAGTAGAGTCACATTCTTTTAATGTAACTCTGAGGTGTAAAATGATAGTAGTTAAAATCGAGTGTTAAAAATGAGTGTTTCTATTTCAAATCTGGAGGTGTTACAATGGAAACATTAACTCTTGACCTCTTAACTCTGAACTCCTACAGGGGCTATGACACCAATAGAGTAAATTCACAGACTCCGCCCCCAGCACGGCTCCAATCGAAGCTGAAGTGAAGCCGTTTCAGAACATTTTGCTCTACATATTTGAGTTGTTTGCCATGCTTGGTAAGTCATGTTTTCAAAGATTGTTTCAATTATTGTTATTAGCTTTTACTTCTGTGGCTCTTTGGAGTTGAGACAAAGCTGTGTGAAAGGCATTAGCCATGTTGCTCGCTGATAGCATCATATTCTGTTTTAGCTAGCTGAAAGGTATTGTTTGCGGGCAAATACCACAGCCTTGAAAAAAAGCTTGCATGTGAATTTTCAGTCAAATTTCTTGGTCAAATACACTTAAAACAATGTCTAGAATGTGAAATGTTGATATAATGGTGCTACTTGAAGCCTGAAAACGATCTCCCATAAAAAACGAGCAGACAGCAGTAGCAGACGTCCCGAGTCCCGACTGAGTTCTACGTTAGCATTTAGATTCCTCCAGAGTTTTGTGCACACGGTTTAGGTAAAAATGAAAAAGGTTGAGGTTTTACATTTAGTTCAGTATTACCTGTTGTCTGTGTCCTTGTCTTTTGGGAAAATACTTACACAAGTAATGGCTCAAAAAGGATTCTTTTTTTTTTTTTCTTTTACTGTGCTGCAATTGATTTGTGCCATTAATTAGTGTCAACTAATTTTTATTCAATCTCCACATAGGATATGCTTGTGAAGATGGAATATGGGGGAGAGCAGAAGTGCGTTGAAGTTCCACAAAGTGATGAATGAAGGACATGCGTATTGTATTTTGTATTTATTGAAATAAGTGATGAGAATGCTGTTATTTGCATTTACCAGCTCACCTATGTCAGACCTTTTGATAAACGAAATTCTAATGAAAGTGAGAACATGTACACTGTTACATCTTTCAGAAAATGTTTTGAAATTGTGGTGCACAGTTCAGAATAAATGTTTTTCAAAAACCATTGCGTCTTTTTAGTAAATGTTTATTTCCAAAAGAAATTTCTAGAAGTTCAGAACAGTAAAATTCCCGCTTTTTAGAATTAATTAGAAGATAACTCTTACGTAGTTAAACTAAAATACTCTTTGAGAGTTAATATATAAACTCTTAACACCAAGTGTTAAATTATCAACTCCAGAGAGATTTGGTGTTTAACACTAAATCAGAGTTAACATACCAACTCTCCAAAAAGAGTTAAATTAACACTCTCTGGTGTGGACCCATATAGACACTTTAAAAGTGTTGAAATCAAATCTGACAGTGTTAATTTGGACATGCTGGATTTGCTGTGTACGGTATCTTCCAAATATACAGTTCTAAACTGAGCTGCCACTGGGTTTCTATCAGTATTAGAAGTCTTGTTTTAACTCATTTCTACAGAGTGATTAGTCCTTAATAAAACCTGCAGTGCACACAAGAGTCTCCGAGTTTGTTCTCAGCTGTGTGCAAACGGAATTCTGCTGCATCATCACACAGATTATCTTTCATGTTTTACTTCCCTTTGGTTTCAAGCTCTCTTACATAACATATTCAAATGTCTGTCAATATTAAATAATTAATCAGAAAAATCTGAAGTAACATTAACTTCATGACCATATATATGGATCAGGATTTGACTGGTTCAAGGTTCCTTTATTTGTCATTGTTAAATACAATATACTCTGACTTCGCACTATTACTTAAAAATGGGAACTGGAACTGGGTTATTCATGTTCTTCTTCATATATACACAGATTTCACACAGATTTTCACAGTGGCCATGCTCGTTACTGCAGTTGTGGTCACTTGGATTTTTTTTTTTTTTTTCTCAAATTTCCCATTCATGAATTTCCCAAGGATGCTCTGCTGGACTGAGATCTGGTGACTGTGGAGACCATTCCAGTACAGTGCCTTCTGTCCTCTAATTTTGGTGAGTCAGTGTGAATGTAGCCTGAGGCTACGTCCACACTGATGCGTTTTCGTTTGAAAACGCATCGTTTTCGCTCCGTTTTGGCCTCCTGTCCACGCATACATTTGAAGACGGTGCTTTCCCGTCGCAGTGTGGACAACGAAAACGGAGACCTTCGAAAACAATGACGCATTTTAGTCATGTGATGCAGTCATGTGACCAATTAAACAAAGATAGCAGAGGGCATTATACAGCAGTTGTTTTGTTTGCTCTCAATTTTGACAGCCGTATTGAAGATTAATATCAGTTTGTACATGCTCCAGATAGCTTTTCTTCAAAATTATTTAACTCTCACTCTTTTGCAACTTTGTACTTTTGTGTTACTGGCAGCAACAACTCCACCTCATTGTTAGTTCGTTTAAAAATCTCGGTGCTTTTCCTCAACATTTTGCCGCACGTTTCAAAGAGCTGGTGTTCTGGGAATCCATCCTACCTGACAAACCATTCCTACCCGTTGTTTCTGGCATGCGCACAACAGTGGCGAACCGTCCTACCTTTGTTAATCTGAGCTGGAAGCATACTTTAGCAGCTAAAATTCAGTGGCAAATCATCCTACCTTTGTAAATAAGAACTAGAAACATACTCTGATGGGCAAAGTCAAGTGGCAAACCGTTATACCTACTTAAATTTGTGCTGGAATTACTCTGTGACAGCAGAAATGTACATAAACTACTTACGGTAGGACGTTTTGCCAAAGTAGGATGGTTTGTCAGAACACCGGTAAGTAAATAAACGGCGACAGAAATGAGGCAGACCAAATCGTCTTGCGTTTCACACATGCGCTGTACTGGAACGTAAGGGTTTTCGGCCGTTTCCGTGTGGACGCACAACTCTGTGAAAATGACTGAAAACGCTACTGTGGACGCGGAGTGTTTTTCGACGAAAACGCCGTTTTCAAATCTATCCGGGCTAGTGTGGACGTAGCCTCAGTTTCCTGTTCTTAGCTGACAGGTGTGGCCCTAATGTGGTCTTCTGTCGCTGTAAGCCCATCTGCTTCAAGGTCAGATGTCTTGTGCTTTCAGAGATGCTCTTATGCATAGTAACACAGAGTTGAAGTGATTGACTATTCATATTTTGACAAATGTGCATAAGGTTTTGAGCAGTTGAGTGTCTTTTGCAGAGGTGACTCTGTGTTATGAAAACTGTTTTGATTTTTTTGTTTTGAGAAATGCATTAACAGGGGTGATAATGACTTTTCTGTTGTGAGAATTGAGTCGAACCGATTGAGGAAAACTGTAAAAAAGAGAAAAACAAATATTTAGGGAAATTCACAAATAAAAATACACAAAAGAGAAAAAAAAAACATGCAAAAAAGAATTTGCTGAGACACTACGGGTGGGGGAAGTTAGTTTATATGCTGACACAGATAACAGTAAGTATACATATGAAATCTAAATGGCTACTTTTGTTTCTTTTCACTTGAAAAAACATTTAAATTTAGTGGATGATAATTATATCTGCTTTGAGGCAGTATTTGGTGGAAGTTATTCAAATTGGGTCATTACACAGTCTAGCATGGAGTGCTTCTGTTGTAGCTTTTATTTTAGTTGCATTTTTACATAATTTCTGGGTTCAGAAAATATATATATATATATCTGCTATCACTCTTTCATTTAATTTGCATAATAAGGATAGCTGCACCATTTTAGTAACTGCAAATTTATCATAGCAACCAAACACAAAAATTAAGTCCCCTTACTGTTTCTGTAAATATATATATATATATTAGATATATATCAATATAGACTATCTATATATTCTGTAATATATATATCCATATTAGACATTACAATGTGGATGTATGTGTGCGTATGTGTGTGTGTGTGTGTGTGTGTGTGTGTGTGTGCGCATTATGTATCAGCAAGGGCCTACTTGAGAACAACACACTGAAAAGCAAAAAGACACAAGGACCTTGTCTTCTTGCTGTCACCGCTTTACTTTGCTTTGATCCATTTCTAATTTATCTTCACGACTAAAGATGATTCTACCACGGTGACAAAGAGTCAATGAGCACTACAACAGCTGTACTCCACAGGATCCATTAAAAAAAAAACTGCTGTGACTTGTGATAAAAAAAAAAAAATCAGCCAAGGCGGCTGGAGGTGTGGCTCATTGCCTAGAGGATTTCTGAAAAGTGGGTCACACATGTGGGAGGACTGATCCTTTTGTGTGAGGTAAAGAAAATAAAAGGAATCACACCTGCTACAGTATACACATAGGCCATGATGACTCCCTTACTAATGTTGACATAGCACTGGGGGTTGGTGGCCTTGTTTAATTAGATTTAGTCTTGGTTGCACCTAACATGAGGGGGGATGGATGGATGGGCTGAGCAAACAAAGTGGACATTCATCAGTGTTGCCAATCACACCGGATGTGATTAAGTTACGCACCCTGTGGCCGCAGCACTGGGGCTAGCATTACACTAGTCACCAAGGCAAACATAACCACTCTGTACTCAGGCTCAAAGGTCAGAAGGTGTTGGATTGTTTTTACATGAATACCCAAAGAGGTCACATTAACATCTAAGTATTACAGTTAGGGTAAATTATCATGCCCAAGTGTCATGACCAAGTCTATATTAAATGGTGAAACCATTAGTAGAGCTTCTGAGCAGTCCTCTTTACACAGTTAAGCATTTAAAGAAAATTCAATTCTTTGTATGTTTTGTCTTGAAATAAAACTGTCTCTCATGTAGGAAACTCATTTTCAGCATGGTTATTGAAGTGAGCAAACACTGAGCTGAAGCCTTGTATTACTGAAGAAATGTAATTCCATACAATGTAAATTTCTGTCTACCATTGGATTTAACTACATGCTGAATTCTAGTCAAGCAAGGTTTTATGCATATACTGACATTCACCAAAACATATATCCTTTTGCTTTAACTTAACACTAATTCATGTAATGGAACTAATTCATTGTCTTTTTATTATGCAGGTTGCTTTTGGCATATGAGGAAAACTGAAGAGCCAAACCCAAACCAAAAACACTGCTTTTCTTTTCCAGTTGTGTGAAGAGTAAACAGGAAGCATGTGGCATGTCAAAAGAAGGGGAGGGGAGGAAGAAGCTTAGAAAGAAAGAAAGAAGGTATAATCTATACATGCTTTTTTCCACTGAAGAGTTTAGAGAAAAACAACAATAACGATGAAGTTGAAGAAAAAATGACAGACATCAAAACTTCCATGGTCACAGAGTATTTTGACAGGCAGCATTTGGTATTCCCGGATGTTTTAAAAATAGTTCTCCAAAGAGGAAGAGAGAAACATGATGTGCAGCATTTTGTCGCTGATTGGTCTGACACATGACACTGAAACATCAGCTCACTTTGAGCAGTGCATCTAACATTAGAGTACTTCAGAAGAGCAGTACTGAAGAAACAAAGGATGTTTTAATAAGCTCCATAAGGTTTTTCTAACAATGATAGTTGCAGTGTCATAGATCTGCCTGGTGTCTGTATGCAACTTGTTGGCAGACGCTTAAATGACCAACACATATTTGCAAAGAAAAAAACCCCAAAAAGTGTAAGGAACCCAGGCTGCCAGTCTCTCATCGCTTGGCACAGAAACACCATGCAAATTTCATGACCACAGCATGTTGCCGCTGCCAATTCTTTTGCTTTGAGTTGGATTCACTTGTACATTGACAAAAGCCTAGGGAATTCATCTTTTATAATGCTGTTTGTTTGTTTTTTTTCGGCCTTTATTTGACGTAGTCAATAAAAGATTTAGGGCATTGGTTAATTCTGTGGGTCTAGTCAGGTAGACAGTGCTACAGCTGCTGTTGTGGTGATGAGACCAGCACTGGAGGGATGGAGGGAGGCAGGGTGCAGACTGACAAGCAGACAGACAACCATGGCTGCTAATATAGCAGAGAGGGAGGTGCTGATGGCCTGTTGCCAAGGTGACACGGGCCAGCCGGGTTCTGTCTCATTTGCAGATGCAAACGAGACCTCGCAGCTCCCACAGACGCTCGCTAAGCCTCCTCTGGAGACACAAACTGAATCCCCTCCTCCCCAGTGAGCTGCTCCTGCATACACCTGAGCTGAGAAGAGAGGGGAGGCACAACTATTTATTTGCTTTTTGCGTTTGCTTGTGATGTGCGCCTTTGTACCCTGTCTTGCCTCCTTTGGGAAAGAAGAATTGCTCAGAGTTTCTAAGTGTCCAACAACCCCCACAGTGACATCTTCCCTCCTTGTCTCCTCACCCATTCCATTGATTGTCTGTGTTGAATTGGCCTTTTCAGCGAGGGGGATGGATGGCAGCATGCACTGTTGAATAACAGCCCTCAGCCGACGCAGCACTCCACCCCAGCGACAACAAAAAGGCAGACTTCTTTGTTTGGCTGGAGGTAAACAGCTGGGAACAGATGATGCTGGCCCGACTGATTTATGTGGCCACAGCTACTGTGGTGACAAGGTTTTGTTGTGATAGGGACAAATACATGAAGGGGGACAGAGGAGGGATAGGATCCAAGAGAAGTCAAAAAGTCCCTAAATAAATATGTTTTAGAGTATTTTAGACGCTTATTTGTGTGGGATTATTTGGCTTTCTGAAGATGTATTTTAGTTTTAGAACATGTAAAATCTCCTGCCTGGCATCCAAATTACTATCCTAGTTTAGGACCCATACAATGGAGACTTTTGGAAATGTTGCTGACCCAGACCTTGTTTGAGAACTCTGTGATTGTGTTTTGTGCTAGGATTTATAGTCCTGCATTGGTGTCCAGTCGTGTAGCTCTTTGGTTACCCAGAGATAGGGATTGTGGGAGTTCAAGCAGTTCTAGAGAGATGTACTTCCGTGCAGTCCTCTAAAAAGCCTGACTACAATGAAGCTATTTGTAGCTAGAATGCTGACCGATTAAAAAATTTTGCTTAACAAAGAAAACAAACAGTTCACCATGAAGAGGAAGACAACCCCAGAAAACATCAAAGATCAAAAAAGCACACTGAAAGAACAGACAATGGTTGGAGCAGACAGTTTTCATTGTTTGTCACACTCAGTTTCACTTAACGCCGAAGACGTTCTTTGCATAATACGACCTCCATCTTCTCCAATGAGTTAAGCCAAAAGACGAACAACATCACTTACATGAACACAGCTCATTGGTTAGCTTTCCCCATAGACTGTATAGAAAAGATTGGCACAGTCACCGAGATGCCACTTTTTGGTCTCTGAAGTAATTTTTGTTGCTGTTTGTTTTTGGATAAGAGAAGTGATCACATTTGGATGAGAGGGCAGAGAGCAACTAGTATTGGCAAGCTTTGTTAGGAAGCTCTATCCATAAAGTGTCCAATTGCAATACACATAGACATGCATCTGCTAATTAGTGCTAAATAACAGACAAATAAAATGCTAGATTTTTACACATCAAAACTTAAAGGAAGAGCTTGCTGGACTGCATTTTGGAAACACATTCATGTGGACATAGCACAGCTTGTAACACTGGGCCCTCAACATAACTGACTGGTGTTTAAGACTTGAAAAGGGGTCATTCAAACATATGAAATGTAGCAATTTAAAAAATGAATTAAAAATAAAGTAACCACAAAATATAAATACTACAGTCAAGCATATTATATCAACTAACAATCAATCGCCAAAACTGCATTATTATGTGCTGCGATTTGATCATTTGGAGGTACAGCATACAAGGCAACCGTAATGAAACTGCCACTACAAGTGTGGCTGACACACACTTATGAGAAACACCACATATGCCACGCAGACCAAATCCTGAATGGTTAAATGGTCATGAATAATTAGGGCATTCTCTCACTGAGCAGATGTCTCTTTTTGCAGAGTGCTCCTTACAAGAATGAATGGCAGTGTGAGATAAGCCTGGTGGAGAAACAGAGTGGGGGTCTTGTTTGATAGAAGAGGACAAGAGAAGAAGATTGGATCGTGTGGCCTGAAATACAGTATAACACGTGTGCACAATCACACACGTGCATATATAATACCAACTCTCACAATACCCCGTAAGTGCTGATCAATGGCTCAGTCTCACTGACCCTCCCTTAAAATACACAACACCAACAATAACATTATTTGTGAGTGTACTTAAGTGTGGAGGGACTGCGCTGATGAAGGCTTACTTCAGCTACATAGTCAGCATGTCAGTCAACCTGAAATTACCCACGTTTCCCTTCAAATATTGATAGAATAATCACAATCTCTCCAATACACAGGGGCATATCTTCAAAAAATGTTTGGTTCTTTTTTTGAAGATTGCATCTCTTTCTGCAATTCTTTCTGCGCTTGTTTCCTCACATGTTAAGTTGTTGCATCACACCCTGATCACGCTGTGAAAGTTGTGTGGTCGTCTCTCAAAGAGAGGGGACTATCACAGAACGTGGATAAACCCGTAATTGACAAGGATATTAAGTGAAGTGGATAGAGAGGATATAACAAAAGGGCTGTGTGAAAGCTAAGACAGGGAATACAGTTTTCATGATGCATTCTTTCCACTTTTTTCTGCTTTTGCTCCTACAATAATCACTCACAATGTTATCAGTGTCTACTTTCCCACTGTAACCTGGCATCTGGTCGTTTGGCTATTTTAGTGCTCAGCTGATTCTGCTCAAGTCCAGTCCTCCATATCTAGTTTACCCTGAGCTGATTTCACTGATGAATTTTCTCCAGTTTAGAAAAATCTGCTCTGGACATGTAGCTGTGTAGCTCACAGCAGGAAATAGGGAGCAACACACATGATATCGCGTCACTACTGGTAACTACACAGGACAGCTACCTAAAATATTACCATACTAGTGCAATCTGTCATCATGCAGACTTTTTACTAGGGTGTTGGCAGTTTAAACCTGGCTAATGTATGCGATGACTACACTGGACTGTTGCTGTCTCACCTGTTCCTCTCTCATGTCATGTCTAGAAAAATCCAGTGCTGAAGCAGGCGACTCCCTTGTAGCCAGTCTTACAGTCTAGTCCTGGACACATAGTGTCTCGGGATCAAGTAAAAATAGAACCATGTATTTCACGTTCTTAATCATGGTTGGAAAACTTACAGAACTCTGAAAAAGAGGTGTTGGGAATGCAGTTGCAAAAACTTAGCTTTGCAGGATTTGTTTTGGATGTGGTCAGAGCAGAAACAGAAATAATCTCTTTATTTCCAAATAGAGCAGGGAAGTCTGATCACATGTGGCTGCCTGGTTATATTGGTCCAGTGTAAGTCCAGTGTGAGAGGTATTATAAAATGCCAAAGCAGAACAATATGGAACAATGACCCAGGCGACTGGGGTTCATGCCCATGCAAAGACAAATTTTAGCACTCATTTACTGTTTTTAGATATACTTGGATTATTTTCTTCTTCTTCTTCTATTTTAACACTTTCACAAGTGGTATGTAGGTATGTTTATATGAATGGATTAACCTTCACAACCTAACCACTCTTGATGAAATCTAAGATTACAAGCTTTGTAACTCTTTATATGTGGAGTGTTTCTTAAGCTTACCTGCTTAACATCACAATAGTCTGATTGGTTTGTGAAGAAACATAAATTAAGGGCTTGCAGGAATAACGCCAATGAGGTAAATTAAGACTGGCAGATTGGTCAACACCTCTTAAATTGATGCTCAATAACCATATGTATTTTTAAAGTCATAGACCAATGGTTTCATAATGGAAAAATGCAATACCAACAACTAAAGGCCATGCAATGAAGGGAGTATATTCAGCAGTCTGGAACACTGATTCAGCTCAACTGACTATGTACACAGTCAGTCGTTATAGCTGTCAACAGCCTGAAAAATGACTGTGGTGGCCTGAGTACAGGCTCAAGTGATCGCCACCATTTCATCGTAGTTACAGTGTATATTCAGGCTCACACCTATACATGTCTGCTAAGGAAAACAAGTGAGACATCAATAAATAGATTAGTCTCTTTGGAATCAATTAAAAGCTGGGGGGGGGGGGGGGGCTGTGTGACTTAAGAAATGGAAACAATACCTGGTTATTTTGAGGGAGGTGAAATTACAGAGATGGAGATTATACATGATCAATGGTTAACAAACAATTTAGCACTTGAGGTTTATTGATTTTATGAACTTCCTGTGCATGCTGCGGAGATTGTGAAAAGGCTTGAAGGGTCTAGGTATGCCTGTATTATGAACAGAACAAAGAAATGAGTCAGAAGTAGACACTAACAAAGACTCATCAGCTATGCTGTGAGGAGTTTTTTCCCCCTGTGCTGAACTCAGTTGAACCAAGAAAGCTGCTTCCCCATTGCTGCAAAAAAAAAACCCTATAGAAAGTGAATCATGTGCCTATTTTGGAGATGAAATTGTTTGACAGTGAAACAGCTTAATGTCAAAAACATTTGGGTTTGTCATAGTAAAGTTGCTGTCTAGATAAAAGAAAAGTATTTTGTGGCTACAGACTTCATTTTGATTTCTGTCAAATGCTGCTTTCCTGTCATCTCAGTAGTCTATAGAAACTGTCACTCTATCAGTCACATAAAGCCTGATGTCTGAACAAGGGAATAACTCAGACACTCTCTCAAGCTTCAGCCACATAACAAATAACAGGTAGCCTGTAAATCCAGACAACTATGACTGATTCTGCACTACCTTTCTCGTGTTCATGACTCATATATATCACAAGTCAAACAGTCTTGTGGTCACGCCTTGATAACTGGTGGCAGGGGAGTTATGTTTGTCAGCCTGGTGAAAGCAAAATCCATCAAGCACCACCAAATAGGCAGTCATATTTGTACATGCCTTGTGTGTGTGAGGAAATGTGTGTTCTGATCGCCACATTGCCAGGAAATCCCAACAGGAGGCAGCCTGTGGCATCTCATCCTATTTCCGAGATACTATCACTGGCTTTTTGGTGAGGTATGAAAATGAGCTACGCTCCTATGGTAGTCAAATGAGGACGTCTCTGTCAAATCTGGATCATTAAACCTATTGTTATATTTTCTCATGTAGGCTAAATATGCAGTGTTGTTGGCATAGTTCCGTGTTTATCAAAATTTAGAAGACAACAGCACTATTGTAGTGGAGCTTTTTTTTTTTTTTACCGCTTATCAACAGTGTTGTTTAGTTAGTGTAGGTGTTTCAGTTCCTCGTGGCAAAATGGCACATCGCAGCAGCAGAGTGATCACAGGTTTGTATTCATTTATTTATTTATTTCATATATATAAGAGGCGTTACTAAGGCTGTCTTGGGAATGGCTTCTACTTAGTCTTCCCCTTGGCAGAAATGGCAAACTGACCTCATGTCACTATTTTTGAATAAACTTCACACCTCCCAAAATGCACAGGGAGGTGCGAAGTCATTTCATCTTCTGCTCAGTATTTTTCTTATTTCTCTGAAAGCTGGAACAAACAGTAAAAATGGGAAACTATGAAGTAGAAAGCATTTTTTCTTGCATAGCCACTTACTGACTGCTGCCCATTCCGGTTTAGTAAAGATTTTGCTTTCACTTATGGGTGCTGAGATTTGTAGAATGAGATCTGTTGTCCAGCAATTGATCACCTTCAGCAACTAGACTTCAAAGTCTGTTTACAGTTTTTGAAATAGGTTTCAGAAAGTCTTTAAAGTCAGAGTTAGTTGGGGCTCAAGTGTACAACAGTGGAAAGGTATTTTAAAGAAAGGTGCACTTACCAGACCTTTATCCTCATCTCTGTTTGATGCTAGATGCTCAAGGCTATTGGTCATTACTACAATAAAACAGCCATACCTCTGGCAAAACTGCTGGAATTCTGTTACAGTGGGTATTACACAGTGAGAACCAGACAATATATCAGCTGGCTTGATTTTTTGGTACCTATTTTTTAATCTGTCCATTGGGATCAAATAGTCTAGTAGTGCTGTGTAAGTGCCAAACCAAACCAGCCGAGTGCTGCTTAAAGATGTCACTATGATTCAACTGATTTGATTTCAGCAACCACAACCAAAACAAGCTTTCACACTTCTCACAGCTACTGGCCGGCTGTGCAGCTTTAAATACTGTAACTATATTTTAATTTCCCTCCTTTGTTAGCTTACTTTTCTTAAAGGGCAACATAACAAATGCCCTTAAGGACTCTCAGAAATTTGGCTTCCCAAGGTGTGCCTTTTTCTGTCCCGGTCCCTTTTCCCAGAAGAAAAAGAGGTTTCATACTGAAGTGTTTGAAGCATCACATTGGATGTTCACTGGAAGTTACCGTATTCTTTCAGTTGATGCTCTTGCACATTGCATGGGAGTCTTCTAGTCTTCCTTCTCTCACCCCCAACCGGTCGCAGCAGTTGGCCGCCCCTCCCTGAGCCTGGTTCTGCCAGAAGTTTCTTCCTGTTAAACGGGAGTTTTTCCTTCCCACTGTCGCCAAAGTGCTTGCTCATAGGGGGTCATATGATTGTTGGCTTTTTTTCTCTGTATGTAATATTGTAGGGCCTATCTTACAATATAAAGCACCTTGAGGCGACTGTTGTGATTTGGCGCTATAGAAATGAAATTGAATTGAACTGAACTGAATTGAGAACACTGGGAGTACAAGTCAGAATGTTACATTTCAAAATACAGACAAACCTCACTTGCAAACAAAGCACAGAATACTCATGACTGAGACATCAATTTTAATAACAAATACAGTACACAAAAGGCTTTAGAAGTAACAGCACTTTTTTCATGTTAAACAGTTGTTCATTGTCTGCCTCCCAGGGGAGTGTCATCTGTAAAACCTAATTCATTGGATACCCTTTTGTAATTTAAAAACAGTAACTATTATGTGATTCTTTTCTCTTTTTTTCCCTTTTGTTTGCACATGGTTTTCTGAACATGCCTGACTGACAGGATGCGATGTTTTTAAAATTGCACAATCCAAAAGTTTTAACTGGAAAGCTCCTGCTGGTGTAATGTGCTCTTTTTTTTGGAAAAATGCAAAACGAAAGCTTTGTGAACTGTGTTTTACTTTGACAGGAGCGCACTGGAGAATGTTTTTTAACAGTGTTCACTTGTGCTTGCTCGAGTCCCATGCTGTTTTCTTCCCTGACTAACAACATGCAGCAGGGTGGAGGTCAAGACAGAGGCTGTAGATAAGAAGGACAGCAGAGAGGAGGGAGAACGGAGGAGGGAGAGAAGGGCGTACTCCCTGACCGCACAGCACAATGTCTTATCTTGTCCTCCCTGTCGTTATCTCCTGCACACGGACGTGGAGACTGTACACAGCTGACAACAGAACTGGAAACAAAAATAACAATTTATACAAATAAAAGTGTTGAATCAGTTATACTTAAAAACCCATGTTTCATTTGTAAACTAAATAAATCATATGGAGGTAAACATAAAATATATGCAACAAATAATTGAGTATGCTGCTGCTAAGTTATAAGATATTAAGATGTCTCCAATCTTCCCTCTCCCCCACAAAAAAATGCATGATACGATTTAGCCAACAGCAAAAATATAGAATGACTTTTTTCAGAAAGTATTAAAAGTATAAAATATTGTGTAATATCTATAATAGTAAGCAGTCCCAATTACTCAGAGCATGACATTCAGCTTCCTCAAATTTAGACACTAGTTTAAGAACTATTACATGTAAACACACTTGAAACAAGTTCAGACTCTTGTCTTGCTCATGGAGCCATTTCCTGCCCCTTTTTGTGCCACTGATTTTAGTCACGTGACATTCTTGCTGTTAGAACAGGAAATAAACACACTGGCACTCCGATGTTACTCAATGTCCCAGATTACCCAAATTCACCCTCAATGTTGTTGCGTTGACCTGTGTTGATCCTTACTGGTGATATTTGCTATATACTAAGG
The DNA here is from genome assembly GCF_963576455.1 of Neolamprologus multifasciatus. Taxonomy (NCBI): domain Eukaryota; kingdom Metazoa; phylum Chordata; class Actinopteri; order Cichliformes; family Cichlidae; genus Neolamprologus; species Neolamprologus multifasciatus. Next base: position 24,853,922 of record NC_140449.1, read on the forward strand.
ATAAAGTCATTTTACCTTATATAAGAATGCAGCTAGCTTATTATATGGCACTAGCTTCTTTGAAAGCTTTGAAAAAGCTAACTCAGTACGGTTACTGCTGCAATAGTGAGTTTGTGCTGTTTATTTTGTTTTTGGTTGTTTTTAAAATTGCATCAACCTCCAATGTTTCTCATGGCGATTACAGGGAGTATGGGCCTCATTAGAACCCAGGTCACGCTGGTTCAGCATCTGGAGAAGTCCATAGCTCAGTAGATTCTGCTGGGTCTGTTAGTGGTTGGTAAGTTATAACTGGACATTTAATAAATAGCCTGTTCCAAGAATGACAGGCCAGCACAAATTCAAATCTACTAAAACTGACCTCAAAAGCCAATTTACTAATCCACTGATAGATTCACTTGGAATTAAATTATGCATCTTTCTGTTCTGCTTTGACTGTGACTGTATAACTTATATCTAATTTAAAAATGTACAATGTACACTTTACCATTCATAAAAGAAAATGTGTGTCTTACATTGGATGGATGTTATGAATGTTTGAAGGTGGCATTTTGGTTTTTATTGCACATCTTCTGTTTTTGATTCATGGTTTCAAACAGTAATATCCAGGGATGAGCCCAGAGTGGATCTTGGATAAGCCTCTCGCCCTTGGCTTAGGTCCCCACCCCCATCTCACTAGTGCTCTCTCTCTCACTCTCTATCTATCATTCTCTCTCTGTCTCTGAAACACACACATGCAAGAACTCCAAAAGCACTACAGACACTCTTTGCCAATTTAATAAAGAGAGACTTTGTCATGCGTATCTCCCCCACAGCTTCCTGGCCAGAGTGACAACAGTGTGGGTGAGTGGAAAAACAGGAAGAGGACAGGCGGACTATAGGCAGCATTAGTGGGCAGAGGACGGGTGTGTGTGTGTTTGTGTGTGTGTGTATCTCTGCTAAAGCTTTGCGCATATGTGTTAACCCACTAAGACATGTGCTCACCAGGACATTGCTCAACATTTCGAGGTAATCATGGTGCACACAGATAGGCTTCTCAATCAGGAAGGAGAACTTGTTGTTTCCTGATGGGGACATATTGCTGTCAGCGCCCGTGCAGGATAGTGATATGGTTCTACCATTAACAGACCTCATGATGGGAAGACCAATGGACAAAGGCCACGGGGGTGGGGGAACTTCAGCCAGGCAGAGAGCTTTTTAGAGAACTCAAAAATGCACGATTTGTGTTTTCTTGGTAGTACAGCGTGACACTTGTCCAGGTCACCCTCGTAAATGAGATTTCAAATCTCAATAGGTCTTTCCTGGTTAAATAAAGTAATCATTTAAACTTGAATGTTACCTCTGGAGGATGCATGTCTCTGAGAATGTACAGATCCCTCAACTATTATCAAATAGACTTTAAGTGCAACACTGTGCCTTTTAGAAATTGGTTGCACTTTTGCCACCACCCCTGAGACTGGAGGTAATTCATTCTACCTTGTTTTTAGCAGCTAAACAGTGCACCACTGTAATTCTGCAATATGTTTCCTATTCACTTTCCCTCCTAATTATTTTCTGCTGTCAGTGATGTTGTAACCAACTGCTTGAATACTAACTGGGTGTCCAAACAGATTTCTGCTGTGAGTGAGTCATTTGGTAAATATAGGGAATGACAGCACTGACTTTCAATTTGGGCTCAGCTGTTTAGCAGTCTAGTTGGAACACACAAACACATGGACATGATGACAGGCGCACACGCACGCACACAGCTGTCAGTGGTTTGGGTGTTCAGACAAGATATTTGAATTCTGCAGTGCATACATGTAGGAGATGAAATTGCAGCAGGCTAACATGGCGTGACATGGAGCCTTGCTTTGAAAATAGGTCATTTCATAGGTCGTACAGTGTTTGCACTGCCTCAAGTGTTATTGCAGCAATGTATCAGCGGACGAAACCTGCTTTCGCTCGACAGTTATGGAGGCTCCACAGATGGTAAAGAGAAAAATGAAATTATGCCCCAAACAATCCATATTTTTACTGTCCACAAAGGTTAGTGACTAGTGTTTTTGTTTGAGTTGCAGTCAAAACCGTCACATGGCTTGCTGTCATATTTATACCTACAGATTTATTTTGGAGAAGTGAATAAAGCCCACCTCCAATCCCCCTGTCTGACGTAAATACATGTCTGTTTACTGTGGAGGTGTGTGAGAAAGATACAGACAGAAAGGCCACAAGTATCTGTGCACGCAAGTGTGCACAGTCTTCCCCTGTGTGCGCCTTGTTTGTTTGTGGAGGGGAAAAGTGTCAATGGGTGCTTTAGCCCCACCGCAAACCTGACTCCTCATGACATCTGTGAGTCAATTAGCTGACTGAAGAGAAAACATCCCTGCCCCCTCTATCCCACACCCTCCCTTCCTTCTGTGTATCCCTTCCTCCACCAAAGAACTCTAACCAGCCAGCCTTCCAGTGTAGGTAGCATAGCAGCTCCTGTCTGCCCTGGCTGGTGGGAGGCACTGGGGGAGGGGTGCTACTCAGGGCTTGGGTTATGAGGGTGGTGGGGGGTGATGAGGTTGGATGTCAAGAATGTGGCTCATGGTCTGCTCTTTTGTGTGCTTTGTGCAAGATGAATAGGCCTATGGCAGGCTGGGGTACAAGCTAGCCAGAGTTCCCTGTTGGCTTGTGTTTTAGAAAAGCCTGAAGGCCCTGGCCTGGCCTCTTGAAACAAGACAGACAGATAATAAGAGCTGCTGGGTGAACAACTTAAATCCCCACTATTTAGATGTAACTATTTCAAAGTATTTCCTACATGGCTCATTCTTGTCTCAATATTGCATATAGCTTCATTATATCCCTCTCTTCTCCTCTGTGCATGTCTATCTCTCTGGCCATGCCTCCCAGAGCCCCCTATCAGGATAGTTATTGTTTGCTAAGCTGGTGTGGGGCTGTTCTTTTTTGTGCCTGGTGCATCCCATATTCCCGTCCCCACTCGTCCCCAACGCCCTCCACGTCCTCAGGCTACTGCTATGGAAATATGCTTCAGTCACATTGCTAATTATTTAAGAGTCGTCACCTCATTAACAGTGCTGGGAGATAATGAATGATTAATAGGTCATTCTTCACATCATCACTGTGTTCTCCCAGTGTCCCCCACTCCTTTTTTTCCCTTCTATAATAGCTATGTGTTTTACAGATTGTGCTGGCTCTTGTTGTTCATTTATCCTCTATCCCTCTACTGTACATGCGCATGTGTATGTTCCTAGAGGTAACTGGAAACATCAGCAGTGGCTGTGAGGCAGGAAGCGTGGTGAAGAGGACATAATTAGTGTTTGGTACAACAATGATCCCTAAGGCTAGTAAGTACCGAAGAATGATGTAGGCTGGAAATGCAGACAGAGCCGGTGTTGTGGTGATGGCTGTAAATGACTGACATTGCCATTTCCTGGTACCATGAAACTGACTTCCCTCATATTTGCATAGGTTGTGTGAAGCAATCATTGGAGAGTTTGCTAACATGATTATTAAGCTTGGTATTCTCAACTATAGACATTAAGGTTTTGCAGTGGTGCTTTAGATCAATGTTTGTCTCAGTGCATTCCAAAGTAGTCGGCCTAGCTTTAATCAAATTAGATTTTTCTGTGACACAGTAATTGCTGTTTTATTATGTTACTCATGTTACATAATTTCAATTATCTGTACAATGGATAGAAGAATAAAAAAGTAATCAAGCGTGTCCTTTCCCCGTGTATATGCTCTACAGTTAGCTGACTTAATTTCCTGTGGTGGGGGCGGGGAAATACTGAAACATAATTTTTTTAATTTGTGGAGATATCAACATAAATGTTTTATTTAATTTTTATTGCAAAAAGTGGGACAATAACATGATATGAGAAACACCTCCTGGTGCTAACACAGAGCACCCAAACAGACAACATACAGCTAACACACAGCTAGTGGCCTGTACAGGAACCCCAGACCTAGAATGATGTAAAGCTGAGTTAATGCCAAGCAGCCAAAACCTAATTTTCAAAGGGTAATACGTGCAGTGACGCTTGCAACACCGGAGCCTCCATTTCTACTTGTACTCATTTCTACAGTAGAATCTATCCAGCCATGACATTTTTTTCTGTGGTAAGTGTGCTCTGGGGTGATTTTCACCAACTTTTCTGCCACCTTTTCAATAAATAATAAAAGAAGGATGTTTTGTGCCCTGTTGCAAAATACTGAAAAAGTAATGTGCGATGAAAGGTGTTGTGAATTACTTTCTATGGGGAATAAATAATGCAATTTAAAAAAAAAAAAATACATTACTTATATCTAATATCTTTTTTGGTTTTTACTTTCTCAGTTAGCAGTTAGCAGTTAGCCTGGCCACATTCTGTGTCTTAAGGCCACTCTAGGCGTTGTCATATGAATTGTAATTCGACCACATGTAAAAGCGAAAGGAGTCATACCTTTTCCAAATGCTGAAACTTTCAGTGAGCTGTGAAAAGCTTGTTGGCACAGAGAGGAGTGGCATTAGAGATTGGAGGATAATGGCAAATAGGGATAAACATGCACATCTTTGGATGTTCTCTCCTCTAAAGCAAACAAAGTGGTGGATTTGAATTTCATAAAGCTTCGCCTTTTTGTGTGACTGAAATCATGATCAATCATTCTTGCTGGAGGTGCTGGCATGCATGATTTAATCAGGAAAAAGGCACGACTTAGTGATGTCCAAGAATAGAATCTAGACAAACAATGGAAAAAGAAATGTATGCATGATACAGGATGTTTCATTTCCATTTCTTCACCTAGTTATACTGGCATCATTCCTCTTTTTTTTCCATGTTTACACTCTCAAAAACACCCTCATTGGCTAACCAGGCACTCTGTGGTTGGTCATACTGGTCAGAACACTATAAAAATTTCAACATGTTAATCTCTCTGTTGGGATGTTGAGAGCTACCATAGATACACCGCGAGACAAGATGTGACATAAAAACCACTGTCATGACACCCATTTTTGCCATAATCAGGGTAAACTTCAATTTGAACCCAGTATAGTAGCTGTGTGAGAAATAACAAGAGCTTTCACACATGTTCACACCCCACTTTACTGTCACTCCACTAAAATAAATTCTAAAATAAATGTGGCATGATTTTCTGTTCTAGAAATGAGCAATTTCTGGAATCCCCCTTCCTCCTCCACCTTTCTGACTTAAGAGGAGCTGCTTACAACAATTTCTGGAGCTTTCCAAAAACAACACCAACAAACATGGTTACTTGAAGCAATGATTTTGAAACACTATGAATGCATTCCTGTGGAGACTGTGTGCACCATTCATTTTGAAAGAGGCTCTGAATAGCCTAAAGCATTTTTGCCTTCCAATTTGGCTGGACAGCAGTTGCGTATAGTGTGAAAACCGACTTTGATTATGTGGCCACATAGACAAAATTTGTATTTTCTTAAAGGAATCAGTATGTCACCATGACACAAACAGAGCAGAAAGGAAACCCTGGCTGCTCTGAAATATAATCATTTAACTTCACAGGGAGCAGTTACAAAAGTTGTTGGAAAGCCCCCACCCCCCCTTGCCAAATCCTTACTTTCACTCATGCCTCTCACCCCCACTTGTTGTGACTTCAGGCCCATGAATGCAGTTACCAGTGCGCCCCCCCCCCCCGCAAGGTCTCGTATCCACTTCTTCACTATTTGTTTGAGTCCGACCCTCCCCCACTCCTTATCCGTTAGCCTTGACTCAGGCTTATTACCCTCTCTCAGCTGCTTGGCTGAACAGTGACTGTTGATTAGTGGTTGAGATGGAGAAGGAAGCCTTCAGAGTATTTATAGAGACTCACTCATTTACCAGAACAATAACAACCCTCCCCCACAGCAAGTGAAAGAGAGACTGAGAGACAGGGAAAGAGAGCAAGAGAGAAACTGACAAACTGATTTTTGGTTTCACATCTCATGGGAAATAAACATAACAGGACACACTTTGTCCCACTGAATGAAGTGGCAGTGCATTAATGTTATAGAGTTGCAGCCAAGGTATCTATGCCTTGAAACTGTAAGCTAACTGTAGACTGAAATGGGATAATAGAGTGTACACTTCATAGATTATTGATGGCTTTACTCTGAATCTAGAGCAAAAGCTTCTGGGGTGTTTTAAAAGTATAATATCCATTTACATTTTATGTCTTTGGCAATTACGTTAGTCCTGATGCTCTTCAGTGTGCACAACCGTAAATGCTGAAGTCCATATATACAATGTCCTTAAACACCTATGGTAATTGTTTCAATTTAATTTTTTAGAACACATAAAGTGAATACCTGTTTCATGTCATGGTTGGACAGTTACAAGACTGTGTACTGTATGACAAGAAGGGTTCCTAAGAAATGTAATGGTGCACATGAAACACGTTTATTTAAAGGATGTGAGAGCATTTCCTGATTGCTCAGTGACATATGGTAGTGTTATGTAAACTACAGATACAAGCCTCTATACAACGCTTAGACAGCCAGTCAATCCTGGCAGAGACACTGCAGGGAGGATTAGTCAGGTAGGCAGGATTGACTCAGCTGGTTTCAGATCTGAAGCTATTACTTGATGGTGACAGAGATTAAAGATGACTTAGGTGAGTGGTTCAGCATCCACTGGCAGATGACTACTGCAGCTTGACGAGAAGGCTCTTCTACTTCTTTATAAGCCATTACAAGTTACTTATTTAAGCCAGCAAAACCTAAGAAATGTAGCTTCTTTAGAGTCTGTTTCTCTAGTTACCTGTCTGCCTTTATAATGAGTAAAATTATGGTTTACTCAGAGGGTGTGGTGTAAAGCATTGCAAGTATACAGTTCTACATTTATTGGGTAGAACTGTGCAGTCTGCATGCAGTGCTCACGTTCAGCTGACAAAGATGAAGAACATGTACCATATACCATGTACCATACCTAACAAAAGGATATGCTGAATCACTGTCAGAGGAATATCTTGTCCCATCATTTCCTTGTTCACATGTTGTTGGTGTGGTTTCTTTTTCCACAGAAATCCTTTAGAACCAAAGATAAAGTTGGTACCCAGTGCAGCACTTAGCAGGAAATTCCTCTGTGTAGCTTTCTCTTCAATTGACTCTAGCGGGTGCCACTGCTTCAAAGACGGTTGGAGCAAAGGCACCCGTGGAGGTTCAGGAGGAATAAACACTGGCTTCTGCAGTCAGTCTGTAGGCTCCCTTGAAGACGCACGGATGGCACGGATATGGCAGCTTTTCTCTCATCTTGCTGGCCAGCTTCATAACAGCTACAAAGTTTGCTTGAATTGGCGCAGTCACGTGAGCCAGTGGAAATTACATGCAGAGTGCCTAGGCAGATGATGCCTAGAAATAGAGCAGAGTCTCTTGGAAGACAGCTTTCCCAAGTCAATAAAGTACCAGCTTTGTGCCACTCAAAAATATGTGACTTTTACATGTTCCTTACGACTTAATTGATACTAGACAGCACATTTCGAGAAACAGCTGTTTTTTGTTCTCTCTCAAGCTGCATCATAGATTGTTTCACAATTTCATGCTTAGAATTCTTCAACAATGAAACATGTTGCCTATTTTTATAACTGATTATGCACAAGCACTGAACGACTGGACGGTTCTCATTTAATTACTATGCTCACAAGCAATGCAATACAATGGATGCCCATATTGTCATCAGTACATGTAGAAAGACCGTTTGAAATGCACAGGAAGAATATTAAAGTCATATGATTACACTGATATGTTTGTGTGTGTGGGTTTTCTTTCTTTCTTTCTGTTGTACTTTTATCTAAACAAGAAGAAAAAGTTAAAAAGATAAATGTCATCAATGGTGGTAAGGATGAGGAATATAACAAATGGAGTTTGGGTTAAGTGAAACAGTGAAGTGAAGTTAAGTGAACAGTGACATTTTCATGAGGGCTGCTTCTTGCTTCTGTACACCACTTCCGTTAAAGGGGTTTAACACAAAATATGACAATAACAATTTAGAAATTACAGACTTTTTTGTTGCTTGGTAGCTGTATGGATGATGTCAAGTAAAAAAGATTTATTAGAGAGATGCAGAAACTTGGACAAAGCACCTTTGAAGCATCTAGCTGATTCAAGTAAACTCTTGAAGAGGCAGACATGTCGTTGAAGGAATTCCTTCATAAATGTAATCACAAAGATGCAAACCACCAGTAACAATGAGTGAGATTTCACTAGAAAACCATACCAGCGTTGGACAAATTAAGCTGAATAACTGGTACCAGATTGGAAGACAGTAGAGAGAAACAGAAAGAGCTCATATGTACCACATCACCTGGCATGGGTAGCTACCTGCCAATAGAAGTGAGTCACTGTTTATTGATGAAGCGATAGCTGAAAGAAGCAGCAGGATAAATTATGAAGCACACGGGGCTATATTTCTGCTCAGATTCAGTCAATGACCTACAACATATAGAAAAGCATCCCAAAAGCTTCCTAAGGCAAATAAAATGAATGTTACGGTTCGTCAGCCCAACTGGACTTCCTTTTCAATTGCTAAAGCCAAAGTAAAGGCAGAAAACCCCACAAACAAGCAGAAGCTAGATAAGAATGTCAATAGAAGAAAGTAGCATTTATTAATGTCCATGAGTTCTGAATTTCAGCCATCACGTACTGCATTTGAGAGCATTTGAATCCGTGTATTATGCTATTTTTATATCTTGATATATTGCCTTTTGGGCCAGGAAAAACAGAGTAACTATGTAAAAATGCCTGTGATTCCAAAATTGGTTAGTGCAATATTTCTGAAAGTCTACATTGCACTTACATTTTGAATGCCCCATTTCAGACCCACTACGGTGGTGCACAGAGGTAACATTATGAAAACTGTCTTATTGTCCAAATGGATTCCACCTTACCTCATGAAATATGGTGTGCAAAGCAAAAATTCAGTTTATTTCACTGCTTCATACACAGCCAGCCTGTAGACAGTCTATGCAATGTGACTCAACAATGGTAAGGGTCTTAGGTCAACTGCTACAACAAAGCTTGTGTAGGTCAGGCAGAGCTGTGGACAGTCTTCTGACATGTTGAGTCAATGAGGAATGTTGAGGCCATTTGTGGGGGAGCTTATCAAAGCTTGAAGAAGCACATTTTGATTGGTTGAGAATAGGTGAATACACAAATTTCTGTTGAAATATGACTAATTCTCTAACCTGTTTGAGGGTGGAACCTGTGTGTGATCATTTTATCCTGTAACTGCAGCATTTCTAATACATATTTTAGTGTGGGACAGGGGTGTGTCTAACTTACAGCCTATTGCTCATACAAACACAGTCACGTTAACTCTCTCTCTTCCTGTTTTTCACTGAAAGGCAGTCACAGATGTACGCTCGCACGTAAGCATAAAAATTAGAAAGTGGCCTACGGTAAGGTGTGTCACGGTTCCCTCCCCAAAATCATGAACCAATCAGGAAGATGTACATAAATAAACACACTCAGTATGCAGGAAAAACCGTGTGGAAGGGACACAATACAAGTAGATCCTCAACATTCTTACAATAACGCAAGCAGCAATCACATAATTACAATGTGTACATCTTTCATTGCAATCCTGGTTGATTGGGATTTCATGCAAATATCTTGAATTTTAAACAGAATCAGTGATGTGATTGGTGAACTGCAGAGAGTCTGCACACATTATCTGTGCTCTCTAATGCAATTACACCATACTTTCTCTGGGAAAATCACAATAGAAACTTGATTCCACTCCCAGCGCTCACACCTGGGAGTGGTTCATTTACATTAGCTTAAAGTTGCTGGACAATGTCAAACAATGACAAATGCCTTTGCCAGTGGTTGGCCATTTATAGATGAATTCCCTGGACAATGGGTTGGCTCTCCCTCCCAAAGTGGCTGCATTCAAATGTAATTGCAGGAAAGAGTTCGTCGTCCTGGAGTGGCCAATCAAGAGATGTGTGCATCTAAAGAGTGAATGCACATGCACCCAAACACAAACAGGCAGAAATTCCCACACGTGCAGCGCATCGAGCAGTAGTTACGTTGCCGCTACAGCCTGAGAATAGCACACAGTCTACATTCCTCCGCCCTCCCTCACTGAAGCCAGCACACAGCAAACTATGGCTCACATGGACCAACAGAGATCTCAGTGATCTTGGAGATGAAGTGTACGTGCAGAAAAGCTGAGTGCATAGTCTATCTATCTATCTATCTATCTATCTATCTATCTATCTATCTATCTATCTATCTATCTATCTATCTATCTATCTATCTATCTATCTATCTATCTATCTATCTATCTATCTATCTATCTATCTATCTATCTATCTATCTATCTATCTATCTATCTATCCCTTGTCACTCTAGTATTTTATTCGCCTTTTGCAAGCACAGCAGGAAATTTAAACCTGCTTTGATGACAAATAAGATGTCTAAATAATCTTTCAAAAAGAAACTGTGGGGAGGAGGGTATTTAAATTGGCTACTGTGTCACAACTCTCCAACTGCCCCCTTTTTTTCTACGCCCATGCACAATTATATTAAGTAGGGCCAATAGGAACAAAGAAGAGGCAGGACCGAGGCTCCACCTCTCCCCGACTGCCTTCCTCTGAGCTTTTTAGATGTACATAATCCCTGAGTTGACCCAGAAAATAGGCAGTCGTTTCAAGATCTGATGCGGCAGTCTTTGTGCACACCGTCCCCGCTTGAGCATGAAGCGTAACCCTGTGGAATACACGCTGTAATTCAGAGGAGCTTTGCTTACAAGAGGAAAACTGTTCAAAAAGCCGGAGCTGAAGAAAAGTCGCGCAACTTTGTGGAAACGTAGTGAATGCGGGTAAGTGATTTTTTATCGGATTTATTTGTTGGGGAAATTGGGGTTTTAGTCTGTGGTGGTCTTGGGGGCTGCTGCTGCTGCTGCTGCTGCTCCATTGTTTGCATTCCCTTGTTTCAAAGTCGAGATTACGAAAATGGATAACACTAGGCTAGAGTGTGGGGGATATTATCAGAGACTAACATTTAAACAAACGAATCGCCGTAATTGGTGGAAATCGGGAGCCTCTGTTTAATTTTATACCTTGTTAGAATTGTGGTGATTCAGCTGTTGGGGAGATGTTGCATGATGTCAGTGTTCTTTGTTGCAACCTTACGTGCGTAAAATGTAACAGATTTTTCTGCCTCAGCTGTCATGCAACATATATAGGATTTTAAACTGTGCATTACGCGATGCACGCATTTTGCCTCTGTTTTGCCGATCCCGTCATGGATGAATTATCTGGCTTTAAAATGTACCCAAACAGTGTACGTTAACCTGTAATTTCAACCTGGGCGTTCATTCCTTGGCACAAAGAGAGAGCAGGTTTTAGGAAGACTAAACACACCAGTATTTCTCAGTATTAGCCAGTGGGCAAAACAACCTTGCAGATTTTTTATTTATTTATTCCACCGGAATCGATTTCGGTGGTTTAACTCGAGGTGGAATCGTGACATTGTAAGGAAGCGTGTATCTTTGTTTCTTTTCAATGAAGGTGAAGAGCGTGGTGACTGTAAAAGAAGTCAGTATTTATATAGAGACTCCGGTTTGGACTACACAGCCAAGTAAAACCTAAAACATGGTGACATTATTTCTGTTGTTGTCTTAACCAGTTTGATACTGGTTTAAATGGGTGGCTAGCTTTGCACATTCCATATTGCTTGGTGTTCTCCTAAATTTTCTTAGTGCTTTGAAACACCTTGCCTGCCCCTTACCTTGTTCTAACAGTGTCTCCTCTCTGTCCATAGACAGGAGGCATGGCAGATCATCTGATGATGCCCATGAATCACAACTCAGCGGGTGCCAGTCTCCACGGTTACAGGATGGGTATGAATAGCGGCCTGCAGGCAGGACCCCAGCAGCATGCCAACCAGCAGGGCATGAGGGTGCTGCCCAGTGGCCAGATGATGCACTATGGTGGCACTCAGGCCAACATGGAGACCGCCATGAGGCAGCGACAGGGCATGGTGGCTGGACCCATGAATGGACAGCTGAATGGGGCCCAGATGGGTCACCATCAAATGACCTCTGGTCACATGATGTATAATGGCCAGCCCCAGCAGCAACAACAACATCATCCACAACAGCAGCACCACATGCATCCGCAACAGCACCAACAGCACCAACAGCAGGCCCAGCATATGCAGCAGCAACAGCAACAACAGTTCATGAATGGAGGATTAACTTCTCAGCAGCTAATGGCCAGCATGCAACTGCAGAAACTCAACACCCAGTACCATGGACATCCGCTGGGTCCTATGGGTGGGAACCACATGGGGCCCACGGCCCAGTACCGCATGAGCCCAGCTCAGCTGGCTAACATGCAGCACATGGCTAGCCCGGCACTAGCCTTGAATGGCATGGATGCGGATATGATTGACGAAGATGTCCTGACTTCACTGGTCATGGAGCTGGGCTTAGACCGAGTCCAGGAGCTGCCAGAACTCTTCCTGGGCCAGAATGAATTTGATTTCATCTCGGACTTTGTCAGCAAACAGCAGCCAAGCACTGTTAGTTGCTGAGAGGACCTTATTTGCAGTTGTGCAAAAATGGAGACAGAAGAGTGAGAATTGTTCAGAAGAGACGAAGAGCGTTCATTTCCTCACTTTTTATTTTGTGAGCACCTCTCCGTACGACTATACCACAATGCTGTGCAGGGTGCACAAAGGAGAACTCTGGGTATTTGCGTTGAATGCACAGGGCATGCGTCTTGTGCACTTGTGGCCAGAGGGTGGATGGCTTTAGGGCCCACTTCTCCTATTTCCTGGACATGAATGTAATAAAGAAATGCTGAAGTTCTTAAAAGCCACTCTGAACAATGCTATGACACTATGTAGCCTCCCAAGCCTGGACTCCAAGACAGTTTACCAGTTTAAAAAGTGTATTTATTTATTCCTATCTGAGAAACCTGATATAAAGAACAACCAGCTTCTCCATTTTGGGATTGAAGTGGTTTAATGATCTTTTTCTGAACGTAGGTTGGGGGCGGAAAATACAATTAGTTTTCTGCTATTTTTTTTCCCCAACTCTATGTGGCATAGTCTTGAAATAAGCTCTGATGCCAGTGTCATCTAAAAGAGCATGGGTTTTTATTTTTATTTTTTAAATTACAGAAGTAAAATGTTGTTTCATTACAATGGGAGTTTCATCCAAACTTAAAAATGGTTCACTTTTCATGAAGTGCTGCCTTTTTAGATGTGATGTTCTGAAAAATCTACTGCTTGTACTGTATGAAGCTGTATAACTCCAACATGTCCACACTGTTGTGTTCTATTGGAGATGTAGAACCGCCTTAATCACGCAGATTCTTATTTATTGGTTGTTTATATTGTCCCCTTTTTGTGGTCAAGATGGGGGGTGGGACGGTCTTTGTGAAAGGGGTTTCAAGGATCAATAAAAATGGCCTGGATAGATGTGTGGCCTGCTTTTCCATTCATTGCATAGCTCTTCCCTCAGGCAGTGCTTAGGTTAACCTCTGGGTGAAACCTCGATTTTCTTTCAAATCTGAGAAGGAATGTTTTGACAAATACATTATTTGTGCAGTTAGAGGTGGATATCTGGTTCAGATCTCCTGAGTTTACGGTTTAATTTACCTTTTCATAGCTAAAACTAAGTATCACTGATAAGACCATGATTGACATATGGTGATAACTGCGGTTTTCTGCTGCCTAGCGTGTATTATTCTAATGTACATTTCAATGACCAATGATATTCAGCATTTTTCTCCCCTTGGTGATTAAGTAAAATAAGTGTTTAGATGACATTAAAGGTGTTTGACAACATATCCAGTCATAGGGTGGTGTGCATTCAGCTTACAATGCTGAATCCAATTCTTTCTATTCTTTGTATAGAGTATTGAAGTTATTTTTGATTGTGTTTTAACTGACTTTATGCGCATAAACTGTAATTCAGAAATGGTGCCGTCCATAGAGGGTGGTCAAAGAAACTGACAATTGACTGTAAACAGTAACCAAACAAATGACAGATTCAAAACAGCCCCTCTCTAGTCAGGGCCACTGCCTGTTGGAGGAGTAAAACAATTTTCCTAATATAATTGCATTCATTATAAAAATGAGGGTAAAGAGATTCTCTGCGGTGTCTGAGTTTGTTGAATTGTTTTGTGCCTCCGGGCTATGAAAATGCTTGATTGAGGTCATGTTGGGAATGTCATCACCACAGTTAGCTCTTCACATTGTCAACAAAGGCATCTTTAGTGGCATCATCAGTAACAAGGATGGGAAATGAGAGCATGGTTGCAAAAATAGTGTTAGCTGATTGCTCAATTTTGAAGTCAGTGCAGCTCTTCAAACAGCCACCTCTGTTCAGTTGTCCAATTGTGTTAAAGACCAACAAGCTCAATTTGAAGCATGGTATAATGGATGGGCCAAGCTGAAATATCTTGGCCTAAATGCAGGGCATGTTTTAAATAACAAAGACTTGCTTAAGGGTGCATGTGTGTATGTGTAGATTTTCTTGGCTTGACACTAACATGAGAACAGCTCATAAGTAGGCCAACAGCCTTGGCACAGTGCTTAGTAACGGTTGCAGGTCCTTTTGCCCAGTGCCAATCTGGTGAGATGGTCTTCTGGTGTGTGTGGCACATGGGGCATGTTGGCACACCGTCAGAACTCAGAACTGTCTCCTCTTATATCTCGTAATTGTACGTTGCACTGTGAGCTTCTTGTTCAGCCCCAATTAAATGTAGAGGTTTTTTTTTTTCTTGATTGCAACTCCATAGACGAGTGGCTAACTACGCAAAACAGCCCTGTTTGCTCTCTGAATCCCTTGTTATGACTGCCGCCTGCCTCACGGAGGCCAGTCTAGACGCAGGCTAAGCAGGGTGGGACACACGGAGACGTTTACTGTTAACTTCTGTTTTTCTTGCTCTCTCGTTTTCAGCCCACCCACAGCAACTGCTTCAGCACAACACAGTCTTCCTGTGGCAGCTTGCTGTTTTCTCAATATAAGTCACAGACCAAAAGCCACATTCTAAGACGTGCAGACAGGCAAATTGAAAGAGACAAAAGATAAGAAGAGAGAGAGAAATTGTAAGGATCTCTTGAGTTTACAATTAGAAATTAGGTGGAGGGATTTTTTTTTTGTGTTTTTTGCTTTTGCTCTCGGGGATTTCTTAGCTGGATTTTCCCAAATAACTTTTATGATTCCAATTAAAAGGAATAAACTAAAAAAAACCCCACACACATCATGCAAAAATACTTTACGTTCCTCTCTTCAGATCTCCATGTCTGCATTAAGTACTGTCTAGTTTTCTCTTTCCAGGCTGTGGTCCAGCTGGTGCCAAGCCTAAGCTCATGTTAATCTTTGGCCCTAGTGCCAGTGACGGATAGGTGGTCATTTGCTGTTGTCACGCATGGCCAGGTCTTCACATGCACGCACGTGCGCATCATCCGCACACAACCTGATCAAACAGGCTAACAGGGCTACCTACGTATCAGTGTGGAGCAATGGGAAGATAAAGGTTTTATGTCTCATCTCTGGTCATTGTGATCCTTAAAACGTCATCTGTGTTGTCGGATTATGTTGGAGTACTTGTGCAAATGCGGGTAGTGAGAAACATTCATAAAATGTAAAAGCAATGGCAATGGCAAAGCATTTTTCCTCTTCAGTTTTAATTTTGAAATAAAAAGTCGAGTTACTATTGTTCCCACCAGTGCAAGAGATGTGAAGACATGATTGAGAGAAACAAAACAGGATATTAACCTGAGATTCCCAGATGAATGAACGAGTTATTTATAATCACTAAGAAGACTGGTTCTGTCTCTGTGAATACTGTGTGATGGTGGCACATGCTTGAACTTGCCTGCTTTAACGAGAGAGTTTGGTGGTGTTTGGCATGCTTTGTGTTAACATTGTGTCTGCGTGCTGGCAGAGGGTAAATAAACAACGGCTCCCTTAGGGCAGGTTTCATACAGTGGCCATGTTGCTCAAGCCAAAGTTCCTGATTTTCTAGCTGAACGGTCACCTTGTGTTGCCACTTGACACGAAGTTTCATTGTGCACTGTTCTTCCCTGTACTTCCCTTGGCACAGCCAAAATATCATAGATACTGCAACGCAAAAGGCCGTCTTAGGGTAGCTGCTAGCTGCTGCGCAATAAAGAAGCAACAAAACCGTTTTCCACATGAGGAGGAAAATCACATTGTCACACTGTTTTCTGGACACAACAGTCTAGCCAGTCAGCTTTCTACATGACTCATACTGACAAAGCTTTTAAAAGAACAGATGGGTAATACATTTAAGCAAAAAAGCAACATAAATTGTCTTAGTAAGGCGTTGATTCAGTATGTGACACTGATCGTACATGTCTCTGAAACTTCACTGGTGTAATGCTGTCCCATTTGTAATTTTGATGATGTTGAAGAGCTGCTTCTAACATGTCAGTCCAGCATCTCTCGCAGGCGTTTAATTGAGTTGAGATGCGCTAGCTGCAAAGCCCACATCGTACAATTTGCAGTGACCTGTCTTTCTAAGTGAAAAAGTAAATTCAAACCATGTTTCACAAAAAGAGCCATCGCCGTGTAGGAGTTGATAAATTCGGTTTTAATTTGTCATCTATATGTACCTTTTGTACCCTGTGCATACATCCTTCAGAGGTAAATATCTAATTCTGGCATGTTAGGGCAGGTGAGACAGATGTTGCCTAGTGACTAGCAACTCCTCCTCCGACCCCCACCTCCCCAAATCTGGGGTTGAATGGCTTGCCAGCCCTTTGAAGTCAAAGGAGGGGGTGTAAATAATTTATTTTCCTGCGCGCAGCTGACACTTCTCAGCCAAGCCGACTCAAACACATCAAGGTGTCCCAACAATGTCTAAAGGTGGTAAATATTTAGGGGCTGTGTGATTTACACAGTTGACCCAAACTGAGCAGTTGCTATTTCACAATTTTGTTAGAAAGTTAACTCGTGTGTCAGTGTGCATAACGCAAAGCAGAACTTGACATTTTTGTGCACTCCATTGTTCATTTTTTGTTGTTGTTTGTCTGGTAACTGCGCAGATTAGACGTTAGTCAGCTATACGTTTCAAACGCTTGTTTTGAAGGTTAATGTGAGAAGTACACTAAGAGGTACTAACATTTAGAAGGCGCTGAAATGAAAGATCACAGGGACACTTATGTAGCCTCATCCGAAACAAACCCTTTATGAGACTGTTAGATATATTGTACAGTGAGCTCTAATAATAGGGACGTAGCGTCAACATTTTAAGCTGCTATTTATTTATCATCAGTGGGTTATATAGTAACTTCTGTATTTGCAGTTTTATTTGACCTGTTTAGTGTCAACTGGGAAATTATTTGGGTCAGTCCAGGAGGGTTACAGATTCATAGGATAGAGAGGGAATGAGAGGGAAGCAGTCTAGTTCTGTACACAGTGTCTTTGTGAACAGGGCTTTAAGCCTGTGTGCTAATCTGTTGACAGTGGCAAGCACATGCTACCAAAGGCCGAGTAACAAGCCATAGGCTGTGGGTGGAATTACTGCAACAGAACAGTTGTTGTCCAGCCATTCATGTGTTATCCTGCTGGGGGAAATCCTCTGATAAAATGTTAATTACAGTGAATTTTCACCTAGGCGACTGCTGTATCGATGCTGTTGTGCATTTGTGCTTTCTTTGCACTCATCAGTAAGGTGATAAACAGATTTTGCCTTTGGATCTTCACCATCACAGGGTTCAGAGTGTATTACCACAGAAGAAACTCAGCGACCTTGAAGCCACAACCCACCCCCACGCCCGCCCGTACATAGACATGGATGGCAGTAAACAAAAAAAGGATATATTTTGGAAATATTTCCTGTGAGTCTGAGGTGTGAACCCATTTTCTTCTCTATCCATTCTAAACTTGTTATATAATCCACAAGAAATGCTATTGTAAGACCGACCAGTCAAACATGGAAGTGTCTAATATTGCAGAATTTGTGCATTGTTGTGTGGAACCGACGTGTTATATCCAGGAGTTAAAAGAATCAAAGAAATACAAGTACATTCTTCTAGAACTGAGGTCTTAGGGCTTTGAAAGCACAGCAGGACCCTCACCCTCACTGAAAGCACCTCAACTGACTGCCCAAATGCATGCTGGAAATTCTTCTATCAGATGGAGAGAAGGTGGTGGACCGAGCACCTTATTTTTGTTTTGTTTCTCTCCAGCTGTGCCCACACTTTGTTGCAAAGAGCAGCATGCCATGCTTGTTCGACAGAAAAGTTGGCATATCTGTGCCATAACGTGACACTCAAAGCAAAAATCTGAGAAAGCGTTTTTTTTTTGTTCTCAGTTATGACTGATCTGCAAGCCCACAAAACTTCCTTTCATGCATACCGAAACTCTCTCACTGCTCAATGGCGTATGACTGTTAGCAATGACAGAAGAGTACTGAGGAGCTCAGCACGGCATTATTGGTAAACATCAACTGCAGGGTTTCCCCAAATACCACTTTAAGTCATACCAAAGAGGCAGCCACAGATGTTGGTTATTCACTATGATATTTAAAGTCTTGTCCTGCTGCCTTGTCCTGCTGCCCTAACAGAAAAACAACAATGGCACCTGAAAAAAAAAATCCCACAGCAGTGTTAAGAAGTAAAGTGAAAACTGACTTCACAGCCTTCATAAACACAACATGCAGCACGCGGAGCTGTTATTTCTATAAATAGCGCTGGCTTCACGCACAACATATTGGCTAGTATAGCACACCGACAAGCACAAGCATCAGCCACAAGCTCTGAGCCTGTCACATGTGCCTGAGCATAACACACAAACAGCACAGACTCTGTGTCATATGCTTGCATGCACATGGAAATGTATTTTATCCTTCTTGATGTCACTTACCAGGGTGGGTTTGGTCACTGTTTTCAGTCTTATGTGATTTGCTTTCTTGTCTTTACTGGCAGGATGTGGTTAGACTTTTCTGTGTTCTGCTGTGTTGCTTTGGTAGAAGTAATTTTGTGCCCACGTGCCCATTAATCCAGTCAGTCTGACAGGAACGGTGACAGCAAAATTACCAGAAACACAATGAACAATAGGTTGAAAAAAATGGATAGATGAATGGATTGATGGATGGTCTTTAAGGTCACCTTTCACTAAAACATAATGTGTTTTGGTTAATGTTACTGATGTTTGACTTAAATTGTGCAGAATGATTTGCAGTCACAGGACAAAATAAAACATGTGTACCACGCTTTTCAGCATATTTAAACAACTAAACAGTCATGCCTGCAAAAAAGTCATCAAAGAAAAAACTTACAAGCAAAAAATAAGTACACATATTTTTTACACTTTCAAATCGTAAATTGGGAGCTCCAGATTGACTCCCAATGAATATATCCTCCTTTGGGGTCGACAGGTGGAAGCTATCTTATTTAAACCCTTTGACATGGAGGGTCTGATGTTTTCTCAGCTATTGAAGGGTGCACTGTCATGCCAAGATCTAAAGAGCTCTCTGGGGCCTTCAGAAAAATGGTTGTGGATGTGTGTAACTCTGGTAAGGGATTTGAAAAGATTTCCACATTTTTGTGAAATAAGTAATTTCTCTGAAACGAACATCTTCTCCAAATAGATCTCAAACAACTGGCAGAGATTTTGACGTTAAAAGAAGTTTCCAAGAACCCGGCCACAAGATCTTCATTTGCAACTGTAGAAGTCCATGCATGTACTATCAATAATACATGCACATATTTGAGCAGCATGTAAGGCAAACTAAGAAGAAAAAAAAAAACCCTTTGCTTTCCAAAAAGAACCGTATAACAAAGCCATGGTTTGCCAGTGAACATACTGGCAAAAACCAGGCCTATTGGAATAATGTGCTGTGGACAGTCTAATGAAAAGATTTAGCTGTTTGGCCACAGTAAAGGACATGTTTGGCAATGACCAAAGACAGCTTCTTTGGAAGAAGCTTCTCATGCCAACTGTGAAACGTGGTGATTGAAAAGTTATGATTTTGGTTTACTCCACAGTCTCTAATACTCGGCAGCTTGCAGTCATTGATTCAACTATGAAATTTGCATCATATCAAAGAGTGAAGCCATCTGTCCCAAAGTTTAAGTTGGAAGTGGACCTTACGACAAGATAACGATCCTTAATACACTGACAAATCTACAAGAGTGGTTCAAAAAAGAAGAAACGGAGGCTTACGGAATGACTTAATTAAAGCCCAGATTTGAATCCAACTGAAATGTTGTTGGGATATCCAAAACACACAATGCATGTAAGAAAGAATGAAAAAAACAAACAAACATCTTGCAACAGAAGGGAGTTTGCATGGAAGAGTAAAAAAATTGGAATTTGGTGGAATATTATGCAAGGAATCTTGCTACAGCGGACAAGGCAGCAGGATGGTGCAGTGGTTAATACTGTTGACTCACAGCAAGGGGATTCCTGGCTTGAACCCAGCTGGGGTCTTTCTTTGAAGTTTTCATGTTCTTATGCA
The DNA here is from genome assembly GCF_963576455.1 of Neolamprologus multifasciatus. Taxonomy (NCBI): domain Eukaryota; kingdom Metazoa; phylum Chordata; class Actinopteri; order Cichliformes; family Cichlidae; genus Neolamprologus; species Neolamprologus multifasciatus. The sequence continues at coordinate 24,874,352 of NC_140449.1, forward strand.
TTTGGGGGTTTCCTCCAGGTACTCTGACTTCCTCCCACAGCCAAAACACATATGTTTACATGTAATTGGTGGAATCAAATTGGTTGTGGCTGTGAGGCAGATGAAGTGTGTGTGTACCTTGTAGTGTGCAGTGTGCTATAAATGCTGGTACATTTACAAGGGTGTAAATTTTTCCACAGACTGACATCTGCTAACATTTTTGTTCAGTAAAAGTTTGCAAAGCTATTATTGTGGCGTTAGAGCAGAACATGTTAATCCAAAGGTGATATATCGACAAGGATCAGATGTTTTCTTGTCTAAAAATATCAAAACAGCCATTTGTTTCCACATAAATGAATGCATGTTCAGAGTTTGACACAATTTAAAATTATTCTTCTGAATATTACTAATTGCTCTATGTCGACCCAAACAGGCTAAGTTTAAGGTGTGGACCTACAAGCATTTAAAGGCAACCCATGCAATCGTTATGTGGAAACCTGAAGCCTGCCTTGCACAAGCACTGATAATGACATTTCAGTGAACCAGGAGACACCACGTCCTTGTCAGTAAACCTTTTAAAATCAAGGGAGAAGGTACAGATGTCATAGTGATATTTGGCAACACACAAACTGTCATTCAACCTTTTATTTCTTCATGACCAGATTGCTGCAATGTTCTTTCATCAGATAATCAATCAGACACCTCCCCCCCCCCCCCCCCCAAAAAAAACCCCCAACCAAACAAACAAACAAACAAAAAAACACAAATGATAACTATGTTAGTTGAAGCCTGGACTGACTGCCCATTTGTTTTAGAATTACTGTCTCTTTACTGCTAGTGAGCAGCCTGACATCCTCAGGCAGGAAACAGTTCCCACTTCACCATGAAGGCAACAAAGCAACTACAGAGCTCCTAAATTGTGGGAACAACCTTCCTGAGGAACTCGATTTGCCAAGTATCTTTTAATCTCTTTTAAACAATTATGGTTTCCTTTAAAATTTAACATTTTTATTTGAAACTGTTGAGTTTCTGTGTTATTTCTGAAGTTGCACTGTATTAAGGATTGTTATCATTTTTCCCAGGAGTTAAAACTTATGGTTTTTAATTTTCTTTTGATCACCTTTTTCTTGGAGAAATGACTATATTTGTGCATATATTATTTGCTTTAGAAATAAAAATGAGTCTGTCTTTAAATACCCATAAGACATTTTTAAATACTGGAGGATTAATGAAATAACATGTACAAAAGGATATGGTACTAACAAAGAAGAAACATGTGAACATATAACAGAGGCAGCCATGTGAAATAGGCCTTACATGGTCTAAAAATATCACTGATATTATCATGCTGTCTAACAGATGGAGATATGCCCACCCATGGTAGTGCATGGCAGTGTCTCTAGGAGAGACGTAAGGACATGACCGAAAAAAGGTTGACAGCTATATGCTGCCCTCTGCTGGTGGGCAAAACTCTCAACAAACTAAATGTGATCATCAAAATACAGTTTATCTATTCTTGTGAACGATTTTCAAGTTTCAGCTTTTTGAATGTTGCGCGTCATGTGTGTAACAGCAGACAGTTAATGCAGGATATATATAGGAATTTGTGACCAAACAAAACAAAACAAGAAAAAGGAGACTTGAATTATTATATATTTATTGAACAATGTTAAGCATGATAGGGCTCTCCATGTAGGAACTCTAATAATATAGTATAAAAAATTAAAAAAGTACAAATAACAAAGACAAGACAAGGCATTGTAAACAACATCCAGAATAAGAGAACAACCCCATCTTGATGGCAGTTTTTCTCAGAATAAAGTTTTATAAAACAAGTTTTTCTAATCATAATTATTACTGTTGTAGTTGCAAAATGATGCCTCAAACAGAGACTGATCGGAAGAAATCCCAACTATTGGGATGTAGCATTTCTTTTCTTCCTTTAGGGTTTTCTTTTTTTAGCGTATTCCAACACAAAACACTGAAAAAGTCCATATACTTGTATTCATGAAGTACAAAATATGAAATGTACAGATAAAATGTAACATAATAAAAGCAGGCCAAAAGGCCTTTTACAGTTAAAATGGCCACATATGATTCTTCAAGTTAGACTGAAATGCAAAACTGATGACAGACAAGTGGCTGATCCTACCCCTATCCCATGCTGCCTTAGGGCTGGATTGTGCTACACAAAATAAACATCCCTGACTGAATGAGGTCAGAACAAGGGCGTGTATACTGGATGGAGTAGTGGAAGTTGCTACATGTAAATTGTCAGCATATGTCCATTATGAAGTGCATGATATACTGAACCTAGAACATGGAGGTGGCGATACAGTTAAGTCCTTCAGAAGGCTGCGTCTGGTTGACTGATGTCGTCAAGCCCGTTTAAGCTTGTCAATGTGGAAGGTGAGTTTGAGGGCAGGGCCGAGCTTCAAACCCATGTATTTCATCATCATGTCGCTACGCAGCAACAGAAGGGCTTTCCCATCAATTTCCTGTAGCAGAGGAATCAGAGGAAAAATAAACCTTTTTGTTTTTTCCTCTTTTAAACAGAGCTGCTCAAAAGTGATGAATAAAACTGACACGTTTGAAACATTCACTATACATTTATTCATATGAATGAATGAATGGATACATACATGTTTTCTAAAAAGGTCAGCATGTGGGGCCAGAACTGGGTCGATATCCCTGATATACTGCATGACTTCATCTACTGTCCACAGGTTGGGATCCTGACCGCTGGGCCTGGGGCTCTCACGGAAACTACCTGAACCTGGGAGCAAATGCGCAAATACAGATTTATAAGAGAGTTATTCACTGAGTGGTTCATCCACATGTATTAGTCTGCAATAAAAAGCCCAAAAAAACCAAACATGTTTATCACTGTCCCAGTGCAGCAGTCTTTTGCACAGGCTCAACATCTGTTTTGACAACTGAGCTGAAATGATGGATCCTGAAAATGTAGTGTATGTATGTAGTTTGACAAAACTCTATTAAACCTTTTGCATTTGTGTGATTATAAATTTCAGTGTGTTTTTGGGCTACCACTACAAGGGTATTATTTTAACTCAAACACACAGGCTGCAGAGGCAAACAGCAGTGAATGGAGTGTCACTGTCTACTACACATATTTCACCTACTATAAGCTAACACTCAAATGCCACCATTTCTTCTTTCAACTGCTCCCTTTAGAGATCGCCACAGCGGATCCTCTGTATCACGTTATCCTTATTATCCTCCTCTGTCACCCTCTGCATGTCCTCCTTCACTATATCATAGCATGGTCATTGCTCTGTGTCTGGCTTATTTACACACCTTGGCTTGCAACATGGCGCCTGTGTTCGGCTTGGCCGCTGTTGCTGCTCCGTGTTTTTGTCGACTGCTTCAGTATAATGTTTTTTATCTTGTCATCTCATCTGTGATATATCATGAAGGTCTAATTGCTACTCGGATCTACAGTTCACATACATTGTTGAGTATCAAAATATGTATGGAAAAAACTTTAGACAGCTGGCAGAGCTACCACCAGGCTTTCCCTCCGCCGTTTATCTGCCCTCCTCCCTCTCCCGACTACCGGTACCTGTTCTTAGCTCCAAACAATAACCCAGGAGCAAAAACAAGGTTAAGGAGATCGTCTAGAAGGGGCTGTAGGTCTGGTGTCCAGGCTAAAAGGAAACGCGCCCGACAGAGGGGATTTCTTCCGCTCCATGGTAGAGAACGTCTCCGGTATTTGGTACCGGTTCCCCTCCAGGACGCGGATAAGGCCGATCGGTTACCACCTACCCGGCTTTTCATCACGGGCGAACAAAACGATTACCTGGATCGGCGTCTTGTCTGGAGATGCGGGATGTTTTCACTTTGGCCTATCATTCTACAAGACCACAGTTCCACAGCTAGAGGTACCGGGAGACTACATCCTCATTCCAGGTGTCTGCTGTCAATTCCCCGTCAATCAGCTGTTGATGACGTCAGCCTGTCACCTCCGCTTCAGATCGCTCTCCTGAACGCTCGCTCCATAACCAACAAATCATTTGTACTGAATGACTTTTTTAGCAGTAATAGTCTGGACTTCATGTTTCTCACGGAATCTTGGCAGCGGGAGAATGAATTTATCCACCTTAATGAGCTCTGCCCAGTCGGCTGTCGCTTCATCGGGACTCCGCGTTTGGACCGTCGTGGTGGTGGTCTGGTCACTATTCACCGAGACAATTTCACTTGCAGGACTATGGACTCTGAGTTTTTCCCTTCCTTTGAGTCACAACTTCTTAAGGTTGGTTCTTCAGATATATTTTATTGTGTTTTAATTTACCGCCCTCCTGGCCCCGCTGGTGTTTTTATTAAAGACTTTACGGACTTTTTATCTTCCATAATTAAACTGGAGAAAGTCTTAATGATTGGGGATTTCAACCTCCACGTGGATGATCTTAGCTGTAGCATGGCCTCTGACTTTCTATCCATTACAGACTCTTTTAGTTTTATTCAGTATGTCTCTGGACCCACCCATGTTAAAGGCCACACCTTGGACCTTGTGTTTTCTCTTGGCTTAGACATAACTAATGTCTGTGTTAAAGACGTACAAGTGAGTGACCATTCCTGTGTTACTTTTAGTCTTAGCTTCCCACTGTACGCACCACCTTCTAATCTCGTTCCATAAGCGGTTCATAAATCAGGATGTTGCTTTGAAGTTTTCTAATATGTTGGACCCTCATGTGATCAATGGCTGCACTGATGCTGATGTTGCTACACAGTGTTTTAATAATCACTGCTTGGAGATTTTAAATTCAGTGGCACCTATGAAATCTGTCATTGCTGCCCCAAAGAGCTCATCTGTAGATAAATGATGATGTAAGGAAGGTCAAAAGAATCTGTAGAAAGTTAGAACGCCTTTGGAAATCAACCAAACTTGAAGTTCACAGGCTCCACCTTAGGGAACTTTGGGTTTCCTTACATGAAACCATAAAAACAGCCAGATCAGCATATTTTTCTCAGTTAATATCATCAAGCAAGAGAAATTCCAAGGTACTGTTTGACTCCATAAACTCTATTGTTTCCCCCGTGGTCCACCGAGTACCTGTGACATCTATATCTGAGAGTGATGAGTTTCTGAATTTCTTTGTGGATAAAGCTGATCATGTCCGTATGAGCATTGGTTCTTCAATACCATCTGTTTGTGTCTCTGGGTCACCTCCCCCTCATTTACTGTCAGTGTTTAACCCAATGACCATACATGACCTTTCACTCCTGCTGGATAAAATGAAAATTACCACTTGTGCAAATGACATTCTACCTGCTGGGCTGTTTAAAAATGCTCTCTCTGTCATTGGCCCCTCTATTGTAGAGATATGCAATGCCTCTCTTTTAACAGGTGTGGTCCCTACGTTCTGTAAGCATGCTGTTGTTGAGCCAATATTAAAAAAGAGCAGTTTGGATCCAACTCAGCTTAAGAATTATAGGCCTATCTCTAAGCTTCCATTATTATCGAAAATTCTGGAAAAAGTAGTTGCAGATCAACTTACCACTTTTTTAGAAAAACATGAAATTTATGACAAATTTCAGTCAGGTTTCCGTAAAAGTCACTCAACAGAAACCGCATTACTTAAAGTCTCTAGCGACATTATGATGTCAGCTGACTCCGGAGCCTCCTCAGTTATGGTTTTGTTGGACTTGACATCTGCCTTTGACACCATTGACCATACCATCCTGATTAACAGGCTCCGGGACGTAGTTGGTGTGTCCGGTCTGGCTTTGAAGTGGTTTCAGTCATACCTAGGGATGCACCGATACCGATACTGGTATCGGGGCCGATACTCTAAAATGTGCGTGTACTCATACTTGTAAAAGTTAACCGATACCATGAACCGATACTAGCTTATTTCATAAATCAGAGGGTGGCTTGTCATTTTTGTTGTAGTTTTTTAGATTGGCCACTAGGGGGACATCCCCTAGAGACAGTGCCAATAGTTCAGTGATATTCTGTTAAATTACAACGTGGAGACAATGCAACAATTTAACAGAAGTGCTTATTTTTCACTTGAAATTTTTTTGTGGTCATTTTTATTAAGATATTATTTATTATCGGCAGAGAATAAAATAAAACCTGTCTTCCAATTCATTGCATTTGTGTGTGTGTGTGTGTGTGTGTGTGTGTGTGTGTGTGTGTGTGTGTGGTAGAAGTATCGGTTTTTGTACTCTGTATCGGCAAGTACTCAGATCCAAGTATCGGTATCATATCGGTTTGAAAAATTTGGTATCGTTGCATCCCTAGTCATACCTCTCCAACAGATCTTTTAGTGTTTTTGCGAATCGGTTTATGTCACATTCTAAAGATCTGACATGTGGGGTACCGCAGGGTTCAGTTCTGGGTCCTATTCTTTTTCTTTTGTACATGTTACCTCTAGGACTTATAATTAGGTAGTTCCCTGAGGTGTCTTATCACTTCTATGCTGATGATATTCAGCTCTATTGCTCTTTTAAGCCGATGGAAGTCCATAAACTGTCCTCTTTAATTAAATGTTTAGCTTCCATTGAACAGTGGCTTGGTGACAACTACTTACAGTTGAACTCTGAGAAGTCAGAAACATTAATTATTGCCCCCCGACAACCAGATATCTCTAATCAAACAGCATCTTGGTTCTCTTGGCTCATCTGTTCACCCGAGCCTCAGGTACCTTGGTGTGATCTTTGATTCTGCCATGTCCCTAGAACAACACTCTCGCCAGTTAATTAGGAACTGCCTTTTTCCAAACATCTCCAAACTGCGAACTTTGCTGTCTAAGTCTGAGTTAGAAATGGTTATTCATGCTTTTATTTCTTCTCGCTTAGATTATTGTAACAGCCTTTTTCTTTGTTTGAGCAAAAGGAATCTTGACCGTCTCCAGTTAGTCCAGAATGCTGCTGCAAGGCTTTTAACTAAGACACGAAAAAGAGAGCACATTACACCAGTGTTACGTTCATTACACTGGCTTCCAGTACATTTTAGAATTCATTTTAAAATCTTGGTACTGACTTTTAAAGCTTTGAATTGTGATGCCCCTGCTTACATTTCTGATCTTTTAGAACCCCACGCTCCCTCTCGCAGCCTGAGATCTTCTAATCAAAGGCTGTTGGTAGTCCCTCGAACATATTTTAAAACCAGAGGTGATAGATCTTTTAGAGCGGTGGCCCCCAGGTTGTGGAATGCTCTCCCTCCATCATTACGTTGCCTTGATTGTATTTATTCTTTTAAAAAGCAACTTAAGACTCATTTATTTCGATTGGCTTTTAATTAGATTTGTGCTGTGTTTTATTATTAATGTATTTTATGTATTTCTGTTTTATATTACTGTGAAGCACTTTGTGGTTTTTATCCTGTGAAAAGTGCTATATAAATAAATTGATTTGATTTGATCCACAAATCTTCTCTGTGGTCTTCCTGTTTTCCTCCTGCATGGCAGCTTCATATTCAGCATCCTTTCTCCTTTACATCAACTATCCCTCCTCTGCTCATCTCCAAAATATCTCAGCCTTGAGTTCCTTATCTCCTTACTGCTCAACCTGAGCTTCCCCTCTGATGTACTCCATTCTAACTCCCAATGAAAAACCTTCGCATCTTCAATTCTGCCACCTCCAGCTCTGTGTCCTCTCTTTTTGTTAGAGACTTCAAACTGCTATTAGCATTTGAATTGGGTCTTTCCAATGAAATAAAAGTGGCATGCGTGGCACAGAGGGTAAGAAAATACACTACTGATATCTGGCAAAGTAGCAATTTAGCCACTGAAGAGGCAGTTTCTGATCAAACTCTTCTCATGACCTCTTGAATGGACCTATACCATAGTGCAGCTCGTAGTGTAAGAACAGCTTAAGTGCTTATTAAGGGCAAAAAGCTGCTATATAAATACCACTGCAGTCACTCGTGTGTTTGGTTTCACTGATTGTCATTTTAAGGCAAATGTGAAGAGCTACTAATTACATGGCAGTGATGTAATTGCACCCGATCCTCCATCAATGATATACTCGCTCATCCAGCTCAGAGTCCCTTAGAACTCTCAGGTTAATGTAACAAGTGAAGTGTTAAGTTTTCTTGTCACTGTTTGGCTGTATTGCACAAACTAGTGAAAATTACAAAGATGACCTCGACTTGAGCACAGTTTTGATGAAGACTATTGGCGATCACTGTGTTTGACTGATGCTTCAGGACAAATACTGGTTCTTGTGAATTGTGAACTGACAGACAGACAATGAACGCCTCGGCATAACATGAGCTCATCTGTCATTTGGCAATATATGCTTTAAAAAACAAACAAACAACAAACTACAACATCAGAGGTCGAAGAACTACAATTGACTTTACTTCCTGTAATGCAGACACAAAAAGGGGGTAGTTCTAAACAAGTTTTACAAGATCTGCGGCACATTTCTACTGCGCTGAAGACATTTATGTATGTGTAAGTAAACATAAAGCAGAGAAAAATTTACATATGCACTATATGGATAACCTTGACCTTGAAAACCCATGCAATGAAGCTCTCGGTGCACTTTTTGTGCTGACATTAATGACAGAGGAGGTTTGGAACTCTGCATATAATTGACTCAGCAGAGCGACTGTTACACACATTGCTCCTAAGTCCTCAGTGATCCCTCTTGATAGCTTTACTTGTCCTGCCACTCCGAGGCTGTTCTTAAATTTCACATTTTTTTTGCAATAACACCACTGACAGCACCACACTTGAATTTAGTGAATAACCTTAGTTAAAACCAAACTTACTGGATTGCATGTCACTATATTAGCATTTGCAGAAGTAATACATTCACACTTACAGATTTGTAGAAGCTTTTCATAGATACAATGTTGTTTCTTTTCCTACCTGTAGAGTTGTTATGATGCAGCAGTTTGGAGGAGGACCTCAGGCCAGAAGTCAGTCCTGTAGAGTTTTGGGAAAGGGGGCTCTTCTTTAAGTGCTCTGATGTGGCAACACTGTTCTCTATGAAGGACTCACCTGGGAACAAAGAACACAATTATACTAGTACCTAAAAAAAAGAAGCAAAATAACAAAAGAGGTCCCACGGGTAAACATCCAATGTAGTAAAAAAAAGATAACAAGTAACAAAAAAGAGGCCCAACTGACAGCGTATTCGTCAGACACACTGTGCTTCGCAGCGATTTTGCTGTACCCCTCAGAGAATACCACGGTGATTTAACAGGGTTATGGCATTCTGTAAAAGTATAAGGGCACTTTGAAGGGGATATTACCCCTTTTACACATATATCTTCCAATATTACATTAACTTAATTAAAATTTAAGGAAATGGAAAGATGATTAAATGATTAACCTCCTGCCCCAGAATTTAATAGCATTCGCTCTTGAGCTCTGTTTAACTACCTCCTTTTAAATGATTACAGAAAGCTTTACTAGACAAGTCAGAGCACCCAGTTATTACAATTAAAATGTTTGACAGAAATATGATGCCGGATTCCACTTTGAATAGCCTCTGATACTAAATGAGCGGAATCCTTTGATGTCAGCTTATTTCCAGTTATTTTTGCACACAAATAAAGAACAAAGAAAAACATGATTAAAAGCATTTTACAAAAGAGAAATTTACCAGAGGCAGAACATACACGCAGTGATGTGAGAAGGAAAGTTTTTGTTAACACACACCTGAATGCTACAGACAAGCAAACTGCTAAAACTTCTGCCTTCTTGCTGATGATCAATAAATCAAAGGCATTTGATTAGCAACACTTGGCTGCTACTTAGCCTCTTAATTCCTATGGATGCAGTCAGCCTCTCCTCTGAAAAGGCTCCCTCTTTTAATACACAACTGTATTTGGTACCACCGTTTAGTAAGTTACAATGTTCAACAAAGTGTGTGCCCACAATAAAAACAAATAGGTTCACAAATAATTTTTTACTGATCAAGCCTCCAAATAAACAGCCTAATTCTTTATTAGAGTGCAAACTACTCCAAAAAATGTGGTGCTAACATTTTAAAGCATGACTTGCGTCGCCTAATATGGCTTTTTTTTTTTCCTGAATGGTTGATACTATTTGTGTATCTATTATTTAACTTAATTTCTGTTTGTCACCATGATGAATGCTAACTTTAAACGTGGTCAAACGTGGCCATGGCTTCACTTTGAACACACTGTTTCACACAGTTTTTTGCACTCTTTGATACTTGTGATGTCAAAGAGAGGAGATCTTAATAGCACACGGCTCTGGCTTACTGTACAGCAGCCCCATCGACCTGCTATTCAAACCTTTTATTTGTAAAAGGCAGCCAACTTACAGAAGAAATTTGTCTTAAAGGGACACAAGCTACAAGGGCTTGTCTGAGATAGTACAGCTCTGTAGTTGATCCACTAAGGGCCGGTAAAGTCCAAATTCAAGAATAAAAGTATGGAGCAAATTAGCATGAGCCTACTAAAGAGCAACTAGATGAACGTTAAATTATGCTTTTTGAGAAGTGATAAAAACATAATAATCTAATCTAAAATCATAATGATAAATCATTAATCATACATATACACACGCTGCTGAGACGAAGCATGCACACTTGGTACCTATGCAGTGTGGTGGTCATTATTTAATGATCAACTTTATGTCAGTTAAAATGCAGTGCACACTGCAAACACCTCTATGCCTTATAAAGATCTCTCTCTCTATCTTTTTAAGAGATATATAATATATACAATAATATATACAGTTTTGTAAACTACAAATTTGTTCATTTCAGGTAGCTTTACATTCAACACCGGCATATTTCACCATTTAAGCATTGAGTTATAATGGGAAGAAAAACTGACACAAGGGGGAGCACCGATATTACTTTACAGCAGCCACACAGAAAAGAGATTTTTTTTTAACCAGCCTCATGATCTGGTGATCAGCCAATGGCAGCCCAGTACTGAGCTGATCAGTTATTTTAAAATGCCATTTAATGATCTACCAATACATATGTCACCCGACTAATAATATCACAGACTTTCATGGATAGACTAATATATATTTTCCCTAGCTCTAAATAAAAGGAAAACAAATTCTATATGAATGGTAGTATGAGTAATAAGAACAGATTATGAATGAATGAAACAGCTTACCATCAGTGGAGTGCCGTGGGATTTTTGGCAGTTTCGGAGACAGAGGATTGCTGAAGTCCTGAAGGAACCGTTTTGTGCTTCGTACTGGGACCGCTTTCAGATTGTCTCCAAAACTTCTCCTCTCTAAAACAAGCACACATGGGTTGAAGAACAGCTGGAGGCTTTTGTGCCATGTTAACTGAAAATCAAGAAGCTGGATGTGACAAAGATGCAAGTCTGTGTACCGGAGCAGTGATATTTTAGATCTCTAACAATTACGCTGAATGTGTGTTACATAATTATCTTTCATTTTAAGAAAAAAAGAGCATATTTTAGGCCACACTGCCCAACCCTAGTTCTCTTCACTACCCCTGTCTTTACAATTTAAACACATTACTTGCTTTCCACAATACAGCAAATAAGGATTCATTTTCTAGAAGCATATTGCCAACATCTCTGCATAAATAAGGCAGACACATAATAGTCTGCTGTTTCCTCTCACCTAAACCACTTAGAAAACGGTCTAAACCAGTCTTTTCCTACTAAGCTTAGCATGTTTTTCCACCTGACACAAGAGCCCAATGACTATTATAAAACTTTAGCTGCCTTTTCATTAAATGTAATAAAAGTGAGCGTCTGTCTTTGACACTGGTACTTTTCAATGTAAGAGCATGGTTCTAACAGCTATGTTAAAATAAATGAACACTGTACACGTGAACACACAGTGGGCAAACAGCGACCCTGACCTGTAGTGTACGTGTGACTGTCGTAGTGAAGACCCCCTCTGGCTACAGGCTGGCTGCCAAACAAAGGATCGCAGTGCAGGTTGTGGCAAAGTTTTTCCAGGAAGCGGAGGACATAGGTGACACTGCTGACAGTTGGCAGGGTCAAGGTGTGCTGCTGCTGGTCAAAAAAGGCTGGAAAAGACATGGTGGATATTAATTCAGCTGCTTCATTCAAGTGTAATTCAATAAATTTTCGTACTTTTTTGGTTCTTGATGTTCTCGTGGATAAGTGAGCATTGCCACAATAAATTCATAAGCACTAAATCAAAGAGAAGAAAGGGTAATAATAATAATAATAATAATGATAATAATAATAATACATTTTATTTATAGGCGCCTTTCAGACCCTCAAGGTCACCTTACAGTAGCGCGTAAACAATACTATAAAAAAACATAAGAAAAATGTATATATAGCAAACATGATAGATGAAATTTAGACATAAACAGTCATAAAAGTATAAAAGCAAATATAAAAACTGGCCTAAGACAGATCAGGTGTATGCAATTCTAAACAGATGGGTTTTGAGTAGTGATTTAAAAGTGGTGAGAAAGTGTGTAGTCCGTAGAGTAAGTGGAAGTGCATTCCAAAGTCTCGGGGCAGAACAACTAAAGGCTCTGAGTCTCATGGTAGTCAGGCGAGCAGGTGGAACTGACAGAAGGGAAGCTGAAGAAGAGCGGAGTGTACGAAGGGGCGAGTATGTATGGAGAAAATCGGATAGATATGGAGGAGCAAAGTTATGAAGCGCTTTGAAAGTGAGAAGTAAGATCTTGAAATTGACACAGAGGTGAATTGGGAGCCAATGGAGCTGTTTAAGAACAGGTGTTATATGTTCAGTGGATCTAGTTCTGGAAATAATACGAGCAGCTGTATTTTGAACTAACTGCAATTTATGGAGGGATTTATGAGGTAGACCATAGAGAAGAGAATTACAGTAATCCAGACGAGATGTGACAAGAGCATTGACAAGTATGTGTGGTGTGAGTGAGGGACGAAGACGGTTAATATTACGGAGATGAAAGTAGGAAGACCGAGTGATATTATTTATATGTGCTGTGAAGGACAGAGTGCTATCGAGAATGACACCAAGACTCTTAACCTGAGGGGAGGGTGTGACAACAGAGTTATCAATGGATAACGAAAGACTGGTTGGAACTGTAGTCAGTTTTGATCTGGTGCCTATTAAATGAATTGTTTTACTGCCATTAAGTTTAAGAAAAGAAAGTGAATTTACTTTCTAATTAGACCAATGCACACCTGAAATGACTTCTCCTCCTTGTCCAGATTTCAGGCAGGAGAAGACTGTGCCCTGGTTGTGAGCAGAGTCCACACAAGCCTGGACACACTGCTGAAGCACCGACGAGGCTCGGCCTGGCCCAAAGTGGTCTGGCAGCTGTTGGATACGCCGCTGGTCTAAATGGGGTCCCATCTTGCCGTACTTGTTTAGGTACACACAAACTAAAAGGCGAAAGGTATATGACCTTAAATGACACTGAATGAAAAAGTTGATGCAAAACCCCCAAAAAGCAATGTGGATTATGTGTAGGCCTGTGGACGCTGTGTACCTGTGGGAGCCTGTAGTGCAGAATTGGGGATGGTAGCATTGTCCAGGGGCACCGTGCTGGTGTCAGGCTCTGGGGTACTGCTGGTGGGAGACGTGGGGACTGGATTAGGTACCACTCGTGGTTTTCTCTGTATGCAAATACACAAATTCAGAGCAATCAGTACATATATTTAGAAACGCAAATAAAAGAACTGAGCTAAGTACTGTCTGTTTCTGTAAATGGTAATGGAAAACTAAACAAAGATACAAACCGGATGCTGCCAACACTACCAATGGCTGAGCAATGTGGTTTTGCAACTGTTTGCGCTTAACAAATGGATACCAGCTCAGTCTATCTTACCCATAAACAACTATATCGTTTATAAAGACATAAATATGATGAAACCAAGGCTTTTAAAAATGTTTTATAGCATGTATGTTACAAATGAGCAGGCATGTTTAACTAGCTAGGAAATTTATGATAACAGAAACAGGAACGGGCTTTGTCAGATCAGAGGGTTAACTAAGGCTACGTTCACACTGCAGGTCTTAATGCTCAATTCAGATTTTTTGATCAAATCCGATTTTTTTGTCTGCTTGTTCACACTAGAAATAAAATGCGACAGCAAACGTTCTCTAGTGTGAACCCTCAAAGCGGCCCGCATGCGCAAAAGAAGATGTCACACACAACGCGCTCTGTTTAGACCCAGAGCAAACAATATTGTTTGACTGATGGCCCTTAATATAAAGACTTCGGACTTTACGTTTCCCAATTTTTGCTTTAAGTTATTTTGTTATTTACATAATAATGTAGATAACCTAATAATTATCCTTATTGCTGTTTTAGAGGAGCAGTGCTTCAAAGGATAGTTGCAGTGAAACTGTTGTCTTCCCAACAGTTTCACTGACATCTACACTGGATGGCCAGGAAGCGTTCGCAATGTCTTCTCGGGTGCTGATAATTGGACGGATTTAATGCGACATGACCGTTCAAACAGCAGTCGCTTTCTACAACATCAGATATGTATCGGATTCAGTACCAGATACGAAAGTGACCCAGATCGGATTTGAAAATATCGGATTTGTGCTGTTCACACTGTCATACCATGATCGGATATGGGTCGCATAGGGTCAAAAAAATCGGATTTGATGCACTTTCGCCTGCAGTGTGAATGTAGCCTAACAGGTTAGTTTCTGGCTAAATAACTTAATGATCCAAATATAGTCAAAAAACACTGGATAAGTCTCCAATGATTTGTGCTCCAAGAATTATACTGCAGAAGTTTCCCTTTTCACATTTTCATCAGCATTTCTCAAGCAGGCAGCTGTTTATGTGACATGAAGTTGTCTAATGACAGCTGTGGGGTTCTTTTGTACTGGACGGTTACCTTGCTGCCAGGTTTCGGCCCTCTTTTCTTTGGGATCTTGATAGGTTCTGCCTGAGTCTGACCCTGCTGCAAAGTTATCCTCTGCGCCCAGTTGGCAGGCAGTCTGCCCCTGGTTCGCCCTGGGCCTGTCACAGGCCGCCCTGGGCCTGTCACGGGCCGCCCTGGCCCAGCCATGGAATCCTCTAGCCAGCTAGCTCTCTTTGCCCACCCCAGCTGCAAACAAAGAGCAAAAGACACACAGTCAAATAGGGATGCTGCTTTTTTTAATAATGCCCCTCAAACACAAAACAACTAATCTAGGATGCCATTGTGACCAGTAGGGCTGCACGATTAATCGTTAGAAAATCGCAATCTCAATTCATACTTATGTGCGATCTCATTTCCAAATGACAATGATTTAAAAAAAAGAAAGAAAAAAAAGACAACGATTGTACCGCATTTTGATCTGGGACGTAATCTGCATGAAAACAAGCGCTCACGCTTCCTGCTCAACAAATGACAAGGGCGGAGCCTTATACCACGTGATACAGAAGCTGGCTGCTAAAATTGTCAGGGAAAAAACAATGGAGAGCACGTGAGAGATAACGAGAAAGTGACTGGAGAAAATCCGTCCCGGTCAACCACCCAAACATCAATAACGGGAACCTTATACAGCGCTTCCCTATACCCGTCGAACTCCCGCAGGAACAAAGAAATTACGGAGGCTATTACTTATCACCTGACCAAAGATATGCCCCCCATCAACACTGTGCAAAACGAGGGATTTAGGAAAATGATCAACACCCTAGACAAATGCTACACAGTGCCGTCCCGCAACTATTTTTCTATTGTTGCACTACCTGCTCTATACACGCAGTGTCGAGCAACGGTGGAGACGGAATTTCAAGCAGTACAACATTTTGCGGCAACGACAAAATGTGAGACATTTGTTGTTTTTATGTTTATTTATTGTTTTTATGTTCAGTCTCAACTGTTACGAAGTTGATGTGCAGTTAATAAGCGCAATAAATATTTATACTGGAAAAGAAAATCGTGAGAGAATCGTGATCTCAATTCTAAGCAAACAAAATCGTGATTCTCATTTTATGCAAAATCGTGCAGCCCTAGTGACCAGTCTCATAGTTTTGTAAAGGTTGGTTAAAAATTCACTTACCCATTACTTCTTTTATTAACAAGCTATAGAAATTCTTTCTACCACTTGGAATTGAATTGAAAGATTCAACAGCAACACGTTGTCTCAGAAACACTGTCTCTGCTACACTGGACAGAAACTATTTGTATACTATATGTAAGTGTCATAACTGCTTCACTATCACACAAAAGTAAAAATCTGTTTTTTCATGCCCACCTTACTGCCTGGTTTTGGTCCTCTCTTCTTGGGAATTTTGACGGGTTCCTGGACTTTTTCTGGCTGGATGCTCTGTGGTCCCAGTGTAGAGCCCTTCTGATTCCAGTGCCCTGTCACTTTGGTTTTCCTGCGGCCTGGCTTGCGTCCTCTCTGGCCTGGAGGCCTGCCCACCGTGGGGCTGGGATGCATGACTGGGCTCTCCACACTTCCGTCTGTCAATGCTCCAAGGCTTTTGGGCAGCACCACTGTAAGCGTAAAGAGAGAAAAGAAAATGGGAGAAGTTGAAAAGCTGCTTGGTATCGGCAACAAAATTAATTAAGAGTTATTGCTCTGTGCCTCTCAGTTAGGTATTCACATCAGGTATTCAGCCTACAATTTAGAAGTCTAAATCTAGAACGCCTTTTGTGGTTATGTTATGTGAACAACAAGGGCAACGTGTTCAGTCACAATCCTAAATCAACTTCACCAAACACCTGCTGTGCAATATGCACACAACATTGCCACATAGCAGAATGAGTCATGTGCTTGATGCATTCAAGTAGCCTTTGTGCTGTTGGCTGCAATGTCCTCACATGCTTCAAATTGAAGCCAAATAAGAAGCTGACTGAGTCACGCACAGACATTAAGTACTCTCTGTGCATGTGGAAGGTACTTGGTTTTCTGATCTCTACTCTAAGACTTTCTGAAAAGCTAAAGGTAAAGCGTGTTAACTTCAATGGATGACAAAATCCAGGTTGTTTACAACATCTGAACTTCTCTCAGTGGCACTAAAGCCAAGAAGGTCAAACTTTCTTAGCAACAAAATAGTTCTTTCTCAAACTACGTCCTTCAGTTATAAGCCCAAGGACACCACAGTGCAATTCTCACACTCAAGCACTTTTTGCAGTCTTAGGGAACAGGTAGCGAGCAAAAAACAAAAAGAAGAAAAAGAGAACAGTGTTCACATCAAAAAGTTCCATTTTTAAGACTGAATTTAAACTTTCAGTCATCTTTTTCCACACACAAACAAAATCAGAAAACTCAAGACTGCTGAGAAACTGACAGCAATTTGACTTTGCACTCTTTTCCAGTACGGCATCACCACTGAGTGGTAACCAAGCCTCTAATAACATTAAGCCACAGAAGAAAGAATACACACTCGTTTTGTTTGGTGCTCAAGGGCTGAGAAATTATTTTTGAACTGACTAATAAACAATCTACCAAAGATCCGGCTCATTCTTTGATCATGCCATAACTCTAAACCAAGTTCAATAAAATTCAATGTGGCAGATTGCATAATTGTGTTGAAAGCCAAACAGAGACTTATTTTTAAATTTACATTTATTTTATATAAACTATTTCCCATGAAAATAACCAAGTCTGCGGATATGTTTAATAAAAGTGTTAATTCTGTTTATTAAACAAAATTAATCACTGGTGGTAGTGGAGTAGTATTTGATATGCCTCAAAATCTGATCAGATACAAATGATCTCTTTAGGCAGATCCCACTAAAAGTACAGGCAAGTAAAGTACAGTGGGGCAAAAAAGTATTTAGTCAGCCACCGATTGTGCAAGTTCCCCCACTTAAAATGATGACAGAGGTCAGTAATTTGCACCAGAGGTACACTTCAACTGTGAGAGACAGAATGTGAAAAAAAAATCCATGAATTCACATGGTAGGATTTGTAAAGAATTTATTCGTAAATCAGGGTGGAAAATAAGTATTTGGTCACCTCAAACAAGGAAAATCCCTGGCTCTCACAGACCTGTAACGTCTTCTGTAAGAAGCTTTTCTGTCCCCCACTCGTTACCTGTATGAATGGCACCTGTTTGACCTCATCATCTGTATAAAAGACACCTGTCCACAGCCTCAACCAGTCAGACTCCAAACTCCGCCATGGCCAAGACCAAAGAGCTTTCGAAGGACACCAGGAAAAGAATTGTAGACCTGCACCAGACTGGGAAGAGTGAATCTACAATAGGCAAGCAGCTTGGTGTGAAAAAATTAACTGTGGGAGCAATCATCAGAAAATGGAAGACATACAAGACCACTGATAATCTCCCTCGATCTGGGGCTCCACGCAAGATCTCATCCCGTGGGGTCAAAATGATCATGAGAACGGTGAGCAAAGATCCCAGAACCACACGGGGGGACCTGGTGAATGACCTGCAGAGAGCTGGGACCAAAGTAACAAAGGTCACCATCAGTAACACACTACAACGGCAGGGAATCAAATCCCGCAGTGCCAGACGTGTTCCGCTGCTGAAGCCAGTGCATGTCCAGGTCCGTCTGAAGTTTGCCAGAGAGCACATGGATGATACAGCAGAGGATTGGGAGAATGTCATGTGGTCAGATCAAACCAAAGTAGAACTTTTTGGTATAAACTCAACTCGTCGTGTTTGGAGGAAGAAGAATACTGAGTTGCATCCCAAGAACACCATACCTACTGTGAAGCATGGGGGTGGAAACATCATGCTATGGGGCTGTTTTTCTGCCAAGGGGACAGGACGACTGATCCGTGTTAAGGACAGAATGAATGGGGCCAAGTATCGTGAGATTTTGAGCCAAAACCTCCTTCCATCAGTGAGAACTTGAAACGAGGCTGGGTCTTCCAACATGACAATGATCCAAAACACACCGCCCGGGCAACAAAGGAGTGGCTCCGTAAGAAGCATTTGAAAGTCCTGGAGTGGCCTAGCCAGTCTCCAGACCTCAACCCCATAGAAAATCTGTGGCGGGAGTTGAAGGTCTGTGTTGCTCGGCGACAGCCCCAAAACATCACTGCTCTTGAGAAGATCTGCATGGAGGAATGGGCCAAAATACCAGCTACTGTGTGTGCAAACCTGGTAAAGACCTATAGTAAACGTTTGACCTCTGTTATTGCCAACAAAGGTTATGTTACAAAGTATTGAGTTGTATTTTTGTTATTGACCAAATACTTATTTTCCACCCTGATTTACGAATAAATTCTTTACAAATCCTACCATGTGAATTCATGGATTTTTTTTTTCACATTCTGTCTCTCACAGTTGAAGTGTACCTCTGGTGCAAATTACTGACCTCTGTCATCATTTTAAGTGGGGGAACTTACACAATTGGTGGCTGACTAAATACTTTTTTGCCCCACTGTATATGCATCAATTTGGTGTTACATCATATATAACATAATGAAATCACACAATCAGGCGTTATCTTTGTAAACTGTTATCCACTGTACCCCGCAAAACGAAGATCAAGAAAAAGCAAAAGAAAGACTAAAAGCTATCAGGTAGCAACTGTAAGAAGAAAAATAAGCAGTTGTTAAATACAGAGGTTACAAAAGTTGGTTACCTCTTCTTCTACCTTTAAGACTCTGCTGGCCAGAAAAAAACAAGGAGCAACATAGAAAAAGCACAAGAATTAAAACGCAAATGATGAAGCAAGCTGCTGCTAAAACATATCTCCAGAATATGAACACACGGCCCTTCACTCCTGAATGTGAAGCACTTCTGAAATCACGTAATCCCCAGAGAACAGGCGCATGTTAAAAACATTAACAGAGGGCCTCTACTAAATACAAGAAAACAACCAAGCAATCCGTGTACTTTACATAAGCCATTACAGCTGGCAAAACTTCAAGAATGTGTGCATGCAAAAACAACCGCACAGAAACACAGAGCCACAGTATAGTCGGAATATCTGGCTTCATATGCACCTGCGATTTAAAACACGCTTTCACACACACACTGCACAACCTAAAGTGTGCTGGTATTCATCCTGGATCAGCTGGGGACAGATTTACGAGAGGAGCGGCCACATTCATTAACACAGGTCTTGGCCAGCGGGGCTGTATTTATTAAACACGTTCACACAAACAGACCAATCAATGCAACACACAGTCTGCAGGCTACTGCTACGTTTCACAGAGAAGTCACAGAGAAGCTAAAGAGAAAAAAAGAGGGAAGGAAAACAAACAAAAAAAACAAGACAGCTGATTGATCCTAAACAGATTGAACAAATCCTAGATAATATGTTTAACGGTGTAAAGAGATTGAGGTTACAATCAATTGCACTGCTTGTAAATACAGCCAAGCAAGCGCTTAACAAGCAAACCCTTGTTTTTTTTCTTTATCCCATGAGTGCACTGAGTTCACCGAGTTCACAAAGCCACCACTACCAGCTTCATATTACAGCAACATAACTTCTCAAGCGCTTTTGATCTAATGCTCTATGACTGCATTTCAGTAATTTCATTCATTTTACTCACCGTCTGTCTCAAACGAAAGTCAAAAGTGTCTGATTGTCAGCACAGCTGTCCTCAAATTCACCCTCTCCTCCTGCCCTGTCCTCCTCTCCCACTCTTCCTCTGACTCCTCCTTTTCTCCCTTTTTCCTCCCTTCTCTTCTTTTCTCCTCCCACATCTACTGACAATGTAAACAATCCACTTTTCACAGCTTATGCCTGTCTTTTCTCTTGATTTCTGCCTCTTTAATCTTTCCAAGGTGTCTAATCAGACTTCGACAGCCAGTGTGCCAATGAGAGGCCTGTGGTGGGGCACACAGACTCATTTCACCCGCGTCATGCCCTGATTCTGCTAACTGGGCAAGTGCCAGGCCTACATAAAACACTAGCAAGCTACAAAGACATATCCTCCATTTCCCTCTCTCAATCGGCTCCTTCACATATTGTGGATTCTACACACGAGGACAGCTGACCCCGTGGCTGATAACCCTTGTAAGCCACTTCTACCTTCTGTGGTTCTTCTGTAACACATTTCCAGCTTTGAGTCTGGCTTTTATTCCTGATGTTAAACAAGTTAAGACAGCTACAATGTCTGAAATATAACTGCTTTACAAGAGCAATGATTTTTTACCACAAGTCACAAAGGAAGCAATATATCACAAAGAACTGCTGCATTGTAAACAGTCTTCTAAAAGAGAAGTAAAAACCGCAGGCATGCCTACTTCAACATTTTACAAACCAAACTGAATACAAATGGACACTGAGAGCCAACTTTGCACTTAAAAAACCCCATGCAAATAGGAAGGAAATTTTTAACAACACTTTAACCATATGCAGTGTAAATGTGGACATACAGCAGATGGACAAAATAAAAGCAGAAATCTTATAGTGTAGTGAAATCTAATCCATGAGTCAGGAATAAATAATGCATTTATCAAGAGTTATAATTTTTTTTCCAGACTTAGCCACAGATGTGTTGATGAACTACGTTGATATCCATACAATTTCTGCACATAAATAAACCTTTTAAAGTAAAATAATGCAATTTGAGCACCCAGCCGTGGTTATTTTCATTTTATTTTGGAATTACAATTTTGGTGTCACAATGCAAATATAATCAGGATGACAGAGAAAGAACCTCTAAGGAAGTAAAAGCCGTTTTTGGAGTAGAGCCGGCAAAAGCTTTGTCTGCCGTCATTCTCCAAAGCTTCTGTGCAATCCCTAGAGGCCCCATCTGTACCCGTCAACCTCACGTGCACCAGGTAGGGACTAGCAGTTGCTCTTGCATGACAAGCTTTGCAGTCAAAAACACCCTTTAGTCCAGGACCAGGGCTGCCCATTTGATAACTAATTTTAATCTTGATTGTGACGTTAGCTTCCCACGTGTAAATGGACATTAACCAAGAAAGAAAGCAGCAAATGCTGTACAACACAACTATATTATTCAACCACCTGAAAACAAGACAAACGGCAGTATAATTAATGCACAAAGGACTAGAGAAACAATGCAATGATTATTAAAATCAATCATCCAACATCAACTCAGACAACACATGCGTACTACGTGTCACTAAGATGCACTAGAATCACTGACATAGTGTCCAAAGATATGTGTCCAAAATATGTGGTGAGTAGAGAAAGGCTTCAGGAAAATAGTCAAATTACTGGACAAAAGATATATTATCAAAGTAAAAATACCTGCATTATGTGCAAAACATTACAGGGGAAATTTAGAGGAACACAAGGCTACTGAGTACTATGAGTTTTATTCACATCCATTATGTAGATACAATGAAAGGAGTGATAGACTTTATATTTAGTTTCTAGGAAGTGCACTTCCTAGAAACTAAAGGAAGTTCACCTAGATCAGGTGAAAAAAAAAAAAACAGAACCTATTTCAAAACCTTATTTAATTAAAATTAAATAATTTAATCGGCAA
The DNA here is from genome assembly GCF_963576455.1 of Neolamprologus multifasciatus. NCBI lineage: Eukaryota > Metazoa > Chordata > Actinopteri > Cichliformes > Cichlidae > Neolamprologus > Neolamprologus multifasciatus. Next base: position 24,896,596 of record NC_140449.1, read on the forward strand.
CCCTATAGGAAATGATACTAGAAAATAGGGCTGGGCGATATGATTCTTTTCTTCTGTATAACGTATTTTCAACACTATAAGGCACACTTAAAATCCTTTAATTTTCTCAAAAATCGAGAGAGTGCCTTATGTATGAATTCTGGTTGTGCTTACTGACCTCGAACTGATTTTGGCGTGCAGAAATCTGTTAAAAAATGTTTTAGTACAACTTTGGTAAGCCGCACTGGCTCGATGGATTGTCAGAGCATTACGGCTGCAGTAGTGAGGAGCTTCACGGAGTAATCTGGGTCCAAAACTCCGTCCACTTCAGGTCCCAAAGTCAAACGAACACTGAGAGTTAAAAACGGTCTAAATTCTTTCATCTTTAATAAAATCATCAGCGTTGCTGCTTTACCAGGTGTAACAATTAAGTTTAACATACAGGCATCCATGAAAACAGAATTGATTAAATTTAACGGAGTTACAAGTTAACAGGAAGTTAGCTCGCTAGTTTCCACCTAAACATTTCATTCCATGTTCTGACTGAGAGATTTTTGAAACTAATAAAACGTACAGGTCTGCTACCACTTCCAACATAAATGAAGAGAGAAAACTAAACATTAGTGGCGTTTGCAGGGTTACTGAAGTTGGACTACCTGGTATATAATGTTGCTAGCGACACAGCTATGTTAGCATAACATTAGCACAGTGAAGCTGGAGGATAAACGCCAACTTTTTTTCCACTCATTAAAAGTTAACGTGAGGGATTCTGGTGGTTGGGGACAAATGCAATCGCATAGCAGGATGCTATAAATGGGCCAAACTTCAGTCAGGAGAACATCTGAGATAATTCATCGAGGTTAGTTATTAAGATACTGCAACAACATGGGAATAGAACAGCTGCGAGAGAATTCAACATTAAAGAATCAATGTTATGGAAGTGGAGGAAGCGCAGTTTTTGGCTTTCCCCATATTTCAAAAGTGCTTCATCTCTTTGCTATGACTGTCGCCCAGCATAATTTGCAGATGATAATGGTTTTAGCTGCTGCGATGCTTTTGACCAAAACAGGCGCAGCTTGATGACATCATCAACATGCGCTATCGTGATAGAGCGGTATAGTCAAAATCTCTATCGTTGGCCAAATTTATATCGTTTCTATCGTATATCGTTTATATCGCCCACCCCTAGCTGCAGCATTGGAGTATGAAGCTTAAATCCCCTAAGTAGCATACTTTTGCACAGCTTTCTATTGCTGATAAAACATGGAGATGCCAGCTAACTGACAGTTGATATTTTGATACTTGGTGAGCTCAAGAAAATGCCACAATATTGTTTTGAATTGATTTTTTTTCTTGTTTTATTTTATGGGTAACATGGGCACAGTGGTACACACCTACACCAATGCCTCTACACATGCTGTTACTCATTCTTGCAAAACTTAGTAACAGTGTCTCAGTTTTCTGTTTATTGCTTTTGCTGATGTGAAATGGGCCAGCTTATGTGATGTGGATAACTGAAATCTGTAAATGCATAAGGTAGAAATCATTTTTTGAGACTGCAGTAAAGATTTAATCGCTCTGTAACAACAGGGCTAATTGATTGGCTTGGGATAGAAGTGAGCAAGAAAATTAAGTTCTGTGGAGAAAAATTGTTCAGTGGCTTCTTCACTGTAATGCTGTGGTTAGTGTGGCATAAACTCATTATTGTAGTGTTAAGCATTTTTCTAGAGGTGAATGGTATTCTGTTGTATCAGCTAATTTGTGCTTTTTCTTGCTTTCTTTTTTTAAAATCAGTGGTCGCAGACTGACTTCCCAGGGAACCAGAGATCTGGACAGAATTGCTGGCCAGGTGAGAAACTCATTTATTCTGTTTTTAAAAAAATAAAAATCACCAAACTGTCTAAATGCTAAGAAGTTTGCATACACTTAACAATAACTCAACTGATTAAATGATCCTAATAAAACTTTATTCAGAGATGGCGTCATGGTCTTTACCTTCTTATATGGTACAGTGGAGGCTTGACATATTCAAGGGGTCTAAAACCTAATCTAATCGAACCTAATCTAAAACAGGCGCAGCTTGATGACATCATCAACATGCGCTATCGCGGTAGAATCTCTATCTCTATCGTTGGCCTAATTTATATAGTTTCTATCGTATATCGTTTCTATCGCCCACCCCTACTAGAAAATAGGAATTTTAAATATCACATTATAGCTTGCATCCAAATTTCATGTCCCATTTGAGTGCTGATCTCACTTTTATATTTCACATCTACCTTTCTTTCAGGTTAAACCCCAAAATGCACTATTTTCACTGTACCACAAACTTAAGGTACGCTTAAAAACAACAAAGAAAACAAAATGAATATATACAAAATACAATATTATTTCCTAAATAATACCCAGAGAGTGAGCTGCCTTGGCGGAGGATTGCACTCTCAAAGTGTTGCTTGCTTTTTTTTTTTTTTTTAATTTCTTCTAATAACTGCACTTATTTATATGAATGAGCAGGACCAAATTTTTTTAATTAATGCAACAAAGTTTACATTAGCAGCAATGCATGACAGCATGAATGTGAAGGCAGTGTTATATTTGCATGAAAGTGCTATAAAACATTTCTGTCACAAAAAAATATTAATGAATTACTGTAATTTTAATATCAATCAATATCACAGGGATTGCTGTTTTAGTCATAATTGCCAAGGTTATTATCGTTAACGAAAACTAACGAAATAACGAAAACTAGAAGTGAAAAAACATTTTCGTTAACGGAAATAAAAATAAAAACAAAAAAAGGAAAACTAACCAAAACTGGAATGAGTGTTCACAAAACTAATTAAAATTAACTGAATTTATAGCAAAAATGTGTTTAGTTTTCATTGATGTGTGCGTGTCATACAATAGTCAAGGGTGAAAATGAAGTTTAGTTTCCAGATTTTTTTCTTGCTGTGTCTCATTATGCCAGCAGGTGGCAAGTACGTTAGTCGAGTCGTCTGTGTTGCTGCTCCATCCACGCGCAGAATCATGTCAGGAAAAGTCGGAAGAAAGCGCCAGAGTCCAATTTGGGATTACTTTGAATATGACTGTGTTTTGGATAAAGCAAGTGTCTTGTAGTGGAAACAGACAAATTATGAGGGACATTTCTAAAGGGAAAAAAATCCCACAAACCTTAAAGTGCACTTGAAAAGCTCACACAAGAAGGCTAAGCTAGCTTACCTTGAGAAGGTAAGGGAGCACACTCAACCCTCATCCCCAGAAAACAGAAGCTAACCCCAGGCAAGGCAGCGTGATGCATCCCGAGACAACAGGACTGGGATATCTACACAACTGTGTGAGTCAATTACCTTCAAAACGTTTATCAATTCACTTGAACCAAAATTACGAACACCCGGTGCTGCAAGAGTTAATAGTCTCATTGGGGCCAAGATATACGTTTTATAGTTGCCTGGTATCAATGGTTGTTCATCTGCCTTTATTTATTTATTTAAAGAACCCATAGGTGGGAATGTGAGTTGTCTGTCTCTGCGTGTTAGCCCTGCGACAGACAGGTGACCTGTCCAGGGTGCAGGGTATGGTAGCTGGAATAGCAACATACCCAAGGATAAGCAGAAGAGAATGACTGATATGATGAAACTGGGATTTTGTTACACTTAATTATTGCAAACACAACTAAAACTATAACTGAAACTAATCAAAACTAAACTGAAACTAAGGATTTTCAAAAAAATAAAAACTAAACTAAACTAGCAAACAATTGGTAAAAACTAATTAAAACTGATATAAAATTGAAAATCTGAAGTCAAAACGAAATAAAAATAAAAACTAATGAAAATTGCAAAACTATTAAAACCCTGATAATTGCGCAGTTCTACCCATGAATCCGATATAGTGTATTTTATCATCAATAAAACTGTTTTTTTAAATATCTTGCTGTATTTTGTATAAGTTAATACTCAAGTTTTAAAAAACCAAACACTAAAGCTCTTCTGTTATACCTGTATGCAAAAAATACACTGCACCCCAAAGATTTCATAGTTCAGCAATATTGATCAATCTAATAAACTTAAACTTGCACCATCCTCCCTATTCTGGTATTTTAAAGAGTACTTAGAGGACATATTAAACAACCTAACTAATAGGGTTGCCAACTCCCAGCAAAAAAATAGGGAACCACCCCCCACCCTTCGCCTCGTGATGCTTAATTGACGTAATCGTAATTAATGCATGCGTAAAACAGATGCACAGAAAACTATTATTTTTCTACAATAATTAAATAGATTCTTCAACAGAATTGCAGACTGCACAGATGGTACCTTCTCAAAAGAAACAGTACTATAACTTACTAGGGTATATTAGATTTAATAGTTACTATATACAATAATGGACTTCTATACATTTTACATCAGATGAAAACTTTGGTTGTAAGATTCAGATAATTATTTATTAAAAGCTAGACATTTTAAATGAGAATAAGAAAGAAAAGTATTTCTTTGTGCCCCCCTTTTCGCTGTTAATGCCCTACCTGGACCCCTGGCAAAACTTTGCTAGACACGTCCCTGCACAGTTATCAGCTGTCAGCTGGTGTAGAAAAGGATCCTGGTGTAGAAAGTAATATTAAATAAATTCTAACAATAGCTTATCAAGCTTAAACGTGCTGCTGTTGTTTACCCCCTGGTTTCCTCTTTCTGGCGCAAAGTGGGCGATAAACAAACAAGAGAGACGGGACTTGCGACAGAAAAGCCGATCAGCTGATCATTGATCAGTTTCATGATTGAAGTAGCAGCAGGAGAGAGAGAGAGATGGAGGGGGAGAGAATGAGAGACAGTCGCTCCATATCTCGGTTGTTAAGCTTAACGTGGGAATGCTTTACAAACATTCAGAGATTAACTTAGACGCTTGCTTTACTTCTCTGGGATAACTTTCTCGGAGATGGTTTGGTAGCGAGGCTCCAAATGCTCAAACAGATCGCTGACAGGTCTCGCACGCCACAGCCGCTCTATCACGTGACGCATACTGCTCCGACGTGCTAAGGTCACGAGCTGGGCTTTGTGAGGCGCTTTTGTGATATTTAATGGATCGGATTACATTTTTTATTTCTCTCTGATATCCGATCCAGTAATTTAGGTCAGTATCGGACCGATACCAATACGTAATATCGGATCAGTTCATCCCTAATAGATACCATCAGTTATTTTCAATGATGGAACACTTGCTCAGGATAGAGATAACTCAAGCTCTGTTCACCGTTTTAGAAGATCACCAATATTATAGTTATTATTTACACTCTTAGGTATCACCGTATTTATGAGGTTCATACCTTTCGTGCCAGGTGGCTGAAGATTGTCTCCAGTGAGGGTGCACCAGCCAACAGGGAAGATGTCCCTTGAGTCATAGCGGCAGTAGTAATCAAAGGCTCCTCGCCAGCCATCAAAGGTGACCAGCACCTCAACACCACGCAATGCACCTACTGTCGCTGGGCAGATAAAGTGGGGATTTTTCCGGTCTACAGCCTCCAGCTTCATCCCCACTTGGAAGGAGTTCTGCTCTGGGGCGGGAGGCTCCTGCTGGGGAATATGGAGTGAAAGAAAAGGGTCAGATATGGTAGTTATCAAACAGTCAAACCGTGTGATAGATGTTCTTATTGTGTCATACATCAGAAGAGTTGGCCATCTTTGTGAATGCTGAGCTTTTTGAGCTTGTGAGCCTTGTACAGGTACCTTGTGAAAGATGCGAGAGGGAGCCATCTCTGCTCCATTTAGTGTTTTCAGAAGGAACATGGGCCAGGAGGACGCATTGAGTCGAAAACCTGAATAAGGACACAAATATTCTCATTACGACACCAGCTTCAAAATGAAAAGGTTGAATCACCATGAATCAAACAATGAATCATGAAATTATTCTGTAAATTAAGCAAGAGTGAAAAGAATCATTCATTATCATCAAGGATAATCACTACAAAAGTAGTAGGCTGTGTTCATTTTGACAGCAAATTTTGATTCTGTTTTAGTCATGGTCTTTTAACTAAAACATCATTTCGTTTTAGTCCGATTTATGCATCTAAAGTCATTTAGTTTAAGTCAACCACGTATCAAAAGAGTACCATAGACTAAATCTGAAGTTGGTTCTGTCGACTAAAATATAAAGTGTAAAAGTTTGCCATCTTCTTAACCACTCAAAGTTGCTCCACACTGATTTTTAATGGAGAATTTAAAAAAGTAAACTGTTTTACTCCTCTCTTCCTTCCTCACATTGACATTTTGTTTCTTTCATGAGAATCATGGAGCACGGGAATCTCCCCAAACACACACCCACCCACCCACACGTCTGGGTTTGCTATCCTCGGGACATCGCATTTGCACAATGCTTTCCCTAGCTGCTTACCATAACCCTAACCAACAAAAATGAATGCCTAACCCTAACCCTTACCCTAAACTTAACCATAACCCAAATGTAACCCTGACACTAAAACCACATTTTGAGTGTGAAAAGTGCCTTTAATCCCGTAGGGACCTGGATTTTGGTCCACATGAGGGCTGTTGGTCCCTACCAGTATAGTAAATTTCAGATTTCGGTCTACACCAAGATAGTAAGAACCCGTACACCAGACCTCTGCCCACTAATGCTGCCTACGGTATTAGTCCCTGTCCTCTTCCTATGTTTCCACTGACACACACTGTTGGCACACTGTGGAGAGATACGCATGACAAAGTCTCTCTTTATTAAATTGGCAAAAAGTGTCGTAGTGCTTTTGGAGTTCTTGAATGTGTGTGGGTTAGGGTTCAGGATTAAGAAAGAGAGAGAGAGACATAGAGACACACACACACACACAAGCCCGTTCAGCTATCTTAGTGAGGACCTTCATTGACATAATGGTTTCCCTAGCCCCTTATACTAACCCTAACCATTAAAAATGAATGCCTAACCCTAACCCTTACTCTAAACCTAACCATAACCTACTTGTAACCCTGACACTAAAACCCCATTTTGAGCCTCAAAAAGGCCTTCAAACTTGTGAGGACCAGTGAGTGTGTCCTCACAAGTGCCTGTTGGTTCTCACAAGTACAGTAGAATGCAGATTTCGGTCCTCACAAAGGTAGCTAGACAGGAAAATCTAGGATCTAGATCCAATCAGAAGAAAATCACTTCTGATTGGATCACTTCCAAACTAGTCCCGCCTATCTACACATCTTAATTAGCCCTGATTGGATCTTGTCTCTTGTCTCTCCAAAGTGTCAATACATGTCATCATAATTTTGGTCCTCATGCATTAGTTTTTATTTAGTTATCTTCTTGTTTTGGGGGGAAAAGAAACAGTCATTGATGAAAACTGTCTCTAAGCTTTTTTTAATTCATCATAATTCGACTCCATTTCTGCTCTGTCGCTTTCTCAGAGCAGAGACAACAGTAGAGTTTGTGAAGTTAATTCATGACTGTGTGAAAATGCAAAGATGCTCATGTGTGGTTGTGCTTGTGTCCTCACCAAGCGGTGGCTGCAGCATGCCTCCGTTTTTTTCACAGCTGCCGATAGGCTGGATCTCTGAGGAATCCACCAGGCGCCAGAAGTCGTTTTTGTTGTCAGACCCATCCAAGCGCAGCCGCAGCCGCGAACCCGTCAAGCCCACCACTGTGGCGATGCAGGTAGACGTGGTGTTTCGCGGGTCCTGAGCCTCCAGTTTCATGCCTGCCTTGAACTCGTTTACGGGAGGTGTTAGGCTCTGGACAGTGATGATAGCAAAAATATGGAGAAAAAAAAGAAAAAGGAATGAAGACCTATAAAAATGACACTTTGCAATCAGCCATGAATCTACATACCTGTCTGAAACATGAGGCAGGGGCAGCAATAGTGCCTGTCTCTTTCAGGTATTTCTCCCAACTGAAGTGCCCTGCAGAATAACAGGAAACTTTAATACATCTTTTTCCAGTCACGCGCACTGCCACATTTGTTACATTGTATGTACAAGATTTATATTTTTACCATGACAAAACAAACAAACAAAAAATATATATATATTTTTTATATTTATAATTATGTAAAAAAATGTCTGAATAGTTAATAAAAATACTGAAACAAAAACAGTGTCACATTGTTTTTGCTTACATTTGGTGAACAATTACTTCATCTACCATTGCTTTATATACCTTGGTACTGTGAGGGCACGCGGGAAGGCCGTCCACTCCTAGCATGCTTAATCCTTCGGGCATCTTTCCACTCTATCGCTAGAAGAGCCAAGAAAGGCAAGAAAATCCTTTAACTATGGGTAATCTTCTCATCAGTCAACACGTTGCAATACCTGGCAAAAATCACTGCTCCAGGCAATGTCAGGAATTAGAGGACTATTACAACATAACAACATTTTCGGGGCATAAAAGATGACATGCTACATATTTCTAGCTTCACCTACAATCTAGAAATAATACAACATGTTAGAAATATATTAATCATAAAACAAACTCACCTTTCTGTGGTACAGGTTTCCTCATGCTCCAACAATACTGACCAACTAACAAAACAAAAGTGGCCTCCACTGTAAAGGCAATAAAACACACAAAAACTGAGTTAAAGCTTAGTCACGCATGTTTGTGGCAATTTTTTCCTTTATCGATTTAAAAAATAGAGTCACATTCTAAACATTAGCACACACACACACACACAAAATGTCACCTTGAAGTCTGGAGACAGTTGGGCATAAATCAGCTAACATGATGCCTTTGATACAACACTGCAGCATCAAACTTCAATAAATCCATTTACACACGTTGGATTTGAAATTTTCAGCCAGTTTAAATGGAACTGTATTATTCTAGTGTCTTTACCGCACAAAAGAAACACCTTGAGGCAAGTGAACTAGTTTACAAGCACTGTGATAAAATATATTGTTTTTAACCTGTTAAATTGAGTTTCATTTTCTCAAGTGCAACAAACATTTTGTTTCTCAAATGACCAGAAATAAACAGGAAATTCCGGGATTTATCTTCAGTAAGGAAACCTTTACTCTGCACCACTCTATTAAGCATAGACATTCCCCAAAAATTGTAATTATACTAACAGATGGCGGAATATTTCTAAAATCATAGATAACTAAGGCCATCAAAATGCACAACTCTTAATTTACATCACTGACAAAGAACCAATCACACTAATATATTCTATAATATATTCTTGAGGCCAAAGGCTCAGCTACTACATATAAAATGTACTATTGTTATTCAAAGGCAACAGAGAACTGGAGACTTTACTAAAGCTTACTTGTCTTCTCAGGGGTTCATCACAAAGATCAAAAGTGCACTGCATGTGGACTTGTGGAGTTTTTCACATGTTACACATACATTGTGAGATCATAATGAATAACTTTGTTGAGATATTGACTGCTTATGTAAGAGATTTATCCCAAAAACATGACACTGGTCTCTCAGTTAAAGCAGCAGAAACAAATCATATACTTAAGTCTTCTCCTCTTTAAAAAGCTCACATCTGGAAATATTATGAATGACTTTCCATTCAACTTTGATCAAATAATTTAATAATTAATTTAAAAAAAAAACAACTAGTATTGATTACAAAAAATTGGTTTATTGCCCATAATATAACGCATAGTGTCTTGAATGTTCATGAATGTCTCGCCGTCTGTCAGCAGGCCAAGGTTACGGCAAGAGCAACATGTTTTAAGGCTCAGTGACCCCTGTTACCTAACCCGGGCTCACAAACACTACAAACCAGACACAACACAAAGGTCAGCAGGTCAACGGATATAAACAAGTGCTTCAAGTGGCTGCTTCTGCAGTTTCCCCACACCCCACTGCGACATTTATTACCACAAAGTAATCAAACAAGGCCGATATTTAAGTAGTTTAAGCCAGAAATGTGAGGACGTTAGTAACAGTCGCAACGCAGATGTTAACCATCTGCCAAACATTTGAATTTGCTGAGAAAAAATATTCCCGCTTTATTATGAGGGCTGTTATAAATTAACCGAGCTTGCGTGGAAAATGTAAAAGAGCAAAGGCAGAGCATCCACAGTGTCGCTTAAACCAGATATGGGCTGTTCATATTATAAACGCGCCTACCTTATAACTTCATAACCGTTTTGCTGCGTTTCTCCTTATCGGATGAGCTCCCTTTCAATAGAAGTGCGCCTTTTTCCACCGCCAAAGGGGGGACGGCTCCCAAATTAAAGCGACCGGCTCCCTGTTTTTCAGGCTGAAAAAAGTGACAGGAGGACTGGCATCAGTGATCGGCAGCAGCACATCCCTCCTGTTGCAAACTCCAGGGAGTAACAGTTGTTTCACACATAAATGGAGCTCCTAACTTTATATTCAGAAACAAAATATCACCGGCTACGATGGAGAAATTTACTGAGCTTCATTCAAAACACAAAGCCAGCACATGGGACCCTCTTCCCCGCCCTCTCCTACGCTTTATTTCCATGAATACTCATTTACATGACAGCAGCGTTAACTGTATTAATCAGGAGTTTAACAGCAACCCCTGCTGCACAAACCTCTCCAAACACCACTGAATGAAAGTCAAACATGCATGAAGCCAGTGCAGACATCTCATCCAGCAGGCTATGCTACGCACGGCTTCACAGACATGCCCACGGATTTAGCGTGCTAGCTTAGCATGCTAGGTGGCACGCTAGTTCGCCGACCTGATTTTAAATATTAGCATTAGCAAAACGGGAGCGTACCAGCACTGTGAGGTTAGTTAGCGGTCATTTCGGCTCAGCGCTGAAGTCGAGCCTTAACGGAGATGCCGCTTGGTGTATCCGAGGATGTTTACCTTGCTTTGTAACGTGTGTATTTGTTTCTAGCGCTTTTGTGGGTCCGCCATTTTTTCCCTACACGATGAGGAGGGGTGTTTTGCCAACATTTCTTGTCTGGTAGACAGTCCGGCAGACGGGCAAGTCGAGCTAATGATGGGGAAACGGCACAGCAGTGACCCCTAGCGGCAAAAGCTGGTATTTTAAGTAGTTGTTAAAAATGCAGTGAAAATGTTTTATAATAATAATAATAATTATTATTATTATTATTGTTTTACATACTTATATGTTACAGATCATCAAACCGATTTCACTCAAATAGAACCTGTCGCATAAAATGAACTAGGCTTAAAGGTTGCAAAAGTAACACATCATGCCACAATCTTAAAACAACAGTTGCGAAACAAAGTCACTGCTCATCTATCAGTCTGGAAAGGGTTTTAAATATATTTCCAAGGCTTTGGGATTCCAGCAAACCATGTTTAGAGCCAATTTCGCAGGCCTGCCAAAATTACTCCAAGAGTGCATCCATGACTCATCTAGGAGGTCACAAAAGAACCCAGACCACTCTCTAAAGAACTTGCATCAGTGATCAATGACTTGACAGTTTATGATTCATCAATAAGAAAGAGACTGTGCAAAACTGAATCCATGAGAGTTTCAAGACAAAATCCACTGCTGACCAAAAAGAACACAGTCTCATCTCACAAATGCCAAAAAACATCTCGATGTCCCTCAAGACATTTGGGAAAATATTCTGTGGACTGATGAGACAAAAGTTTACGTTTCTGGAAGGTTTGAGTCCTGTTAAATCTGGCATAAAACCAATAGCATTTCATAAAAAACACATCATACTAACAGTAAAACATGGTTTTGGTAGTGGTCTAGGGCTGCCTTGCTGCTTCAGGATTTGGACGACTTGCCATCATTGATGGAACCATAAATTCTGCTCTCTACCATAAAATCCTGAAGGAGAATGGCTGGCTAATGGTTTGTGTCCGAACTCTCAACCGCACTTATAAAAGAAAAACTTATAAAAAAAGGAGTAGCCAAATCAAATTCCAGATTTAAATCTGACTGAGATGCTTTGGCGTGACCTTAAGCAGTCTGTTCATGCTCAGATGTGGCTGAATTAAAGCAGATCTACAAAAAAGAGCCAAATTCCTCCTGATGTAAAAGACTTATAGCCACTTGTCACAAACACTTGGTTTCAGTTCTTATTGCCAACGGTGGTGCAACCAGTTATTTAGCTTTAAATATCTTGAATATCTTAAACCTATGAGAAGCTTTTTTTTTACTGCCAAATCGTATTTATATAAATTATTTATTTAATTATTATTTATTTAAGTTGAAAATTTAAAACGTGTGACAAATATATTTATATAAAAAAGAAAGAAATCATGAAGGGGAAAAAACACAGCACATGACTCTAAGTCCTATATGCATTTTTTGTCTCATATCTTATGACGCAGACATGGATGACACCGGCATATTTTCAATAAGCTAGTAGTAGTAATCAATATTAATACAGGCAAAATTATTCAAACATTTTATTCACTATTTGTATTCAGTAAGTATTTACACTACAATGACACTTATCATGCAGATTTTTTTTTTAAATTATAAATTTTCCTGTTTTCCTGTTTGTGGATGAATTTTAGTACTAAATAAAATGACAAATGTTCATCAACCATAGGCACCTGGGAACACTCACATCTCTATAACACCCTTTATTTATTGTTTTTGAATGTAATTAATTGTTCAAATTTTAGAAACGCATCAACGCCAAACATAACTCTTTCTAAAATATAGTTTTGGATGCGCATAGTCCTACCTAGTATGGCTGCTGTAGGACAAACATGTTTTAGTCAACAAAGAGAGATCAAAAACATTACATTTAGACTGTAGCCCACAATGACTCCTACTGGCTGGTGTGTTTCTGCTACTATTTGGACTGGATCCGGTTGCAACCAGAAGCTTTTCCCAACCTGTGGGAGGCTGTCAGTCCACTGTTTACCTCAGCTGTCAATGTCAACTAAGGACCACCTTTATTTACTAAAGGTTTATTTACTTTATTTACTTTATTATTTATTTTAAGAAGCTGTAAAAGTTTCTGAAAGGAGCCCGATATGGTTATACTGAGGTGAGTTGTCTAGGATATGCTAAACTGTTGGTTAGCTGTTGTTTTTGTCGCTGTTAGGTATTGTTAACCTCTGATAGCTGCTGTTAACTGGCTTTAGTGAAACTGTATTTGAAATGGATGACAAATGTGAGAATGTAATCAAACTGTTTATTATTAATGTGTTATTTTTAGGACACTCGAGCCTAACATTAGCTAGCATAATGTTAGCTTATAAGCAGCTGTTGCTGCTGTTTAGCTTGCTCTTTTCACAGACAGGTGATTGCATGTCTAATCACCTGACACCTGACAATAAGTAATTGCAACAATAAATAAGTAAATCTGGAATAAATAAGCATATTTATGTACATTTGCTTAGAGCCCTGAGTTAAATTCATTAGAGGAGGTGTAAGTTTAGACAGAAGAGACATTTTATTAAGATGCTGGTAGTTGTCTCTTTCCTTCACATTTTTGTTCCTTTGGTGAAGGTATGTTGGTGAAGGGGTATGAACATAATACACAATATTCCTACTACATACATATTACATTTTATACATAATACATAAAAAATAGATATGAACCTTCATATTTTGAGTCTGAAGGCGCAGGGACAAATTTAAATGTCCCTATATGGCACGCTCGTAAGAATACATCAGTTTGTTGGAAAATGTAATTACATATAATTCTATATATATTTAGAAGTACAGTTTTTCTTTTAAATAACCTCAAACTAATACTGTCTGTACTTTTAATGATTTATTGGTCAGAAATTTGCACAAAGTTAGAAACTATGGTTAATACAAGTGTGGTATGCATTGTCAAAATATAGAAAGTTATATATAATGATTCAACATATATCACATCTGACTTCTGAAAAAAACAAAAAACAAAATACAATACTAATACAATACTATTCAATACTATTCCCTTAAATGTAAACACTGCCTAGAGCGAGAGAGCTGCCTTGGTGGAGGTTTGCGCTCTTGAAGTACTTCTTGGTAATTATTGTGATAATTAATTGGTCACAAGAATATTAAAAGAAGACAAATAGGAGTAGAAAATCTTTCTGCTTCAGTACAGAGAAATGATCTAGTTTTGGGTGTTTGACTAAAGATGTGGGGTATTTGTCTTGAGCATAAAATGAATAAAATTTAATTATCAAAGCACGCAAAGCTTGCTTAATAACCACTATTTGTTCCAGTTGAGATTATTACGGCACTATGAAGATAACTGTGGCAGCATATAAAACTAAATAGAGGATTTATTTTTGTCTAAACAGTAAAATCCACATTCTTCCACAACGAAATCAGAGCAAAAACATAACAGAAGTGCAGTACTGTACCACACATTCTAACACAATAATAACACACAGTATAAAGAAATTCTAGACAAATTGTGTAGATGTCAAAATTAGAAATAGAAGCTATTTGGTAATGCCATACCAATTAGGTCTGGGTAGCAACTGTAACCATGCGATTAAGAGAAACACCCAGCAGTTCAATTGTGTGTAATGGTCACCTGGCAGTACTGCTAATGCCCATTTCAGCCTACGCTGGGCAGGCCATGCCCCAGTGGCCCCCTGCACCCCAGGCAATTATGTTTGGTTTCACACGGTGAAAAGGGTTAATTGGCAGCGCCCACGTGCCTGATTGGACCTGTTTCACGCTTGTCAGCCTTCATCGCATCAAAGACAGCCCCAGTCTACTAGGCACCATTATTAGAACACGCAGAAACACACATGCATGTACTGGCGCATGGACATGCACTGTACGCAGACTGTACTTTAATTCTGCACTCTTATTCACTCACATGAATGTACACATGCAGAAGAATAAATACACATGCACACAATCTGCACACACAGAGACAGAAACGCACTCAGAAAGAAATACTGGACTGCTGTTCTCCATGTCCATGCATGTTGTCTGGATTTAGATAATATGCAAATCACTTGCAGGACGATCCTCACCACTATCACTAGGGGTCAGTGTTGTTTTATACAAGGCGGGGGCAAATAATTCTACCAGAGGAAAGCTCTCATCGCATCATAATGTAAACTGGCTTTCCTCTGGCCACTGGATTTTACAGCTTATCTTTGCCACTCACTATCATTTAAAATCTCATTAAAATTTATTCTGATTGTGCATTTTTATTTTCCTTTAAAAAAAAGTTAGTAGTAGTTAAAATATTTTGGTTTGGTTTTCTTTTCCAATAGCTATTTATTACATATACTTCAAATCTCACATTCTAACTTCTCTGGCTGTCTTGTAGTATTGTCAGGCCATGTCTACTGTAAACTGAGTTCTTTTCTCTGCCATGTGGTTTTAGGGTTTTTATTTTTTTAATAAGGCTTCACCCACTGAGCCACTGGGAAGTCTATGAAAACCCATCAGCCATTATACAAGCTAGTTTGACTGGCAAATAACAACAGTGACAATGTGTCCCACTCAACAGTCAGCTTTCTATAAATACCCCCCCCCCCCCCGCAATGAAAGTACAGTTTTCGAAAACGTCAGTAAAAATCTACTGAAATACAAAGTGATATTTACAACCAATTGTGATATTTACAACCACTTGTCTGCTGATTCAGTAAAACCTCTTCAGACACAAAAGACAGAATTTATAAGGGAAAAAATGACATTATAAGAAAGACAGTATGTGACTGTAACCACATAATGAAAACAGACATTTGATAAAGGTAATACAAACCAGATAAACAACATAATCTGAGGCCATTTTTCTATAATAACGTTTGAGTTGAAAACACTGGAATATTTGATTGTACATACTCAAAGCACATGCAAACGTTTATTCAAAAAATTGCACCACTTTATTTGCAGATACAAATGCCTTTGATAGCTGTACTTAGAAGAAATTTCAGAGGTAATCTTCCCTTATTTTGTTTCACAATAAATACAACAAATCTGTACATGAACAATTTCAAAACAACCCATTGTGTCTATTAGAATCTAAATTCTCATATTAGTCTTTGCTCTTTTCTTTTGAAGCAGTGTCAGTTTTTGGTCTGTTCAGAATGTCTTACTTTTGCTCTTTTCATTTTATCGCACTAATTGAATTTGGCTCTCAAATTTGGCAACGAGTCTTTAGATTTCCAAACATGTTGCCTGTAGGTGTACACTAGCCAATGGCATGGCTCCACCACCGTGGACTGTTTCTGCACATACAGACAGTACAGCAAGGATCTTTTCCCACTGTGCCTCCTTGTCACTTTCGGCACTCTGGCACGCTCCAACAAAGTCGCCCCTCTCACACACAGACACACACAAACATATGCGCGCGCACACCGAGACACGTACGCATAGCGAGAGTCACATTGCGTGTGTTCCTTCCCATCCGTGCCTCAGAGGACTCTGCACTTTTTCCACAGACGAGGACATGCATGCGCACACGCTCACAGAGTCCTGATACACATTTCCCAACTCTGCTGGCATCCTGGGAGGGAAATGCAAGAGAGAGAGAGAGAGCGAGCAAGAGCATATGTTGGATAGACGTTTGTTGAGGGGGGATATTTCTCTTTGGATGTTGTCTTACAAGCTCTGACGGCATGGCGCAGAAAGAAGGCATTTTTTCGTCCAATTTATTAATCCTTTTAGGCAATGTTCTCTGTTCAGAAATGCAAATTGAATCAATCTGAGGCTGACTTTAAGACTTTTCAAGTGGGATTTAATTAGAAGCCAGGGCCTGCAGTTTTTAATGAGAGAGGGGGTGGAGAGATGGAGAAAGAGAGAGAGAGACAGAAAGAGAAAGAGAGAGGCATGGGGAGGGAGAGTGGGTTGCGGTTTTGATCTGGGGGTCCTGCTGGAGAAAGGATGCACAAACACTCATAACATACAGGCACAAACACTAATAAACACACATGCAGAAATACGCACACACGCACCCTGTAGAGCTAAGTATGAGGCGGATGCCCGCTGTTTGGTTTTTCTCACTTCCCTCGCTGAGAGTTCAACCAGAGATGTTGTTACTTTAGTATACATCTAAAACACTCACACAAACCTAGCCTGTATGAGCTCTAACGGAGATAAGCCTCATTTTCAGCGCTCACCGTAAAACACCTAAGCTAATACCAGACAGTTTCCAGGTGTTAGAGCATGGATGCAGCACAAATGTGAAGTTGGTTAGTGTAGAGGAAACGCACGCCTACCTCCTGGAATGAGCAAAGCTGGAAAAACAAGTAGGAAAAGAAGATGTAACATCTTACCAAATAAAACGGCGACTGATCCTTATTTTGGGATCTACGACGATAACATATTTTGCTGCTACTTCTTGCCCATTTAGCTGTAGGTGGATGTACGTGTTTGCATTAATATGTACGCAGTTGCATGAGCATAAAGCTGTGCCCACAAGTCCAAGTTAATTTTACTTGTGATAATTTGCAGATCTTGCAGTCACTCCCTCGTAAATGATTATAGCAGACAGAACTTCCCTCTAGAGTAAAACTTCCCTTGATTTATCAGAGATTTCACTGCCATTTGGCTTTCACATGCTGTCCCGTGCTGATACATTTTGGGGAAATATAGCGCTGTTAAAAAGGGTGAAGTCGGCCTGTGGTGTCGGGATGTGGTTTGAAAGCTCACGCTCTCCGTCGTCGTTCCCTCTCCCCTCACCGTTTCCTTTCACCCATTTAAATTGGTGTTTTTCAGGGACAGTGACTAGTCTTCCACTAAGTCTGATTTTTCTCTTTCCGGATTTTCACTTTTGTGTTAGCGTTCGTCGAGAGGGGGAGGGTATGTTTTGTTAGCCGAACTTGACCATTTTCACTTTCAGAGTTTTCTCTGTGCTGCTGTCTGTCATAAAAGCAGTGTTTTGTCTGTGGACTGGAGAGGCAGCAAACAATAAATGTCAAGAAGATTATGTCTAGCTGGTGAATCTTAATATAGGTAGAAATAAACATGAAATGATATGCACAAAAACAACAATTTCAGATGCCAGTGGAGTTGATGTACAGTATTGAAAAGGCTTTGGAAGGAGGGAAAAAGTGTGAAGAGATGACTTTTAGGCTGCCACAGTGAGACATGAATTTACCCATTAAGGCCACAGCTCTTGTGTGTGTCTCGCAAAATGCTTGACAACTAGTTGATACTGTCAATGTTTAAATAATACTAATTAATCTCCATTATTGAAACATGTAATTAATCTCTTTCTCACCCTCTCTGGCTGTCTCTCTGTCTCCTACTTGCTCACATTTAATGGAACATGAAAGGGAAACCCAAAGAGCGAGTGCTGTGTTGTGGTCCTTGCGGGAAGCTCATTGAGGGACTCACATCAGAAGAGATAACAGGCAAAGAGACAGACGGGTGGACATGTTTTGACAAACAGACAGTTGGTCCAAAACTCCTCCCTGTCTTTCTGCTCTGCGCCCGCTCTCACTCTCTCTTGTGCGCTCTCTCACTGTGTGTGTCTTTGAACTTGGGCCTTCATTAACAATCTGCTGATTAACAGGCTTGGGAACACGGGGGGTAGATGGATCAGAAGTAGAGAGAGAGAGCAGAGAAATGAGAGAGCGGGAAAGAAAAAGGAAAAAGGGAAGATCCGAGTTAGAATATGTCCACAGTAAGACTATGTTCAAACCGAAATAGAAATGTGTAAAAAATTGGCAGCTCCTCATTTCATTGAGATAAATGTGTTATCACAGTGGGTGCAGAGGGCAAAAGCTGTAATCCACAGCTTTGTGCACTTCAAAGCAGTCCCTAATACTCCAAGGGCGGTTATTACAACTGGAAATACAATGCAAAGGCCATAATTTTACAATAATCAATAAACACTAGAGGAGTTGATCATGATTCCACCTCACAAATAAAAACACTAACTAATACAGGCTATTGTGCATTGTTTAAGTGGTTGTGGGTCTGTTTTGTGAGAAATACAAATGTAGCATGGACATTCTCCAAAGTACTTAAAATCTAAAATCTCCAGACTCAAGTTATTGCTTTTGGGAAACAAATCCAGTCTGCATGCTAATGCTGTACAACTTCACAGAAAAGGCTAAACAAAATTTTTAGCTTTAGTTTCTAGAAACTGTTAATCAGCTCCACGTTTATTTTTGACATTCCATGATACTGCTTTGAATATTTTTTTTTTCATTTTAACACAACATATACACACATCCTCTTAAAAGTAATGTGGGTTTTGTAAAAATCGAAATGATAAAATCTTGGTTTGTAACAGTAAACTTCAGAAAAAAAACTTCCTCTTTCCATCTAGTAGTGATTGCACTTTATTTTCAGCAGAGCCACACACAAATAATAATAATGATGAGGAAATATTCTAATTTATGTTGCATATAAAAATAAGAAAACAACTGAATACTGAGTTCAGTTATATTATGTAACTCAAAAAGTAGGAATAAACACGGGACTGTGTCTGACACACATTTTATCAGGTGGCGAGGGATGTGTGGTCATGTGAGATCTTTCTGAAGATGACCTGAAAACAATGGTGTGGAGCTGCAAACGCATTGATTTCATAATTAGTCTGCTCAGTGTGGCTAGAGTGTGCAAAATAAGGAGAAAGCATTTCTGGGAAACTGAAAAAAAGAAAGAGAGAGGGAGAGAGGCACTGGCCAAGAATGGGTGAGTCTGGAAAATATAGAGAGGGAAAGACAGACTGACACAGAGGGAGAGACGGTGGCAGAAAGTCGGACTGATGGGCTGAGACAGAGAGCGAGAGCCCGTCTGATGGACAGAGAGAAAGAGACAGTCTGACAGAGGAATAGAAGGAGGGATGGGCCTGTTCTGAATTAATGACTGCTCTCATCACAAGATGAATGTTCTCCCGCTCTCCCTTTGGAACAGAGCTTGCAAATAAAAATGAAAGTCAGTCCAACGAATAATGAATACGCAGATAAATAAATAAGCCAATAAATAAATGAATAAACGTGAAAGACAGACTGTGATCGATGCACACAAGGTAGTGTGCAATTTGTGGATGTGCATGAATTTTTCTAAATAAATTTTTACATTTGGGGATCCACGCTGCATGGTACTTTGTGTGTGACAGTTTGGGGAGTTAAGCGTGCCTTTTTTTTTTAATGCTAGCAAGTACGTCTACCCATATGCTGGCGTTCGTGTCTCCGTGCGTGTTGTGTGTGAGTTTGTGGCGGCGAGTTTTTGTTTGTGTGCATGTGCTGGTATTTACTTGCATGTGGGTTTGTCGATGTGGCTTTGTGATGGTGTGTGCATGTATCTACTTTTATTAGTGTGAGTTTGTGTGTGAGTGTATATGTGTGTTAGTTGTTTGGGGGTGGGGGGGGTGGGGGGTCTCTCTGGTGAGTCTCCTTAACATCAAACAGCTGGAAGTAATAAAATATTTAGGAAGCGCTGGGAGTCTGTGAATATTAATACTGCCTTTTCCTTCTGTCTCTCAAATCTCCCTCTCTTTTCCCCTTCTTTCTGTTTCTCTTTTTTTCCCTTCCAGTTTCTCCCCCCGCCCCTCTCCCTATACTCACGTGATCCCTGTATTTCTACCTGTATGTGGTTATCCTCTCACCTTTAGCTTCTTTTGTCCATTCTCATGCATGATCTCTCCCCCCCCCCCCCCCCCCCCTTCCTCCTCCCTGTTTCCAGTTCATTTGACCATGTTTATGAAGGAGTCACAGTCACTTAACTGGGGGTCCACTCTGCCTGCTGGAACTCAGTGTGATGGAGGGGGATGAGAGGAGTTGACCTATACTATCCTGTCATGTTATGCATCGCGTGGGGACGAGCAGTGTCACAAGTCCTTTGAGCCAGCAGGCAACAGAGTTTAGCACACTGCCTCCTGCCATGTCAAACATAAAAGTGGACCAACAGACCGACAGGCTTCTGAACAAGTAGGACCTTTCGGCCTGACCAGGTCCTACTT
Organism: Neolamprologus multifasciatus; assembly: GCF_963576455.1. Lineage (NCBI taxonomy): Eukaryota > Metazoa > Chordata > Actinopteri > Cichliformes > Cichlidae > Neolamprologus > Neolamprologus multifasciatus. The sequence goes on from NC_140449.1 coordinate 24,917,320, forward strand.
GGATAATCGGATAATTTTTTTTTCCAGGGTGAAAAAAGAGAAAGAGAGAGAATTAAAAGGCTTTCCTACAGTAACACTATGACATGGTGGAAATCAAGCAAACCAGCTGTGCATAAGGTAAATTAACAATATTTCTATAAACACTTTTCCAGTGTTACTGTTCAGTGCCAACTGAGCAACCAACGCTGAAGGTCAAAACTGAACCATTGAAAAATGAAACCAAGTAGATAATTGTTCGCCACAGTTTTACTTTAAATATATCCCTTTTTAGCTCAGACAGCTCTTACTGCTGAATATCTAACCCTGTACCAAATAAAAAAGCAGTTATCAATGAGTTAATTAAATCTGCATTAATTCATGCATTATACAAAGCTAGAGTACAATAATATTAATAATAAAAACTATTTTTCTGATTAATATTTCAGTTCTCTTAATTCTGCTGTTAAATGTTGAATTGCTGTGTATTTTTCAAATGCAGTGGAAAAGTTTAAAGGTACTTGATTTATTGTCAGCATCCAGCTTAACTATATGTCTGACTCATCGACCTCAAAATGTTTCTTATGCTTTACAGTAAACACTGAACTTACAAAATTGTATAAACTAACAATGCCGTGGTTTGTTTTTCTTTTCTATAAATATATCCAAATTTTCACCCAGTGTGACATCATGTTTTGTGGATTTGGTTGATTACTTATTGACTCCCAGTGCTATTTTGAATCTGTAATTTAAAAACTCTAGTTTTGTAAAAGGTAGAAAGAGATTGTGATCAGCCAGCCACTGAGTTATGACCACCACATGTAACTGCTGCCACTGCAAATTTTATAATGCAATGCTAACGCGTGTTGCAGTACAGCAATATACTATTTGTTTTAACCACTTAGTCTTGTACTGTTTAATTTATATTCTGATTTTTTCATCAATCTTCCCTCAAAAAATAGACAGAAATCATGCACATCATCTGTATGCATTTTCCATATAGATTTTCCTGTCAATATTTTTCTCTGACTGATTAGCCCCAAAGGGAGCCTTGAAGGTAGACGCTGTACAAAAGGAACTTTTATGGTCCATAAGGCCACTGATTTACTGAGCAGCCGGTACATTCATACAAAGTAAGACAGGGGAAGCAAACACTGAGACCAGACAGGACGCCTGACTTCACGAGAAGGTTCTGAGTCACACCAAGATTATTTTGTTCTCAGCTGCCATTTCAAGGCTTTTTCCTCTTCACCGAAAGATATTCCCACACTCAAAGAAATGAAAGCGACATAAACAATTAAGAACATTTTTTTTTATTTTGTTGCATTTAAAATAAAAATAGGTGTGAGAAAATGCTGTAAGTCTGGCTGACAGTCAAGCAGACAAAAGACAGGTAGAGGCAGCAGAAGAACCCTGAAAAGCAGAGTGAGATGCAGTCCAACTGAAAAGGAGACAGGCTTCAGGCAAGAGACAAAAAAGATATAGTCATAGTGAAGGACAGGGAGATAGGAGGGCTGGCTGTTGTCAGCATCAGTGACAACAACAGCAATGTAATTATAGGCTCTCTGATTAAAATCAATCTTATGTCTGCTATTCACAACTCATTTTGCTTGCTGAAAAGATCCGAGCCACTCTGACACCTCAGCTGGTGAGAGAAAAGGGAGGAAGTCAAGGTGTACAAATGGGCTGGAGCAGAAAAGTGTAGCAGTCCTCTGTGGTGAAGTTGTTTTTCTGTATTGTTTTGCAGGGCACTTATTTAATATAATTTCTTCAGAGTTTCCACAGTGTTGTTTCTTGCACCCCTTTATGGCCTCAGTTAGGTTAAGATTAAGAATAAGAATAAGAATACCTTGATTGATCCCAGAGAGCTTAGTTCTCTATATTGATTGTATTTAGATCTAATGACTCCAGTTCTGAAAGATTCACATTTTGGATATTTCATTTAGACATTGCTTCATTATGGCTTGGAGCTTGTGCATCCAGGCTTATGTCTCTTGCACTCTCTCCAGTATATCCAGTTGTTAAAGCATGGAGAAACAATACATATAAAGACTGATTATGATACATGTAGCATGTTAGACACCTGTGTACAAACAAAAGTATTAATAAAACTGTAAAAAGGGTTCAAATCGGTCGAAATGTTAAATATTTTAAGCACACTGATCTGTTGTTGCCGTTGTGTAGGGTTTCCAACTGAGATACCAGTGGAGTATAATGGGCCCATTTTTTTCTTGTTCCTTCCTAAATTAATCCATGAACTCGTGTTCAGAAACCTAGAGGGTTGCAAGTTGTTCATATGATAGACTTGTGGTTTTTGAATATTTCACAAGTGAAAACTCCCTTTTCCCAGCTATGGAGACAAAGCCAGACAAAGTACGGGATTGAGACAAAACAGAAAGGCACAGTGGAGAAAAGAGAAAAGACAGTGATAGAGAGAGTGAGAGAGACTGAGAGACAGAGGGGAAAGGCGTCAGTGTGGAGAGGATTTATGAGTGGGGCCTGTCTCTTGGCTACGAGTCTGGTCCCTCTGTGGTCCACTTCTCTGTAATATTCACCGCTCCTCAGGCTCCCATGTGTCTGCCTGTGGGAGCAATGTACACACATGCACAGCCTTGCATGCATACGTATGCTGTACAAACATGCATACTGCACAAAACACAGTTTGCATGCATATGTGCCATATATGTGCTCCAGAAGAATCCAGTCACTACAATTACACATCTGGTATGTCAATGGGCAGTTATTATCTGCGTCTTCCTTTGTTTTTACCTTATTTCTAAACTTGGGCTGTCTGTCTGACCTGACATTTGGACATGTCACCTGACATTCAGATTTCAGTGGAAAGATACCACAAACCACAAAGCCTGTGGTGCACAGTCTCTTAAAATAAGGTAAAATAGGTTATTTTGAGGTAGTGGTCAGTAAGCATGCCAAACAAAATGTAAGAGAGCCATTTTAAGGGATAGAAAGCCCTTACCCCTTAATGCCCAAAAAAGAAACGAGACGATAACTCTAGGCAGCATGCAAAACAGACCTGTAGGGCCAAAAGGAGAATTAGGATTGTGCTATTTTTTGATGAAGTAGAAAAAGCTTTAAATCTGCAAATATTATGCCAGTAGAACACAAACGGTTAACATGCATACACAGGACTTTACTAAATATGCAGTTACCAAAAGCTAAAGAATTGAGGGAAACACTGAGGAGAGAGCTGCAAAAAAATTTCAGTGTCATATGAATTCAACCAGGTGGTACCAAAACAACTCACAACTGGATCACTGGTTGTGTTTCTTTTCCCCAGTCACAAACATCAATATATTTCTAAAGAATGGATTATTACTTCACTTACTTCAAGACATGTCTGTAGGTTTACCTTTAATGGTATTAAATTTGACTGTAGGTTACATGGCATTCAAATGGCAAAAGAGTGCTGCGTGGGCCCGTGTGTCAAGTAAGCTGACTGGTTGATCTATTTATTGATTAGAGCTAGAAAGCCAAGTTGGGAGAATGCTTGAGCCTTAAAGCTGGGCATACACTGTGCGATTTTTTCAGTCGCGCGATTCCGCTCCTGCTCAAACTGTACGATTGACTCGCAAAGGTTAGAAGTTCGTAGGTCACGATGCAGGGTCTCACACTATACGGCACAATGCTCTGATGCGACCTGAGTGCTCACACTGTGCGTCCATAAAAATGAAGGTTATAACAGAAAATCTGTCGCTCGCTCTCCCTCTCTGTCTTTCACTCACACAGACACGCACCACCATCATCAACTTTGCTAAATTGCTAATGAAAAACATTGATCAGGCAGCTGTGATTGAGCAGCAATGTCCATTCAATTATTTTCACGGTTGTTGTGGTCGTGATCGTTTTGTAAGGCCACATCGAAAAGGCTCAGGTGAGCTTTCCAAAGTTCTACAAGTGCCTACGTCGCTTGTGCCCAGATCACACGCTGCGACGCACGATGAAGGCCAAACTCGGGCCAATCACCAAAACGGTCGCACGACTGAAAAATCCGCTCAAAATGGGCCACAAATCGCACAGTGTATGCCCAGCTTAAGTGGATGAAGATACAAAGCAGAGCTAAAAATTTAAGCAGCATCTGTATGTTTGAGGTTCATTGGCACTATTAAATTCTAACACTGGAAAAATGCCTGTACTGAAAACATATTTGAATGAAATTCAAATTTAATTCAGGTCCACAGACAATGAGAATATTTTATTTGTATAAATGCAGGATATCACACCATCCCCACAAAGATTGGTTTGAATCTGTAATTCCATGCATGTACATGCACGCCCGATCAAAAGAAAACAAATGTACCCTGTTAAAAAGAAATTTACACACAGGCACATACTTCACCTTGAACTTCTTTTCTTTTTCTTGTAATTATGGATGGCAAATCAAGTGATATTTTCATTGTCAGTAATTGAGCCAGTGTGCTAAACTTGCCTATGTTGCACTGAGAGGGAGAGGGTTGAATGGGAATTCCTCTGTTGTGACCCTGGTCAATAAGCCCACAGCAGGGCTGCCTGCCCAGCAAACACAGAGGCCAGCAGGATCAAAGACACTAAGGGGTGAGTTAGCCTAGCAGGAGGGAAAGACATGAGGGACAAATGGGCAGAGGACGATGTAAGGAAGGGAATCAGGAAGAATGAAAGTAAGCTGAACCATATAGAGAAAAACAGGTGCATCCAAGTGTTTTTTTTAACATAGGTTTGAGGGTAGATAGAAAGAAGTTGAGCTTACAGAGGACAAAGAATGAGGGAAAAAGGGGATCTAACAAATGGAAAGAAGCACTGATAAGCAGGTCAAGGAGTGAAGAAAATATCTAATAAAAAGAGGAGGATGAATAATACTTTGACCACAGCCCATTACATATGTGTTTGTGCACATGTAGTATGTTTACCACAGAGCTGCCAGTGCTGAAACCATTTATGCCCTGCAGAGTTTTTTAGGACCCAAAAGAATGTATTTGTATGGACTTTTGTACTGGAATACTGGGACAGCTGACAAATCTCATGATTTTCATTATTTTAATAAATAAAGTTTTACATTTCACAGAGGGAAACATTAACACCAAGGTTATTATCGTTAACGAAAACTAATGAAATAACGAAAAGTAGAAGTGAAAAAACATTTTCGTTAACGGAAATAAAAATAAAAACAAAAAAAGGAAAACTAACTAAAACTGGAATGAGTGTTCACAAAACGAAGTAAAATTAACTGAATTTATAGCAAAAATGTGTTTAGTTTTCATTGACGTGTGCGTGTCATACAATAGTCAAGGGTGAAAATGAAGTTTAGTTTCCAGATTTTTTTCTTGCTGTGTCTCATTATGCCAGCAGGTGGCAAGTACGTTAGTCGAGTCGTCTGTGTTGCTGCTCCATCCACGCGCAGAATCATGTCAGGAAAAGTCGGAAGAAAGCGCCAGAGTCCAATTTGGGATTACTTTGAATATGACTGTGTTTTGGATAAAGCAAGTGTCTTGTAGTGGAAACAGACAAATTATGAGGGACATTTCTAAAGGGAAAAAAATCCCACAAACCTTAAAGTGCACTTGAAAAGCTCACACAAGAAGGCTAAGCTAGCTTACCTTGAGAAGGTAAGGGAGCACACTCAACCCTCATCCCCAGAAAACAGAAGCTAACCCCAGGCAAGGCAGCGTGATGCATCCCGAGACAACAGGACTGGGATATCTACACAACTGTGTGAGTCAATTACCTTCAAAAAGTTTATCAATTCACTTGAACCAAAATTACGAACACCCGGTGCTGCAAGAGTTAATAGTCTCATTGGGGCCAAGATATACATTTTATAGTTGCCTGGTATCAATGGTTGTTCATCTGCCTTTATTTATTTATTTAAAGAACCCATAGGTGGGAATGTGAGTTGTCTGTCTCTGCATGTTAGCCCTGCGACAGACAGGCGACCTGTCCAGGGTGCAGGGTATGGTAGCTGGAATAGCAACATACCCAAGGATAAGCAGAAGAGAATGACTGTATGATGAAACTGGGATTTTGTTACACTTAATTATTGCAAACACAACTAAAACTATAACTGAAACTAATCAAAACTAAACTGAAACTAAGGATTTTCAAAAAAATAAAAACTAAACTAAACTAGCAAACAATTGGTAAAAACTAATTAAAACTGATATAAAATTGGAAATCTGAAGTCAAAACTAAATAAAAATAAAAACTAATGAAAATTGCAAAACTATTAAAACCCTGATTAACACCAAGGGTTAAAAAAAGGAAATAAGTAATAATAATCATAATCATAATAAAGAAATTAAAATGTCCTGCAGGCCAGTGTGAAATTATTACATCAGACACATTTTAACCCTGCACAGTAAATTAGTAAATACTTGAAAATTAATTTGCAGGAGAATGGTTACATTTTTCGACTAAACATTGGCAAGAGTAACGTAGCAGTGCATATATTTATATAACAGATACACCTGAACAGAGATGCTATAAATGTGTGTGCCATTCACAATCAGTTTAGTCTATGAATGGAGTTTTGTACAGGTGAGTCAACAAGCATGTGTGACATGCAGTTCACAGTTCCCTTAAGGTAAGTATTTTGCAATGAAATCTCGGTTTACGGTTGTAGAGTTACATTTAGGTTTATGTAAGTATTAGCTGCCTCAAGAACATGAACACGAGCCAATAATGTCCTCTGAAGTAATGAAAACTCTACTGTGTGAGTGTGCATATGCGTGTGATGCAGGGTTCACTTATGTAACAACCACAAGACATAGTCAGTGGGAGGTTGAATTCGAATTACAAATTGAGGAAGAGAGCAAGAATAAAGCAGAGAAAATGAGACAGAAAGGAACCACAGACAGAGCATTTTATACAGCATAAGTAAGACAGGGCTTTAAAACTGCTCAAGTTTTTAAACGGAAAAAAATATCATATGCATGTTTATTTTAAGTAAAAAAGAAAATCATCTTATACATAACTGAATTACCAGAGGTATCACTCCACACACAGAGAAAGCCAGTGAGACAGACAGAAAAACCCTTGCAGAGTCAGTGCTCAGAAGTGGCCTTCTGTGATCCCTGCCACTTCCAAACAGCATCAGGAAAGAGTGTTGCTCTGGCCGCCAGCCGGGCTGTCGCCATAGGGACCCAATTCAAAGAACCCCCAGCCAAACCATTTGAAAGATGTGGAAGGGGGTGGGGGGTTTGAAGATGCTAAGACCCAGCAGTGTGGAATCAGTGCTTAAAGAGTGCATATACTGCTAGCATCCAGCCCACTAATCAAAGCTCCTAGTTTCTCTTTACATGGTCTGTGCTTTCGTCACTGTCTCTATTTCTATTATCTCCCTTTCTTTCCGTCTGTTACTGACTTTGAAGTTGTTTAAAGTGAGATGAGAATCCCAAATTTCCTCAGTGGGTTGACGTCTGTCTTTGGCTCTCTCTGCCTGTGTCTTGTTTCCCCCCTTAGCTCAGAGAGAAGAATTCAAAGTGTACTCTTAATGGCTTACATGTGTTTCGATTAAGAAGCTGGCATGCACTTCCCATTTTAATGGGCTTTCTGTGCTCTTATTTCACTGCTGGCTTTGACTATGTGGTGGGGATTTGGAGGTAACAGCTTTTAATTGCCAGGCTATGGCAGGAATGTGGTTAGTCAGATGGCAGGAATGTGCCATGACACACATATATTTTTTGGACTCTCTGATTCATATGTGGGCACAGATGTTCCAACAATATGGACGGCGCGTACACATGCTAAAAGAAAATGCATGTGGTACGAGGTCAAGTTAGGTAAAAGAGGAGGCATGCAAACTGTGCCGTAGCGAGACTTGTGTGACGAGGTTTGATGTGATTAAACACACCATCTTTAAAAAAAATTTGTCCTTCATCTATTCAAGAGAAGGATTTTGAATTAGCAGGATGAGCAACCCTGTTCTTGTTATGCTGGCAGGGTTTTGGAAACAGCCTTGAGAATGAGTAGAGGCATCTTGAGAGAGGAAATCAGTCCTTGTAAGCATCAATGACACCTGTACAGCCACTGTGGAGTGTTCAGCGTACAAATCACACACTATATTTATGAGACTCTTAAGTTTACTTTGGAGGAAATATAAAAATCTTCCTGTTTAAATAAAGCCACTAAAACATATTCGGGTTTGACGTCTGAAATGAATAATGTGAAGTAAGCTTAACACACGCTGTCTCAGTTTGTATGAAATAAATGATAAAACCTAAATTACACCCTTAAAATGAGAGGATATTTTAAACTCCCAGTCAATTTACCATTTACACGCACTCTCTGTAGCAACGTGAAACAAACAAAAATATGGATGTAATTTTTGGGTGATTCATGTATGTTTAAAAATTAATTGCCATCCGTGCGAACACATATAATCCCACGAAAAGAGTATAAAAGCTGACAGTCAAAAGGATTTTTAATTTTACAGTATATACACAAGGCCCTCCTGCTTACTGTCACTCTGTTTTTCACTCGCTTCTCTCCCTCAGTAAAATACTTTGCAGGCCCAAACCACCCTGCGGTTAACAAAAAAAGAAAAAACGCACTGGGTGTAAAATGATCCCAGCCCTGTAAAATTAGAAAAAGGGGAAGAAGAAAAATGAGCGCGCCCAATGTGGCATGTGAACTAATGATGGGTTGGTGAGGTGCTGGTTTCGGTGGAAGAGCAAGGAGACCAGCGATGCATGTGATGCGATGTTCACCTTTCGTCCGGCGTACTGTTAAAGAGGGATGTGCCCGGATCGTTAGCGGCATGCCAACGGGGTCACTCCAGGACATGTGTGTAGGGTGCTTGGTGCTTGAAACAGCACTGGGAAGAAACAGGGTGGAGAAAACTTAGAGGGCTGATAGAGTAGAGAAGAAGGACGAAGACAGAAGGATTTAATAAGATAAGTATAAGATCAGGTGAGAACAGGACTGCAGAGCAGACAACGATGGACAAATGTATTTGTCAGGGCAAAAGAAAGAAGGATAGAATATGCACATAAACATGTACGCCCAGTCACACACACATGCACGCACGCACGCACGCTCACATACTTGCAACCACTCCAAGTCACCCTATTATTATCATTATGCAAGTGTGACTGCAAATGGTCCCCCTGAGCAACAACAGGACTGAGCAATGAGCCTATAAACAGATATGCGTAGCAGCGTTGGCATTTTTGATGAGGCAGCAGCCATGAACACACACAAACACACAACCACACTCACACACACATGTTCACATACACTCCTATTTCCCTTCGACCTCTGCTCTCTAAGGGAGGGCACTGCGAGCACACAGCCTGCCGTAGGGACTGAGCGACAGTGTGCCCAGCTGCATGCCAACTGCGCCTGCGGGCTGCCCTAACCTATGCACCCAAGGGACCAAACAGGCTCTGCTACTCTCTATATCACCCTCCCTTCCGTTCCTTCTCTTGCTCCCCCCACTTCCCCCCACCCCCCGAGCTCCTCACTGCCCTTCTCTTTCTCTCAATTGTTAGTCTCTCTCTTTTCTTCCTTTTCCTTGCTTTCTTTTTCTCTCTCCAATCCATCTTTCCTCCCCTCTTACGCTTAGTTCCAAGCCCAGAGAGTGAGTGACAGGCTGTGAATTGCTCTGAGGCTATACCCAGATAAAAGGAGATGCACAAGCATACGCAGGCAGATACACACACACACAGACATTTCATTGGGAATCATATCCACTGTCACATAGACAGACATAAGTCCTGCCATTCTGGTGCCGGTAAGAGCAATACACACTCCACACACTTGAATGTGGAGTGACAATCTCTTTGTCCAGTCTTCCCCCATGTCTGTGTGCTTGGTCAGTCCCTGTAATGGTACCCAGCATCCATCTGTGTTTGTGTGTGAGTGCAAGAGCAAGACAGTGAGGAGAAAGGGGGAGAGAAAGCGTGGGTGTGAGACTGAGACAGACAGAGACGGGGAGAAGGAGAGACAGATTGAAAAAGAGAGCATGTGTGCATGAAGGCTACATATGTGTGTGTCTGTGAGAGCGAGAGAGCACTATTGCATCTCGCAGTGTGCGGTGTCAGGTCTGGCTGTGTGAGCTGACACTGATTATAGTTTTCACAGCTCACTCTCATCACAGGCAACTATAGCCACGGCCAAAGCCCTATATTTCAAAAAGTTGCAACACTGTGCAGGATCCAGAATTGCTTTGAAACCTACAGCTTGGCCTAAAAATAGAGCACTCAGCCCCAATGGGACCTGTATGAACTAATATATTGATACTACTGTGCATAGCATATTGTGATTTCAAGATTGAGGATTACCCTGTTCTAAAGCAAATTTAAATGTTGAAGTGTAGTCTAATTTTTGAGGAGATGATTGTGAAAGCCTTATAGATCCATCACCTAAGGCTGGATACTGCAGTTTAGTGCACACTACAAAAGATGCTTAACAGGACTAGGACTAGTCTATTTTTAACTTTGATTAGAGTCTTTAAATTTGGGAAGCTTCCTACTGTAAATAAAATATGTACAACTGGGTGGTATTTTTGATTGTTTTTAAATTTTCAAAAAAGTATTATAATAAATATTTGTGTGATTTAACCCATTAACGCCTAGTGTATTATATTTTATACAGGAGTTTTTGTGAGTTTTTGAGATTTCATTCATCATTGCATCATTGCAATTTCAAAAAAAAAAATCAAGATGCAGAAAATATGATAGATATTAAAACTGTAATATTTAATTTTTGTTTTTTTAATGTGAGGAGGTTCAGTAAAAACTTATTTTGTAAAACGTCTTTTTTTTTTACGTTATGCTATTCATTGTATCTTTAATTTGTGGGTGATATTAGTTGTTATTTATAACTTTGTGGAGAAAACTCTATGTAAACATGATTTATTATTGGTATAATAATTGTATATAGTTGGAGCACCACCAACCAAAATCATCCACACAAACAGTTTTCTATGTAAAACAGTTCTGGCCTGGTCCTGTTGAGACACATGCTCCTGTCTTTTGTGCCCGATGATATGCCGAACAGCAGAGTGTATAATTATTGTAACAAGCCTTCTGTCTTACCCTGTATACACCAATGACGAGGAGACATTCAGAAAAAACAAACAGTGACACTGATGACTGATGCCTACTCTTAGTTGCTCACATTTAAAGGCTACCAAACCAAGAGACTCCTTTCTCTGTGTGGACTTTTATTTTCCTTTTCATGTGCTCTCTCTTTTCAGTGTCATTGACTGCTTTATGCCAGATATAAAAAGCGATGCATGACCAACGAAGCGCATAATGGGCAGATTTGACTAACGTGTCGGTGCAGAGGAGTGAAAAAGAGGAGGGAGCGAGGGAGGGGGAGAGGAAGCAGAAGGGAGAAGAGGGAGGAAAGTGAAAGGAAGTGGGCGATAGGAAGACTGAGGGAAAGGTAAAAGATTTATTTTTTTTGTTAAAGGGGGTGGTGAGGGGAGACAGAGCCAGAGGGTGGTGACCTGTGCCCTACCCTACAACAGAGGTGGCAGCCCTGGCATCTGCAGGCACAGCAGGCATCAGATGACATGCTACACGATTCACGGCCTGTGACTGAAGTAGATTGGACCGGCACATTCATGCTGAGTCGTGGTGGAGAGACGCCTCTGTCATATAAAGTGACTCTCTGTCAAATGAAAACAGATGATAAAGTGAGTGGACGTCCAGTCTGAATCAGTGTGAATCATGGCAGAAGCAACTATAAGCCAAATCCAGACAGGCGTGGTGGTAAATTGGGACCAGCTCGACTCAAAACTCGTGCTGGCTCAATGAGAGATCGAACAGAACAAGCATTGAAAGTCCAGCCATGCATCACCCTCTCAACCTGACTCACCCAGATTCGATTGAAGCTGACGTGACCGAAGCTTCAGACCACATAGAGAATCTTTGCTCTGAGCTTAACTCTCCGCTCTGTCATGTGAATCACGTACACCATGAGCATAGTTGACTCCAGCTGATGTGTGCTGACATGTAAGTGCCCATAGTGTGAATGTTAAATCCAGCACTGTGCTTCTGTCATCCATGTGTAAGCTGTATGCTGTGTATCTGTACTTTGCATTAATCCCTGCTGGAGATGATGTAACGGGAAACTAACACAGGTCAAATATTGTCCAGAGCCAACTACAATCCTCTGCATACTGCAGTAGCGGTGCTGTTGGTACATCACAGAGTCAGAGTCTCCAGAAATGTCTTCGAAGCATCAACATGATGTTTACACTGCAAGATATACAGAGGCTCCCATAATAAAACTCGCAACCTTCACAAAACATTGATAACATTTTTTGAAAGGTCCTAGTTCCGAAAGTGAAACCGCTGAATCAAAACACGCATTATACCAAATATAGAATCAAAAAGTAGTATCGAGGGAATAGAAAACAAGCCAGAATTAGTCAGGGAATAAATAAAAGATCAATGTACAACGTGTAGAATATAAAATATTGAATTTACAGGTAACACAGAGATATCTCTATCTCCTATTATGTCTTTAATTTCAAATTGAAGAGTGCATTTTAAAGCAAAACAAGGAAAGTGTTGGATTATATCAGTCACAGCTGTTGCTCAGAACTTTTCATTTCTTTGAAAGTGCAACGCCTTCATTGCTGCCAACCGAAAAATAAGCTTGGAGCTCAGTCTGTTTTCACACCCTTCCACACCTGGCCAATTACTCTCAAAAGGTGACTGTCAATTTTTCTGTTTTTGAAAGTCAAACTAGAATTACAACCTCACAGTTATATCCTTCTGCCAACCAGCCCAGTTGCAGTTTATATCCATGTAATAAATGCAGTTAAGCCTTTGAAGGATTTTTAAAAAGTATTAAGTGTAAGCTTGGCAAATTAAGTTAATTTATGATGGCAGACAAGGCTTGAAATGTAGATGTTCCTGCCACAAATTTCACACACACATCTCCTGCCTGGTAACATAGAAGATCTATACAGTCAGAACAGGCTCAAGATGACAACTCAAAAGCAGCAGCACCAAATTAGCATCAGACTCTTCTCTCCCCCTGTCACATCACCCCTCTGCATGTCCTCCTTCGCTACCGCCATGAACCTTTTCTGTGGTCTTCCTCTTTTCCTCCTGCCTGGCAGCTCCTTATTCAGTATTGTTTGTCCAGTGTATCCATCTTCTTCAGAGTCGCCAAATTTAAAGCTCCTGCTCACCTCAAAATTCCTGCATTTACTTCTCTCGTTCTCTCTCTTAACATGCCTTCCAACTTTCCTCTTCCTTTGTCTTTGGCTAACATTAGCACAATTTCCACCCTGTTGAACAACAGCACTGACCCAGTATGGAAATCTCTTTCTCGATTACCCACATTTTTGATTTAGCAAAGATTGTACAGTGGCTGCCTTTCCTTCCACAGTCAGCACTAGGTCCAGTGTGAAATATGCTTTTCTCTGTTCCTGTGGTATGGCATTGATAGGCCATCATGATCTCCCAGTGAAGCTGACCTTTGGCAGTTTGGATTTATTACATTTTATTCTATTAGACATATTGGACAAAGGATGTTGAATATGGAACTGTCAGACGGGGAAAAGAAGAAGGCAACATAGGAGATTCAGATTGGATATAGTGAAGGATATGCAGAGGGTTCCTGTGACAGAGGAGTATGATAGGGATAGGGGGAGATGGGGGCAGCTGATCCTCTGTGACGAGCCCCAAAGGGAGCAGCTGAAAGAAGAAGACATTTGTTGAAGATTTTAGATAACTAGCATGTTAATTTTAAAATTATGGCCAAAATCTGTTGTGTGGGGTATAACAGCCTTGACTTGGCCACCAATTTCTAATCACGTTATGCTTCAGTCTCTGTGGAGGTTTGTGCCAAATTTGAAGAAATGCCTTCAGGGTGTCCCAGTGATATCAATGCACATACAGAGAGAGGGACAAACAGCTTGAAGGCATAGTGCCGCATGTCATGACTGTCATTGATACAGTTGCATAAAATCTGGGCAAATGAAAACCCATTATCAAATCTTTGAAATTACGACTTTTGTATTCAGTATTTGAGGTCAGAGGCATGTTAGTCTCAGAAAAGGAATAAAGTGGAGATTTAATTATAATATCTTTTTTTTTTTTAAAAATGGTGACATCATTATAAAGTCATAGAAGACTAGCATACTACTGTAGAGAGATCTTGGCAACTTGGCATCATCTGCTTAGCTGTGGTTCATGCTCCACTACATGTGCTGCAGATAGTTCTGACAGTGTGATAAACAACAGTGTCACTCTGCTGGACAAACTCTGCTATAACAAGATTTCTAACTTAGCTGAACAACTTTTGCTGCACAATATTGGCCAGTATGACTGGCCGACCAAAGTATTAGTCAGGGTCTAATCAATACTGATGAAAATTGACATTTCTCTTTTAATTTCTACTATTAAATGGCTTGTTATGCCATCATCACTGATTGGCCTTTGCCATCAAAATAATGCACCCTAATTTCTAAACTGGAATTCCCCTTTCGCTCCTGATGAACTGTTGTGGTTTTGATTGGCTCCAGATGTCTGCCTTGTTGTTGTTTCCATGGGTGGCCAGTGAACACCACACACACATAGTGGAAGGAATACTGGTTTGTGGGCAGACAAGCATGCAAGGAGCAGGTGTATGGTATAGTGGTGCCGTTCTAGTCCCCACCCCCGAGTCCTCCACGTTTTAATGACTATGGTACTACCCTCAACTGTGGCTTTGCCCCACCCCTCCTGCCTCTCTGAGCGCTTGAAATGTGCCAGCCAGATGTTCGGGGCTTACACCTGTAGGAGCCAGTCTTTGACATGATCTCTGTGGATGCGTGATGAGCACCCAGACATGTATATGAGCGCATATGCACGGCTATGGACCTGAATCCAGATGTAAATACATCCATGTGACCAGCCGAAATACATTCTCACAGACATGCCAACAGATGGATCTGCAGACATGAGCCAACATGTAGACACACAGCAGACAGACTCAGTCACACACAAACTGCTCCATCTTTAACCCCTCATTTATCACAGCTCACTCACCTACAACTTGACTCCGTGAATTTCATGGCGCTGTTGAGCTGGCGAGTCATTCAGCACATGCCACCCTGGTGCTATACACCTCTCTCCCACAACTCGCTCTCCCTCTGTCTCCTTTTCTCTTTCGATATTGTGTGCCATTAAGCTTCAGCATTTTGTAACTGGAGACTGACTGTCTGGCTAGTATAAGCTAATGGAGAAGAGCGAGTGTATAGAGAGACTATAGGAGAGACAGTCTTGCCTCCTTGCATGCTGCTGTCAGAAAGCATACGGCCCTGATTAACGACAACAGCCACAATAGCTCTTTATGCATTCTCTCCCCACTGCTGGCCCGCTGCCAACTCACCCTCAGGGAAGGAAAGGTATACACACTGTGAGAAGTGCGTGCACACATGTGTGTGTATGTGTGCACGCAACAGAGACAGAGCGGGGAAGGTGAGGTATGTTTAATGTTCTGATTTTGTGTGAGTATGAGAGATATAAGTGCAAAAGGGACCATTCAAAAAGTCCTAAAGAGAATAATCCGACCCTGCAAATCACAACTCTTTTGTCTCCCGTCCTCGCTGCGAAATAACATAAAAAATAAAGAGCTACTTGCTGCAGCATATTATATCTAATGTCTATCAACAACTCTCAAAACAACCTTAATGTAACCCTTGTTCTAAGCAGTAAAACGAGAAGGGACTGTTGTACCAAATATAATTGGGAGTCAGATGAAAATAGCCCTAAAACTTTACATCTCTTTTAGGTTGTGGTTTGGGTCTCAAGTCTACACAAATGCTGAATACTTGTGGGTGCGTGTGTTCACTTGTGCATGTGTAAATGTATGTGTGGCTAGCTAGCAGCTATCTCCCCTCGCTCCTAACACAGAAAGGTTGAGAAGAGCCATCTTTCATCTCCTCTGCATCATCACAGCGTCTGCATTATTAATGGCCCTGATTACTGTAATCAAAAATTCTTATTTATTTGGAGGAGTCGGAGGAGGGGGAGGAGGCAGCGAGGCCTGGGCTTCTCTCTCCAGACAAAAAACCTTTGGTCTCTAGCTTTAATTTTTCAGAAATAGGAGATGCTGCAGTGGCCTATCTTCCCCAAGTTCAGAGCTAAGCTAGTTAGGCGCACATAAACATGCAAATACGGAGGCACAGACATTCAAACTTTTCTCTCTCAGTCTTTGAGCATCATGTACATTTAGACACACAAACATGCAGCCACGCTGAGATGCATATATGCGCACACACGGGGAAGTAACTGTCAATAATAGCGTCTTAACGAAGACAATCATCTAGACCTCTAGACAGCCACCACGATAAAAAGAAGAATGCACTCATCCCTGCCTTTCATGTGGTTTCTCTCCTTCAGTAGAGTCTGCCTGTCTCCTTGCTTTCTTCATTCTCCTCCTCCTCCTCCTCCCTTGCTTCCTCCACCATTCACTCCACCCTGTCTAATCTTTCCAGGCACTGCCATTTGCATGCAAATAGTCCATTACCCAGTGGCAGGGAGACACAGCCAGGAGCTCACTACGAGGTAATCAAGGACAAAAGAAGTGCAGGGGAGATGCAGGAAAAAAGGGGGGAAAGAGAGAAAGACAGCGCGGAGAGAGCAGTGAAAGATCACAGGTGAATTAACATTAAGAAAGAAAGGCATTGAGAATGAGGGAAAGAAAGAAAGGAAAGAGTGATGAGGCAAGGAGAGAAAAAAATACAGTGAAACCAGCAGAGCGGTGATATGTTTGAAGAGGCGATTGGAGGCGAGGATCTTTGTAATGTAAAAGTTACAAGTTGATGACTAAAATGAGTGCAGCAGCAGAAGGATCAAAGAACACTTTATTGCAGCTTGTCAGCCTGTCAATCTTTTGCAGGTTTATGAAAAAACAGTCTGTTACCCCGAAGTAAGCATCCAGAGGAAAGGTTTCTCCGTACATGTTTTGTCTGCTTTTTAAAAGCAACTTCCAACAAACATTTTGTCACTTTGGCAGTGCCCATAAAAGGGCAAATTTGTAACGTTTGAAAAAGGTACATTGGAAAGCAATTAAAGTCATACCTTGACATTTTGAATATGTTTGGTTATTTTTGTCAGCAGATATTTTTCACATTGAGGAACCACACTGCAGTTTCTGCAAATGGTGTTCACACTGTTAACATTCATACAATCTTTTGTAACAGGTTTTTTTTTTTTTTTTTTTAAGCAGGCTCAATTCGTGATGATGCTCAAGGACAAACGCAGAGACATTTATTCATGTTGGGCCAACTGTTGCTGAAAACGTCTGTCTAAAATGTCAATGTCAAATAATGTCAAACCATCCCTTTAAAGTACAAATTTGTCCCTTTAGGTTAAGTATCTCTAGTGACATTCCAGTATTATGGATACAATATGTACTCCAGGTTGATGAATGGTTTAAACCCAAAGATACTTAGATTATTATCATTTAATCTCAGGAAAAGCACAAATACTCTCAGAAGCAAATGTTTGCATTTTTGCTAAAAACAATTATAATTATAAGTGATAAATGCATAACATGAAACTAAAAATCTGTTTTATTCATAAGGCCAAGGACCGGATTTACCAAGGGTTAAAATTGGAGTAATATTGCAATTCCAAAAATCCAGGGTTTTTGGGATGATCCACTGACAATAGGTTAATTCATAAACACAGAAGCCAGTTCATTTTTTATCATGACCAATGCAATCTACCATGATCAGTGTAAATTAGCAGTTCAAAAGCAAGCAGACCAGATTAGATGACTAATAAGCTAACAAAAATACAGTGTAAGTTTTATGCATGTGTTTCTCTCTGAAATCAGCGTGGCATTTCAACTCAATGGGAGGCAAATCATGGAGTATTAATATTTTCTGATACAAGGGCAAACCCCCTCTTAAAAATTTCTGGGGATTGTCTGGGGTCTTGAATAGGTGCCCTATGGATAAACCTAACATTGAAGACAGATCGCAAGATTTATCCAGAGGAAGGCTGCCTTATTACAGACCTAAAATCTATGTACAACAGCTATCCTATGGGATGTGCAATAGACATTTACCATCAGATACCAACCCAACTGCATGTTAAAAAAATGTACTTTTACTGCACAATGTGTTTAAATGTGCTCATACCTCTTGTTCTTTTTTCTGCAAGTTGTATTAAGTCAATCTTTAATATTGCAACATTCAGAAATTGATATTCCACACTTCAGATGTCTGTTCATTTGATAGCTGTAATAATATGCAATATTTTTAATATTACAGACAACAAATATCTATAAGTCTTTTTGTGATGTGTCAATTTGTGGAGAGATCTGTGTGAATGTGTGTTGATGAGGAAAAGTTGCACAGATGCTTTTGCGCTCTCATTCCTTTTTTTTCTGCACTAGTATCTGTGTGCAAACCTTAGTAAATCACATATGTATAATTTATTCAAATACTCTCCTCCCCAAAATTTGTTCTGTGAAAGGGCAACTCCAGGTTTCTAGGGAAACTAGAAATATTTATACAATGACACCAACCACAAAAGTACTGTGCATTTGACTAGTGCCTCTTACCGACAGCAGTTTTGTTTTTGTTTTTGTAACAGAAGACCTGGCACACGACCTTTAGTAAGCCTGACCCTAAAACTGTATCACTAAACTAGCATCTTTGGGTTAGCAGTTTGCTAACCTGAGCAGGTGAATATAATCACAATGACAACTGTAGCCTTTTGATTTATAAAAGGTGTAATACTTAACTTGTTATTTTTGCCTGTTAGACTTAATTTTAAGACATTTCAGGATGAATCAGAACAACACGGCCAATCCCAGAGCTATGCAGTACTTACAGGTTCCAGGATTTGCTATATTTCTCTATTTTATGCTATCTGCCTGACTGTTTAATCTCTGCTATGTCTGACAAACTTCTGCACAGTGTGCACTCACACGTACATGCACAAAACTGGAAGATATTTAGGGTTCAGTGTTTTACCCAAGGACTGTTCAGCACATAGATGGAACTGCCAAACCTGGACAAACAGCTCTAGCCTTCCCACTGTGCCACAGGTATTGGAGTTCTGCTGTTTTTCCTTCTTGCTTTTCACACCTTTTAAATGGTAAAATAATAAAACTTATTAGGAGATCCAGATATGCGACCGTGTTTTCACGTTTTTCCTAAGTGTATAAATTTTTTCTTCTTGTCACTGAATTTGAAACTATTCCAAAATAGCACAAGAAGCTTTCCCACCAGAACAGCTCCACTTGCAGGGTCGCTGCAACAAAAGCTGCTTGAATCCAAAACCAAAATCACTCTAGCTTGTCACTTGCACGGAAAATAAGATTGACTTCTAATTATGAAAATGCTGCAAAGAGATGATGACATCTCAGGGAAATATCTTAAAAAGTTGAGGATTTCAGTCTGCTGCCCCGCATAGTCCGTACTTCTGTCCTTCTAATTTACCGGCAATCACAACCTATGTAGCCCCTCCAGGCTTTTGTTTCGTTTGTGTATATCTTTATAACCCAATACCTTGTCTGGCATTCAGTGCTTCTTTTTCTCTCAATAGATGCTTAAAGTACCTAAACTTCTTCTTATGAGTGAAGAAGAAGTGCATGAACGTCAAAGGAAATGAGCCCCCACTGCCGGCACCACCTCGGAGCCCCTCCTGCCTCCCCATTCCTCCTCCTCACTGCGAAGCGGTTGATTGCGGCCCGTTTGATGTCCTAAACGCAGCGTGCTAAGATTTGCTCTCTGTTCCTCGCCGAGCCCGTTTGAAGCTCTGCATGAGCGACACACATTTTCAACGTTACACTCTGCTAAAACGGGCAATTATTTTTTTCCCCCTTTTTTTATGTTCGGCTTTGGAATCGCAGCGCATAAGGAGGTGGTAGAGGAGAGAGACAGGGAGCGATGACTTGCACCCACACATTCCTCTAACTAAGACGTAAATATGCATGGTGCAAAGACCTTTCTTCTAAGACAGGCACTTCACCGTTTTCTAAACTTTTTTGCTTTTTTCTGTTACAAGTATTACTGAAATTACACCTCCTGCAGATTTCACCAGCATGCACCTATTAAGACCCATATATTACTGTCAGTAGTGCTTGGTTGAACCTGCCTCAACCACTTCTCAGCATCTCTGTGCACTTTCATAAGCTTCCTGTGTCAGTCGTGGGAATATAAAAGATTTCGCCGTGATACAAGTTGTTGTAAAGGGGTTTATTCAATGTACGAAGCGCTGCTGAAGCCGCCCCAGGCTCGGTTCTTTCTACACCCACTACAGCAGCTCCAAGACAGTGGCTTGGAAAAAAAAAAGCTCTAGCCTTGGACCTGCTCCTCACCCACCCACTCATCTCTATGTGAAGCAAGGTTAACATTTATGCATCTTTATCAATTTACAGACTTGCATTTAACACATAGTTGATCCACAGCGCTTTCAGACTGTGATATCACCTTGGTTTGAAATTCAGCTTGACATACTGTGGCACACTGGTAACATATGCCAACACACACACGCTCATGCGCACGCACCCAAGAATGCGTACACTGAGAGACACACAATTCTCTCAGCGCTTGGCCATTGCCCAGCATTGCACTCCCCTTTTATGACCTTGCTTTATGGTTTATTTAAAAAGTAACAGTCCCTTTATAGGTCATTAAAGACAAAATAAAAGACAGCAGACGGCTTGCAGTGGATAGAGGAATGAGCAGACGCCAGTCGGATTGGTTTGAAACACACTCACACGCATAAACACACAAAAACAAGTGTATACAAGGGTGCATCCAAGGCCGAGGGTTGTGACCCTCTTGGTGAGAGTGAAAGGCTGAACATCACTACTTTGCACATCATTACCCTGGTCTAATATTGTGTCATGATAAAGTGCAGGGATGAACAGTACAAACACACATGCAGAATTACATATATCACCAACACTCTTTTTTAAATGGATAAGTGCAGCAAATAATATACAAGAGGCTGCTAACAGCAGACATAGTGGCTGGCAATCACAATTCACATTCACATCCTTTTAGGTTGTATCTCTGTCTCATTCTCCCTTTCTTGCCCCCTTCTCATTCACACACACTTTGACCTGTACGTGATGGCAAAATGGGCATGATTAACTGTACAGAAATGTCAGCTGAGAATAATGGCTGAAATGTAATTACTGAGTGAATACGGTCCGTGGAGAGATGAGTAAGACGCAGAGGAAAGCAGAGACTGGGAGCGAGAGAAATACAGAGGAAAAAAAATAATGCAATTGCATTCATTGAGTATATTAGGTCTGTGAGTGAGTCTCTTTGTTAGAACAAAGTTATTAATACATGGTTAAACCCAATTTTCAAGGTTTATGTGCTAGGAAATACATATATTAATGTATTCATACATAAAATCTGTAACATTTATTTACACTCACGCATTCTGCTGCTTTGTGTATTTCCAAACAAGCATATGCACTTGTTTGAATGAGTTACAGAGATCTGTTTGAACTGCTCCCTATATCCAATCAGCTACATCATTGAGGGTGACTCAGCAGTGTCATTAGAACAACTTAAGTTTCCTTCTGCCATTGTTAATTATAATGCATATGCTCAGTGATGTACACATATACTAAAGTGATTTGCCACTTAAAGGATTATAAAGCACAGTGCACTTTTGACAGTAAGTAGGGAAAATAATTGTGCTGGTTTGTATGGAAAACGTTAGTTCTGCCTCAGATATCTTTGTGACTATATATAAATCTCTGTCTCATTAAGTGTAATGTAGTGAGATTGATGTGTGAAGAATGGTGGTGTGTATACATGCGTATCTGCCTGAGACAAACACGTGCAAACCTTTTTGTATGCATTTCACATTGTAAGTTTGTATAATAGTGCACCGTTTAATGTGCAGTATTGTATGTGTGACAGTGATAAGAAGGAGAAAGAAAGAAAGAAAGAAAGAAAGAAAGAAAGGCTTAATTACAGAGGTGATTATTAAAAAAATCATCTATACATGAGAAACTGCATAATTCAATCAATCTCCTTTTAAGACATTTTTAGAGTGACAGTGTGAAGTGAAGCTTTGCTATTGGTGTTTAACGGTTGACATTAGTGTGTGTTGTATCAACATGTGTCAACATGCACATGTGGACCTTTTTTTTTTTCTTTTTTCTTAATCGTTTGCATTCAGGTGCAGAGCTCTCTCCGGCTCTCTCCCTCTTCCGCTCTCTCCTTCTCGCGCACTCTCACTCTCTCTGATCACCTCTCTCTCATTTAACCGACCATTCAGAGATGGGGGCGGGGGTGGGGGGTTGGTGGTGGGTGGAAGCAGGGAGCAAGGCCATAGTCTTATTAGTGATAATGAGAGAGAGCCACTCTGCCAATTTACATCCGTAATCTGATATTAGCTGCTGCCACCCGCACTAAGGGAGCACATACACACATAAGCACACAGATGTACACAGGCGTGCACACATTTGTAGGCAGACACAGAGGCGCACATTCTCACACATTTAGAATTAGTTACTCATATTTATGAAAAAGAAAAGAGGAATAGCTTTTAAGTGAACACTACAGTGCACACACACACACACACACACACACACACACTCACACACACACACACATATATATGATTATGATATGGTTTTCCTTTTCAATTATGATGCCAGCAAGGTTAAAATCATTGCTTTCCACAACAGGTTCTCTATTGCCATTTCAATAGAGATTTCATCATCCAGTCATGCCTAGCTGTCTGCTTTAAGTGCCATATGGATCTACAAATGGCAATGCACAGCGTTATCCTGTAACAGCACATCTTGCTCTGATATAATCTACTTAGTTCCTCGGCACATCTTTCTTAATGCAAATGAAGTGGAATGATGACTGTCATGTAACTGTGCAGGTTTCAGTTTATTTTATTGAACAGACTGTCACCTGTTTGCAGTTCTTCAAAAAAGTGCAAATGAAGTGACAAATATACAATTCTAATATGATTTTGTTTATATTTGATCATTCCTACTGAATAAAGAAACTGTGACAACACATCTGTGCATTGAAATCTAAATTTAGTGTAGTTATTTTGGCATGGAAAGCATAAATGCCTGGTCTGGTTATTAAAATGCTGATATTGATCTGGAGTCTGTATTGAAAGGAGGAGATCTCACTTTTTGAAATGTGTAAATTAGACGTGGTTTTATTTACACATGTGTAAACTATGCCTAGTATAGCCACTAAATATGTGTTCCTCTGAGATACAGACTAATTACCCTTTTAGTTATACCTGCCTTTTATGTGTGATGAAGAGTTGATTGAACAGAATTCTTTCTGATTTCTGCTGTAATAATCAAGAAGTGTTAAAAATTCTTTGGCTTAAAAATACAGTAGGAGAAATCTCGTAAGAATCATGTAGGAATCCACATAATTTATTTAACTTCTGTCAGAGTGTTACAGTAATATGCAAAGGTCTTAGAAAATTATACCAAAACTGCACTGACAGTCAGTGGCAACAGGCTAGATTTGAACTTTTTTTGATTGTCAATATGTGTGGAGGAGATTAGGAGAGATACAACAAAGAGTGCTACAGCCGTCTTCAAAAAGACATGACATTTAAAGACATGACAAGAGCTCAGGACAAGCGTTCAGGCTGTGTTGAAGAATAAAGGTGTTTTATACACACACACACACACGCACACACACACACACACACACACACACACACACACACACACACACACACACATATATATATATGTATGTGTATATATATATATATATATATATATATATATATATATATATATATATATATATATATAAAGAAATGAGGTGTACTGTATTTTTAAATTAATTAATTAACTATTAAGTACAAATGATAACCCTAGTTTTCTTTATATGTGTAACTAGTAAATATCTTTAGGTTGCGGTTAGAGAAAATAAGCAATATGAGGAAATCTGAGCTATAACAGGCTCTTAATTGTGCCATAGTTTTGTAAAATTTTATAGATCAACATGCTTGGTATGTCAAAACAAAAAAAAATTCCTTAATATCTTTTTTTTGTGCTAATGTATTTGTAAGTTTAACCAGATCAATTTTTCCCTCGGTAATCTCATAAAGCAAAACCATTATTTTTTATTTCAGTGATGATGTTATATATAATGGAAAAACCTTTTGATCCAAAAGAGCACGCTTCTTGGAGGCTTTCCAGTCTCCTGTCAGCTTTCATCTCACTGCATTTATTTTGGACCATATGTAAATGTGGATAAAGATGTCTAGTCTTCTGTCAGGGTGCTGAGTCAGAATCTGGCTCCAAATTGGGAAATCTATCATGTAAGAGAGAAAAACACATTAATTGGATTTAAAACAAATATGGTACAATGTGAAGGATTGTAAATAACTTAAAGGCTCTTTCCTGAGCAAAAGACAACAACCAGCTAAACTTTAATTGCATTCCAGCTATTCAGGCAGTATTTTTCCCCCTCTAATATAGGGACCACATTTTGGAATAATCCCTGGGACATTTAAGCCATTTAGTTTTCCCTCTATCGCCTCAGAATTTGTCTTAATCTAACAGTATCTTTTTTACATTTTCCTTTTAGCACCGACTCTGGCTGCATTAACATTACTTAGTGGCTAAACCCTCTTACCTTTGAGTGTGGCGAAAAATACAGCCAGTCTGAGCATTGTGGCTGTTTGTGCGCTGCATTTTCTATTTGACTAAGAGTGACTTCTACTTCTCCTTTTCAATATTGTGTGTATCGTCTCCCCTGCACACTGCCAATGTACTGTACTCTTTCTCACCAATTACCTGTCTGTATCTCACAGTCTGCGGCGTGTGATTGAGAGAGGGTGTGAGGTGAGGAGTAAGTGAGAATGTGTGTGTGCGTACCTGCATAAGAGAGTGAATTCACGTGCATGTGTGTGCGTTAATGTGTAAGAATGTGTGTCCACGTCTCATTCTTCTGCCTCTGTTTCCCCTCCGGATCTCATGTATAATTTATGGAACCTCTCATGAATATGCTAATTAGCCGACGTGCAGAGAGAGGTGAGAGGGCTTCCCCTGTTCTATTCTTACATTCCTCTGATGAGAGAGGGGGAAAAAAGAGGGATGGAAAAGATGGAGCGGGAGATAGAAATGGGGGAGAAGCTAAGAAAGAGTGTGTTGCATCTATAGAGAAAAGGAAATAAGTGAAAGAGGGGAAAAGACAAAGGGCAAAGGAGGAAAATGCTGGGAGGAGAGAGTGTGGAAATACATTTATGAAATCCTCAGCATTCAACAAATAAGTATTGTGACAATATGGACTGCGGCGAGCCCATGTTGTGCTATATTGTGTTGGAGACAAATGAATCACCCATGCTGAGGGGACGTGGACAGGCGAGATTGGAAGAAGTAGTGAGAGAAACGGGGAGATGAGAAGGGGGGAGAAAAAAGGGAGAAATAGTTGTCATTGTTCCATCAGCATTTCAGTCGTGTTTTTGAAAGGCTAGACAGGCGGGCAAATAGCAGCGTTATTCCGGTTTCAATTGCTTCTCCCATAAATAGATGATAGGTGCCAAGTTTCTGAAGAGACACTGAAAAACACCCTTCCGAGTATCATTCTAGACAAAGGCAAAAAGAGGGTGACGCAAGCTCCGAGCACTAATCAGATAAATTGCAGGGAAAGAGAGGTAGATGGTAGAGAGATTAATCCAATAGCTAACAAACTAGCAAACTAAACATCAAACGCTTCATCTTCAAAGTTGCATAACATGAAAAGCCCTTTAAACCACATCTAAACCTTCACAGACAGCTGAGGGAAGATCTCACTCTTCTTTCTTCTCTCTCCCTTTCTCTTGAACTCTCTGTCAGTCTATCTGTAAGCCTGTCTTTCTTTTTGTGTCACTCTCAACCTCTCTCACACTTCATCACTTTCTCTCGTCCCTCTATTTCACTTCGTCTCACTCTCTCTCTCTTTTACATCTTCCCTCTGGAGTTGAGGACTGACTCCCATGTGAAATAGTGCATGACACACAGTATGTGTGTGTGTGTGTTTGTACATGCATGCCATTATGTGCACAGTTTTTGCATGAATGCGCACAGATAGCCAAGTGTATGTATGTGCATTTTTCAGGAGCGTGTGTGTGTGTGTGTGTGTGTGTCTGTGTGCGTGCACGAGTGCATGTGTGCGTGTGCGTTGACTTTCCTCCTGGCACCCTCTGGGTAGAGAAAGCATTCCAGCGGGCAGCTGATGATTCAGCATCTGTCGCCCTGCTTATGTAAGAGAGCAGACACGGCCAGGATGGCTGACTAGCCAAGTTAGCTGACTGACTGGATGAATGGCTAAGTTATTGACTGATTGACCAACTGACTCAGTAATAAGCTGTCTGATTTACTGACTTATAAAAACTCCCTGACTCAAGTGACTGACTACCTGTCTGATTTCAGATGGTTATAAATGTCAAGATTTAACTTGAACAAGCACATAGTTTTAAATCTTTACAGTTAGTAGGCAAAACATATTAAGAATACAAAAGTACAGATAATAACACAAGATAGATTTATTATGTGTTTAGACAGAACTTCAGGCTTATTTTACCAGCTTGGCAGCACCATTACATTAGACACTAATGCACTCAGAACAGTGTTAAAGTGAAGTAAAAATGTTTTATCTTGACTGCAAAATTGGTTATTTTTCCAATGCTAAAAGGAGACATTAGACAGAAATAACAGAAATACATCAGTAATGATAAAGAGCTAGTGTACACTGGTCGAATGGAGTATCTAAACATGAGCAATTCCTTACTTTCTGTGCCATCCTGCAAAAAAACTAAAAACTAAGTGCACCTTTAATGCTTCATAGGAACTGAGAGTAAGCCAGGTGCTCCTAATCATATGTATTTGATTAATTGATCATCAGCAAGTGTGGGCACCTCTATAATAGCCAAAGTGTCAGAAGCCAAAATCATTCCAAGAGGCGATGTACCAGCAAATTCAAGCCAAGATCAGAGAAACTGCAAAAAACCAAAGAGCTACTCAGCCTCTACAGGCCTCAGCTAGCATGTTAAATGTTAAACCTCGTACCAGGAAAATAAGAAGAAGACCAAACAAGTATAGTTTGTTGGCCAGGCAGAAGCCTCTTGTCTCTGAAAGAACATGGCAGCACAGTTTAGGTTTGCAAAGTTGCATCTGAGCAAATTACACTACAAATGTGGAGACATTTGGTCATAACGCAAAGAAAACCAAACACAGCGTATGAGCACAAACACCTCATACCAACTGTTAATCACAATGGTGCAGAGGTGATGATTTGAGGTCACAGGACGTGGGCACCTTGTAGTCACTAAGTCAAACATGAACTTCTTTGTGTAACAAAGTATTCTAGAGTAATCTGTCTGACAGCTAAAGCTCAGCTGGGTGGTGCAACTTGACAATGATCCCATGCACAGGAGTAAATCTACAATAAAATGACTGAAAGAGAAAAGAATCTAATGTAATGTAGAGTTCTAATGTCGCAGTCAAAGTCCAGAATCATGAGGTCCATTTAGTTTTTCATAAGACTGCTTAGAATCCTGGTAAAACTTTTTTTTTTCACATGACTGTATAGCTTGTCTGTCTTTGTACTGCATTAGCTTAGGTACACAGAAGATTCATAACCTGTTCACTGTTTTATTTGTAAAATGTCAGAAAACAGTGAAAATGCATGTTGTTCTGATAATGCTCAGTATTCAGTTCAGTCCCATCAGAAACACAAAGAAAAAGAAAAATTAGTAATTATTAAGAACATTTACCAAACTCTGCTGCTGCTGATTAATGTGGTCACTTAATAATCATTCTTATTAGTCAACTAATTGTTGCTGCTTAAGACGTAAACTCAATGTTTGTTTTCATTCCAGTCCAGACCAATCCTGTATTTTATTCCTCTATTTTTTCTGCTGCTTGTTTATTGTAAAAATCATCGGTTCTCAACTAAAAATGAAGAGAATGTAAGGAAAAAAGTTACAGGCAAAATTCTGTAACTTGTGATTCAGTAAAAAAAAAAAAAAAAAAAAAAAAAAAAAATGGACATTTCTGAAAAAAAGAGTTTTTGCCCAACTTTATGCTAATGTTTGCAAGAGGTGGTAAGAAAATTAAGGTAAACTCTGCAGAGAAACTCACTGGGGAGAGGACTTTATAAAACAGCACAGATGAAGTGATGGCTCTGCAGTGAAATCCTTACCTGATTATAAAATAATACATTTTCCCTTGTGAAAAGTAACATTTTTTTACTGTTTCCAATTGGGATTTCCCCCCCCCCCCACTGCTATTTCAATTCCAGTACTTACATTTGAATGTGCAAAATGTATTCACTAAGTAGTATTAAAGATGCTTCTTTTCAAACACCATACACTGCAGTATTTATTTTCCCCACAGTCAACACCAAGTCCAAGACTTAATCTATAACTGAATGAACAATTACAGCCATCTACTGAATTAATCAGCTTGGTATTTCTGACCAAATATCTACCCTTACTCCTGGCATGATAGTTGGCCAACTGACACTGCACAGTGGTTGCATGGGTGTCTGATTAAATGACTGATTGGCTGGTTGCCTGGTGCTTGGAGTCAGGCGATGAGTAAGAGAGAGGCGGAAGAGAAGAAGGGGGAGCACAGAGGCAAACCTGAGTTCATTACAGTAAACTTGGAGAGGCAGCGGTGACAGGCTGAGAGAGAGTGCAGAGACGGGAAGAAATTGAGAGTGACATGAATACTCTGAGCCCCCATGCAAATAGATGCAGTTACCTAGATGGCCTGCTCCTTATACAGCAGAAGAATCACAAACATGCACACACAATGGAAAGCAGCTGGCAAACAAACACATGGAGGAAAACATCTACGGTGCATGGGGCATGTGTGAGGCTTGATTCTTAGGTTGGAGGTTTCTTCTTTTTTTTGGTGGCCAGAGGTGGAGGGCATGGCACCGTGTGTGTTTAAGGATGATAAAAAAGAAAGATCAACAAGAAGCAGAGAAAAGGGAAAGAACATGAACAGAGGAGATGCTGTTCAGCAATGTGACCTTCAGTGTTGGGCTGTGGGGAGGATCAACCTCTGGGAGACATGGGCTGCTTGGCAAAGTCACTCCCACACAGGGCTAACTGGCAGACGGGGTCAGGACAAACAAACATGCAGTACACATAATCTCACAGAACAACCTGACACCCAGATCCAGCTTGTAGCAGACACCTGGCCAATAGATATGAGGTGCAATAACACCCAATGTGAGTGGGCTCCTCTCATTGCCTTAAAAATAAAAAGAAAGAAAGAAAGAAAGGAAAAAAAACACACACACACACCAACAACACATCCACACATGTACGCAGTTTTCAACTCACACATCTCACTTTAGTGGCCACAGACATAGGGAGAAGGGGGACTAAAAGTAGAGGATGAGGAGGAGGGGTGACAGCGGGAGTGAGAGAGGAAGAGAGAGAGAGGGAGAAAGCAGGAGAGGTGTCGCCTCTCCTCACTGATCCCTTATGCTAAGAGGGATTTGCATACATTTTTAATCAAAGCAAATTAGATCATAACCAAATTAAATCACGCTTTCCAGCCGCCCCCTTCTCTGTCTGCCTCCTGTTCCATCCACCCACCTATTCCTCATCACTTAATTATAGTCACTAATAGGTATGGTTAGACAAAAAGGAGAAAAAAAAATACCCACACATATAGAGCTAATCAACTATATATATACCTATATATATATATATATATGTGAAATGTGTCTCTGTGGCCTTTAAGTGAATAACATCAGAACTTTCCACACTCAGTGGGCAAAACTCATTTCACGTTGACTGCAGGTTTACGTTTGTCTTGGCAACTAGGCTTTGCTACTGTAACTGTCAAATGTGTAACAACAAATTCATAGCAATAAATCAAATGAAAACACACAAAGCAACCACGCACGTTGGCTAACAAAACTGTCACCCACAATAGAAACTAGACACCTCCTCCTACATTCCACTCCACACCCTATGTTGCTGAACAGATTGATATCAGCCCCCAGTGCTAGCCCATTACACAATGGCTGCTGTTAAATACACATTTTTTTTTCATGATTTTTATCATCTAAATCAGTCTAGTTAGATGTTTAGGGTCAACATGGGGTGAGATTTTAGCATTTTTGCTTGTGCCAAGATATTTCATTCAGCATTTAGTTTGATATCCATTTATCTCTTTGGCAAGTGTTTGGTAATCTCAGTGAAGGTGGGTATCTATTGTCTGTTTAGTTGTATAGTTGCCATCATTCTGGCATTTTAAATTGAAAAATTAAAAAAATGCCAGAATGCAACCTGTTGAAATTTCAGTCAATCTGCGCTCTGTTTATTCTGATTAAGGCATTTATTGGGAGCAGTGTTATTCTCTTTAGACTTTAAAACCAATTATAATTGTAAACGTAGCCAGAGACTTTCCCACAGGAAATCATGTGGTCCAACTTTTCATTCCACCAAACATACCATGTCACAAACATAATCTATCATGATGTCATAATCATCTTATGATATGTGATGAAATTAGTTCTTCCACCTACACTAAATGAACAGTAACTGGTTATCTACACATACGCCTACAGGAGCTGCTGCTGGAAACCATGCCACGAGGCTTCCGGTGAACGTTTTTTGTGCTGATGTTAATGTCAGAGGGGGTTATTGAGTTACCAGAGCATTTGTGTCCTTTAATTGCTCAACACACAGCAACCCTGCCCGGTAACGTAATGTGGTCTCACACAGACACGCACAAAGGTACCTATTTCTGCGCCAAAAATTCAATAAGCTCTTTAAAACAACTGATTCTTTCACAAATGTTTGTAAAGACAGCTGTACGGGTAGGTGCTTGATTTACATCTGTCACAGTGGGATCAAAAACACCTGATTTCAAAGATTAAGAAGTGTGGCCCGATCCTTTTTTCCATTTTGTGTATGTGTAAATGCACATGTAGCAGTGCATACATGCAGACCTTCTCTCATTAACACATAAAAGTTGTGTCTGTGTGTTTAGGTGCATTCAGCAGACTGAGGCAACACGATGAAGCAGTCATCAAAGCAAGAAGGTTCCTGGTTTGAATCTCAATGCGTCTTCACCTGTCTGTGTGTAGTTTGCATGTTCTCCTTGTGGGTTTTCTCGGGGTACTCTAGCCCTACATTCCAAAGACATGGATGTTATTTTAACTGCTGATTTTAAATTATCAGTGAATGTGAGTGCAAACATCTATCTGTCCCGCTGTGATAGCCTTGCTATAGATTGGTGACCTGTCCATGGTGTACCCCACTGTTCACCCTATGACAGATGGGATAGGCTACAGCGACCCTTAATTGGATAAGTGGTTAAAAAATGGATGGATGGGTGTTTTCAACATTGTGATCTATGGTTCTTGCCTAGCTTTAGTACTGCCAGTAACAGAATTTTAATGCCGATAACCAGACATGATCAAAATGCACCACAGGAATCCTTGTTCGCCTTGGGTTTGTCTTTACTTTTAATTGTGTTGTTTAGAAATTTAAAGATAAAAGTCCAAGATGTCTAAAAAGTTTTTGCTTAGTCCAAACTTCAGTGATATTCAGTTCAGTTTGCTGTCGCGTGTGATAAAAGCAGCAAATTGTCACACGTTAGAAGCAGAAAACAATTACATGTTAATAATAGTTCAAAAATTTACTCTGACAGATGATTAAAATATTTATTGATCAGACAACAAAATGATTACATGCATTTCAGTCATGGTTTAAACTCACCTCAACTATATGGTTGCAACATCACTCACTGGTTTAGCTGGATAAAAAAAACACTGTGTCAAGGACACGCTAAGTAACTTTGGCCTTACAGTATACATAACCATCTTATTTTTACAATGAAGATGGAGCATGACACATTACGATTCCCCAGCATGATATATCACAAAGGCAAAGCTGCAAAACCCCCCAAAAAAAGAACAAAGAAGAAAATTGCCCCATAATGTACGGCAAAATAGTTACATTCAAGAGAGTAAAGTAAAAACTAGTAACAGTATAATATCAAAGAGAAACATTTATGAGTCAAGCCTCAGAACAAAGCAAGAACTCACTTTGTGTAGTTTACCATTAGGATCGTCATTAGCAGGTGAAACTCACCTGGAGTCGTCACCTGCTGCCTTAAGCCATCTGGATTCCATTAAGATGAAGCTCAGTTCTGGACTCATTTCAGTTCTGACCCGAGGGATCAATATGAGACAGAAATCCGTAGGGCATAAACTGTGATTTTCACATCATATTTAAAGCAGTACAAGCACTCAGAAGACCTGGTAGATATTTTTAATGCTCACATCAAGGCACTTTAAATGTATGTAACTCCTGGTGATAATCATAAATTATTTTTTCCTCTTAGTATCTAGCAGGTGTGGTAACTGACAAAGATGACTAGAAGCTTTATCTATGGATGTACACTCACCTGTCACTTTATTAGGTACATTATTCCAGTAATGGGTTGGACCAATTTTTTTACGTTCATAGTTGCCTTAATTCTTTATGGCATTGATTAAATAAAGTGCAGCAAACAATTCTCAGAAGTGTTGGCACATATTAACATGATAGCATCACACAGTTGCTGCAGATTTGTCAGCTGCTCATCCATAAGGGGCTACCACATGCCAAAAGTGCTCTATTGGATTCAGATTTGGTGACTGTAGAGGCCGTTTGGGTACAGTGAACTCACTGTCATGTTCAATAAACCAGTCTGAGATGATCTTAGCTTTGTGAGATGGTGCATTACCTTGCTGGAGCAGCCATCAGAAGCTGGGTTCACTGTGGTCATGGTCAGCATGTCCATCCCTAAGGTAGACTTGATGTGTTGTGCATTGAGCTCTTATGCATACCTTGGTTGTAATAAGTTGTTATTTGAATTACTGTTCCCTTCCTATCGTCTTTCTATCAGTCTGGCCTTTCTGCTCCGATCTCTCACATCAGCAAGGTTTTTTTGCCCAGAGAACTGTGGCTTTCTGGATATTTTCTCTTTTTCAGACCATTCTCTGTAAACCCTGGAGATTATTGTGTGGAAAAATCCCAGCAGATCAGCAATTTATGAAATACTCAACAAATATGCTACGCTCAAAGTCACTAAAAACACACTTCTTCCCCATTCGGATGTTGCTCAGTTGGAACTTCAGCAGGTTGTCTTGACCATGCTTGCATGCCTAAATTCACTGGGTTGCTGCCATGTGTTTGGCTGATATTTGAGCAGTTGAGCAGGAATATATGCAGTCAGCAGTCTGGAGTAAAGTCCAAAAATATAACCAATAGTTGTTTTTTTTTGTTGTTGTTTTTTAAAACCCTGCAGCTTCTCAGCCTTTTTTGTTTTAAATGATCTTGAGCTGAATTCTTGACAAGCAATTTCAAGATGTCATAGAATAATAAAGTAACCAACAGACAAAATAATCAACAAATTCATTAATTGGAAAATGTATTTTTTTCCCCACCCATTCCTCACATAGTGTTTCCTGGAAATCAGCAGCAGCACAAACTCCCTACCAATCCGTTGCATCATGGCTACTTTCCTCACAGAGGCAGTAATTATTACTTTGTATAACTTTAACCCTGTGACTGGAAGAACTATGTAACCTGAGAAGGTTTGTATGTAATATACACCTCCCAGATATACACCCTACTTCAGGAAAACAATCATTTAAATATAATAATGTGCTGGCAACCAAGTTATTTTTAGCTGTAAAAGATGTGTTCCTAAATTTAGCTCTGGTTTCATCTTTAATTTCTGCACGTACTGAGTGTTAGAAGAAAAGAGAAAAGTCTCCTTCAAATATAATTACCAACCAAATGCTTCATGATTTTGCTGAAGCGGTCACTAGTTGTCTTCTGTGATAACAAGAGTTAATCAGCTTTTGGTTATAGCTGAATATCTTTTAAAGAACAGCAAAGGTGTGCAGCTAGATTTCAACAATAATCTAATCTGAAAAAAGCCTAAACAACTCACAAATCTATGAAATGCTTTAATGTATATATATGAGTATATAGATTTATAAATGGGTTGCTTTTAAATTTCAGTTATTTACATCCTGTCTTTTTGTCAAATGTAAATTTACTCAGACTGTAGTAAATCGTTTATATCCAGCTCTTTGTGATTTCTGCAGTTTGTTGAAATCGCAAAACTGATTTCACAAAACTGCAGAGGTCTTTTTCAGAGGTCGTGAAGCTGTCAAGAGGAAATATATTGTTTAGCTATAATAATATAGTGTCCACTGCAGGCCAGTTATGAAAATAATATTTAAAAGACATTTCCTGGTTTGCTGTTGCTGGAGGAACTGACTCTTGAGGTAATATATCAAGCACCCAGTGAAACACTGTCTGATTTTGCATGTTTCATTATCCTGAAATAAGGTTTGTATTATATGACTTCTGCTCTGAAATCCTTTTGGTTACTTTTATGAAATGACTTCTTTGCTCTTTCACATGTGTGGTGTTTACTGAACCATCATTTGTTTATTCCAGCTATAAATCAGGACAATATAAGGATATAGGGCAAGTATTTGGCAAAGTGCAACATGTCCGAGTTTAGCTTTTATATGTAACAGTTACAGGATCTTGCAGCAAATATCTGAGAGTTTTCACAATGAGTTTGTGAGAAGAAGTGAAGGGGTTCCACTGGGAGATATGTGTACTCTTTGCTGAGGTGAGTGTGTGTGTGTGTGTGTAGAGGAGAGAAGTGTGTTGAGTGTCGGAGAGAGAGCAGAGAGTTGGCTGATGGGCAAAGGCACGCTGCCTGCAGGTTCAATCTGCCCGCGAGTCAGGCATCAAACTTTCACATCCACACATCAATTATTCAGCGCCCTGCATTGTCAGAGTGTTAGCATGCCACAGTGGCAGACGACAAACCTGGATGAGGGGAGAGAGAGAGAAGGAAATTGGAGAACTGGGATCGGAGAGAAAAAGAAAGGGGGGATCGGTGAAGGAAAAAACTGACAATCTCAGTGATGCAGGGTTAAACTGTGAACCATCTGAATGAAGGCATTACAGAAAAGTATAGAAGAATGGCTGTTTATTGTATACATTTACATTTTGGATGAGAACATATACCCTATTCTACAACATAAGACAGAGTTTAATTAATTTAGTATTGAAAGACTGAGTTAAAGAAAATATTCGTAGCATGATTTAACACAAAAAGGGTAAAATACACTAAAGTTTGCTGTGAAGTTAGCCAAAATATAAACTGTCCAATCTACTAGCTCAGCACCAGGACTTGGATGTGCAAAATATCCAATATTTCTAGTGAAAATAGCAGCAAAGGGTGTGAATCTGTCAGAAGGGCAGAATGAGCAGGTGAAAAGTTATAATAAAGCTTATTATGCTTTGACAAGTCAGAGGGACCATTTAGCAGAAAAACATGGGGAGAACTCCAAAGAGCCTGCAAAACCCTTTAATAGTGCATTGTAAAAAAAATAACAACAAAAAACATATATATCAAGAAAACTAAAAAACACATTTCTCCTGTTTACTCAAGAAAACAAGAGAAATATCGCTAGGTTTAAGGGTTATTCGGAATATTGCAAGTGCAAAGTACGTGCTAAATTCATGTATGGTAACTTAACAGATCCGGCCATTTACAGGGTAATTAGCTAATTTAATATATATGGTCTAATCATAGTCCCTTCAACTGTCTGTGACTTAATTAGATCTTGGATTGTGTTGTTGTTATGTGAAAACTGGTCTTCATTTGCCTCTACTTCTTTCTTCTTTTTACACATATACACAGTGTTGGGAAGGTTACTTTTAAAAAGTATTCCACCACAGAATACAGAATACATGCCCCAAAGTGTATTTTTTAACGTATTCTGTTACCTTACTCAATGAGTGTAACGTATTCTCAATACTTTGGATTATTTAACATATTATCATGCTTTTTTACAACTACATGAATGTACTATTGCTGTGATTTATTACTATTACTGAAGGTTACTCGCCATACCATTACTAACTAGATATTTAAATCTTAATATAAAATGAGTAACAGTAGGGTGGACATTAGGTAACGCTGCACTTTTTGCAGCGATCTCGCATAGAAAACTATTCCGCGTGTAACAGGTCCGCGGCTCCGAACCGTAAAGGTGTAAAACCGTAAAGGGACCTCTGGCTAATACATCGAGTTCCGTGTCGGGCTCGTAGTCGAAAACTAGCTTTACTTTGTTGTCTGGGTCAACTTTGCTAGCAAGAGACAGAGAGAGGCATTGAAAGGCTGCTCCAACTGAACTTAATGTTTCAGAGGAAAACACGAAAAAGTGTACAGTCGAGTCTTAATAGCTTATTTACAACTGGGCTCGTCAGGCACTCTTTTTGGCTGCAGTGGTTATTATTATATTTACATGCTTCCATCTCCCGTTTCTGCTCGGTGACTGCCCATGAGGCTACATTCTTTAGGACGATGCCTGTAACACTGTCTTATTGCCTTCATATTAAATAATTTTAAAAAATATTTCTTCACGTCATTATGTGACGTGAGATTGAGACACAAGCATTTGAGCCTCTTAATGCGTGTTTTGTTTGGGTTTCCACCGGCGTGGAATTACCAAAAATAGAGAGGGGATAGCCTAACATATCAAACAGGAAAAGACCGCTGTGTAATCCACTTATTTCAACAAAGTAACTGTATTCTGAATACCCGGTTTTTAAACGGTAACTGTAACGGAATACAGTTACTCATATTTTGTATTTTAAATACGTAATGGCGGTACATGTATTCGGTTACTCCCCAACACTGCATATACACTGTTATCATCCCCAATGGTTCATAGTTTTATTTCACATGAAGTATTTCCCAGCACAGATCCACCCAGCTTTGACCTAACTAGAGGTCTAATCAGCAGGGTAATTGAAAACACTTGTGTGGCAGTGCATGGCCTTTAAAGCAGATGTAGTTTAATTTCTACACTCTGTTCTCTGGGTATTTTCCACCCTAAGCATGTTGAGATCCTAAATAAATGAGGAAAGAGGATAATGATATAGTGGCTTGCATAAGATTTATTATATTTGTTTTCATTATTGCAGTAGAGCGTTACAGCATATGGAAACATATGCAGCAAAGAGACGATAAAATATATTTTTTTAAAAAGCAAAAGAGGATCAAAGTACAAAGGCTTGGAATATTTCATTTTAATGTACAGTAGTCCATATGAAGCTTCCACACAGTATACAGAAAAGCTGATAATACAAAAAAAAAAATAGATGAAGGAAGAAGTTATTGGACAGTGACACCAAGCACTCGCTACTATCCATCTGTTTCCTTTCGGCCATAGCCCGACTCTCTCCAGGAGCTCACTACATTAATTTTCTCACACTTACCTGTAAAGAAAAGTATGACTGATGTGGATTCTTACAAATTATAATGTGACATTTGGTGGAAAATGCACTGCAGATTCCGATGAGGGAGATAATGAGATTTAAAGGGGCTTAACACTGCTGGAGTGGGCCAGAATGGCTTTCCACAGCTCCACAATTGACTGCATGGCTGGCCTCAGTGTCAGCTTATGTCACTTATCATCTGTAAAAGGGCAAAATTGAGCATGGGTATTCCATCTAAAGTAAGATCTCTTATTCCCAGACAGAGTGAGCTCTTTCACCGAGCTACACACAGAATTGTTCCATTGTACCGGTTCCACAATGATGCTCAGCTTTTTCAGCTGATCATGCACAAACACACATGTGCTCCAACAGTCAAGTACATCTGCACATGAGAGCTGCGAAACACACACTTGTGCACACAATAACACACAGGCATGATTTCCCACTTGCGTGTGAGCCCGCCATCGGAGCGAGCAGGGAGACGACTGACAGCCAAGGCAAAGTGCTGATGGTAAGCAACATTTGCCAGGAATGCTCGAAAGCTGGGACAGTAGGTTATGTGTATGCACTGGAGATACCCAGTTTAGGACAGCTTTACAAGTCTAATACTTAATCGTACTTTTTGAAAAGATTTTTTTTATACATAAAACCAATCAGAATTTATTTGAAATGAAGTAAAGGAAATTATTTGAAAATTATTTGAAAATTTGATTATTTGAGAAAGACAGATGGATTAAAAGAGCAGAGGAAAGGGCAGAAGAGTTAAGGTTATATTGTAATTGCCCAGTAAATGTGATGTAGGCATGTTTTGTGTGGAGTTCACGGTGGAAGCTGTCCTCCATCTGTATCCTAACACTGGCCTTAAAGCAGCTCTTTTGTAGGTTAGTGAACTCTTCATCCTTCTGTGTCCTCAGACAAGCACATACATAAAAACACCTTTACAGACTAACATCCACTCGTAACACAGCAAACTCAGCTGTAGGGCCTTGAACTACAAAACTCACCCCACACAAGCATTCTGAATCCACACATAGGCATTGAATCCAGTGAATCCACAGAGTCATGACTTGTTACCAACGTTTGTGTACGGGCTCTCTTGTGCTTCTGACAATGTCCGTTTGATGTGATTTCCACCCAATCTGGACCATGCTTTGCAAATATGATTGAATTTTGCACTAAATGTCACAAGAGAAATTTGTCTGGCAAAAAAAATAATAATAATAATAATCAACATTCACTGGACACCTGTCCTAAAGCTGACTGTAGAGCACAGTTACAGCTAAAAGCAGATTAGCTTGACAAAGGACAAAGGCTGAAAGCAGGGAAAATAGCTCGGCCGGCTCTGAACAAAATAAAGGTAACATCTGCCTTCCAGCACTTTGAAACTCACTTATTAACACCTTATATTAAATTTGTTTCATAAGTGAAGTGTAAAATTGGCCCAGTGGAGTCATACGCACTCCTTAGCAGCGCAATATGCCAGTTTTGAGCTGTTTGTGCTAATATAACTGGCTGCTGCTCTCATAAAGATTTCAAGAAACCAAATAAGCAAGCAGTATCTTCAAAATGTTACACTGTTAGTTAAAGTCTGAAAGAGAAGTTATAAAGGCTACATGCCCATCCACTAAACTCAACTTTTTATCTGCTTGGCTAAATAACTCTGTGCCAGCAGTAAAATTAACAATTGCATATTCATTCAACATCAAAATCATTCTTAGTATACTGCGGCACTCTGTGCATCCAAAATCCATTTACTACCAAAACGACGTGGTGTATTTGACCTCAACTGAGACTGCAAGTCAGAACTTCTCAACATTTTCCCACAGCCTTCTTTGCCACCCACTAGTACAGTGGGTGGCAAGTGCAGTGTCACCCAAATTTGTCAACAACACTATGAGAATTTGGGTGCGCATCCTCTTGGGTCATATGTTTCCAGTTTACTACATTTCATCCCATCACATTCTTGCCCACGATAACATCTTGGTGGTAAAGACGCTCCTTCTGATGTGGACAGTGTTAGACAACATTCAGAATAAATAAATGCATTTTTTTTAAAAAACCACACACACACAACCTTAACTTAGATCTAAAATTGTATGCAAAGAAATTTTGACCAAGTAGGAACACACAAGCAGATATTCTTAGATACTTAAAAAAATATTCTCTCCTTTCCTCAAGTCCCTTATTACTGTCTACTGCAGTCATGCAAGACTACTTTCTTCCTTTCTGTCCATTTCTTTGTCTCACACACTGACCATCTAGCCTGGCTGATCATGCCCATTGGACCATCCCTGATATACCTAGTGTGAAGCGAGGCATGCACATGCCAACACGGCGTCTGCATGCAATCTTGATCTCGAGTCACTCAAGCGGGCAGACGGAGGACACGAGGAACACTGGAACAGAGATAGAGAGGGAGACCGAGGGGTTGCCACTGTAGAGATGATCTATATTTCATGGACCTCTCAATTAGTGTCAGTGTTCATGGGTGAGAGGTTAGGGAGCAGTCCCTGTCTACTCGGCCCACTTGTCTGCTCACCCTAAGCCTGTACTGTGGAACCCCTTACCTTTTCCCTCCCCCAGCCCCCCTGTACACAATAGGATTTCTGATTTTAGTTCACCTCGGGGCTTTTCAAATCTTAATGAATGAGATGCCGCTGTAGACCGCTGACAGCACTTTGATGCAATAAAATTTCTTATACAGTAGGTTATAATGGTGTTATTATAAATGTGAGAACAAGAAGAATAAGTAAAGATGTAGTGGGATGCCTCATTCTGCACAGATGGCACTGAAGACTTAGCTACATGGACAATAACAGTACCAGATTAGCCCTTTTGTGTGAATTCAGCTACTGAATCATCTTAACACATAAGTGGTGTGCAAATGTATATCTCAAGGTATAAAAAGCAGCATATTTTTGGTTATCTGTATCAACATGCCTCTACTTAACCTTTAAAAGTATACCCATAGACATCATGTCATCACATGTACAAGATACATAGTTTCTCCAACTTAGCCAGCAGAGTGATCGACTCATTCATTGGTTCAGTCCTGCACAATTTGTTCATACCGTATGACTAACATATTCTATTATTTCTTCCAATTATTAGATTTTTACTGAAGAACTGTTATATAGTGCAAATGACAGCTTTAGGCTACACTGAAATGCAGGGATGTGCTATCATGCTGAAGTTAATAGCTTTTTGTGATTTCAAATATAACCATGCCCACATGTGTTTCAAATTAAAGTAGTAATTGGAAGCTAATAAGATGACATATGACTTTAAGAAATTGTATCTGGGAATTTGTCATCAGCTTAATTTCCATCAGGTTAGGAGACACAACAAGAACTATGAGAAAGTCTGTTCACATGTATTAGGTATGCCTTTGGTGTGGTTCAGGGACCTGTCTCATGCAACTGCTTTGTAAGAAGTGCAATCAAAGGGAGTATTTTTGACACATGTGCACAATTTGTGCAAAATAATAGACAGAGTAAATCCCTGGATATGGTCCTTGCTTGTCATGTGGTCACACCCTGATGGGAATAGAAGTGATTTTTTAAGTTTCCAGGGAACCGGTGAACAAGCAGAACAAAGTACATATAACAGAAAAGGCCGCAATGAGTATTTAGGTTCCCGGAATACGAATTAATAAGTCTATTATTTGCTTCTCCGTATACCTTACTATTTTATAATCCCTGTTAATGCGTGCGGTCAGTGAAGAAGTATTTTCTACACAAGACAAACAGACTGTAGCTTTAAGGTTTATTAGTACTGATGCATCTAATCCCACTGATGGGTTTAGTTTATTTTTCCCCAGTAAAGGATGCAACAAGTGAGACCCTGCTTATCCTTTGTATTTCCAGTGTAAGCTTTTGCCTCAGCATGTAGATTACTATTACAAGATTCTGTCTAATTCTGTCTGGATTCTGACTAATCTGTTTTTTCAGACAGGTACCAGACACCTAGATAATGTGTTTCCTCTCCACAGCATTGTGGTTTATATCAGAGTACTACAGCTCATATATTAGGGTGTTCTAAAACTGTGAAAGACTGGTATAGAAAACTGGAAAACAGGGTCTAATGCATACTACGAAATGTGTACAAACTCAACAAACATATTTGACTTTAAAGATAAGGACCTTTTCTGGTGAGCCCTTCTTTGCACAATCTATACAATTACAAGGTATGGTTTCTCTCTTTCCCCTTCTAACCCAGCTGGAAGCTCCATCTGCTAGGTTAAGGCTTGTCTGATGCTCCCCTGTGGCTCATTTAACCAGGGAAGGAAGCAGAGGATAGAGCAGAGGAGAGGAGAAGTGGATATAGAGGCTGAAGTAATAGACAAATAATTAAAGGGAGGTTGTATAAGGTTCTCTTAAAAAATTAAAAAAAACAACCACCAATCAAAACACAATTGTCTAACGCAAGCTGGATAGGACAAGATCTGGTCAAATGGAGAGAATGAGTACACTTACATGCACAAAGGAAACCCAATTATAGAGCAAAATCTGGTTATTGTGTGCATGGATGTGAATGTTACAAACGGTTTACTGTTAAGCAGTGGAAAGAGACGTATATAAACTTTTCACTTTTACTCAGTCTTTGAATTGAAGAACACATTACCTTGATTAATGATCCTTCCTTTCCTACAAACAGAGCTGCTACGTGTATTCTTTGTGTCTGAGGTTTTTGTCTAAATCCAGTCCAATATAGACAAAACCACAGTCTAGAAATTTGTGTTAAAAACACGCTAACTATCTTTGTCTTCACCGCTCATTCCACCTTAGCGGTGCAGGTTTCTCGTAACGTGGCATTTAAGATAATCAGGTTACTGCTCAAAGCCCAGAATATCCATGCAAATCAAATGCACTCACTGGGATAGATAGGCCAGGTGGTCTCTAAGGGGAGCGATAAACATTGTGAGTGTAGATACCTTATAGGATTTACTACGTGGCCCACTTGGTGGTCACAGGGGTTAAAGGTGAGACCTAAAGGCCAATAGTGATTAGTTCCCCAAGGAAGGATGTAATACACGGATGGCCTTTTTTTTTCCTCCTCTGTCTCCCTTTTACACACATTGTAGAGCGACCTTGAGAATGCCTGCTGAATTTCTTGCTTTTTTTTTTTTTTGCTTTCTTTGGCCCTACCAAGCTTCCTCAAACTCACTGAACAATTACTGCTATAGGAAGAACAGAAATGAAGGAATCTCTTTATCTCTGTTTCTGCTGTGGGAAGAGACCTGGTGCTCAGGGGTACAAGATAGACTGTGTGTGAGAGAGAGTGTGGGTGGATGATGGTAAACCTTGGGTCAGGGCCTGTTCTCTCTTCTTAATGCTTAAGGAAGCTAGCAGGAATAGCTTCAGTGAGCACTTAAGGGTATGCCCTGGGCTAGGATTACCATGGGCTGGGAATTAGGGAGAAAGGCAAAGGTCGGAGGGCTAAGTGTGTATGGGTGTGTGTGTGTGTGTGTGCGCTCGTGTTTGTGTTTAGATGCTGATGTAAGGAAAGATTAAATGTATTTTGTCATTAGAGTGCAACGGATTCAAGGAGTAATTCATTTTATTACAACCTGGTTGTTACTGCAGTATTTTTATATTATTCCATTTCGTATTGACTGTGAAACCATGATAAAGTCTGCTGCTAAAACTGGGAAAACAGTGACACAGGAAAAAGACACAAACATATGATTGGACAGGCTGCGCACAAACCAGCAGTTTACTTAGATTATCTATACCACGTCATTTAGAGGGAAAAAAACAGTAAATGAGCACATCCAAACAACATCCACATCCAAATTACACATAAAAACTGAATGTGTGCATAATTAGTACACCATACACAGTCAATGTTGATTATTGGAGTCAGTCTGTAAGATGTGGTAGAAGTACACTAGCAAATTCTAATCATGGGGTTTATGCACTTAAAGATAAAAGGGATGATAAAGCAAAATGCACGTGGATAACACTTCTCAACCTTAGCTGGAGAAAGCGCCTTATAATTTGTCTTTCATTCATACACAGCTGTAGCTCAGGTGCTGCCTGGATGTCATTGTCTCATTTAAAAACAAAATTCTTTGTTATGAAATACCTGACACTTTCATCTCTTCATATAAAATCTAGAAACTTGGATGAGAGAGCTGCAAGGGATCATTAATGTATACGATGAATGGTGTGGGCTATATTTTAAAGTATGTCCATCTGAGTGCTCATTTCAATGTTGTTCAGTAAAATCTTGATTTTAACTTAAAAGAAGGATTTCCCAGTTATAATTAAGCAGAATAATCCTTTAATATCCACCAACATTCAGTTGCTTTCGTTTCTAAGTGAGGTAGTTTAAGAGGCATTTTGTAAAAGTTTGCTTCTTGTGGAATTTGTTTGGATTTCTTTGCATCAGGTCAGGCACACAGATGAGGTTGATGGCACTGGTTCAGACCTGGAAAACAATCTGATTTGAGTTCAGGTCATTTGAATTTGCCACACACTAAACAGAGCGTCAGCTGACCTCCGTAAAGCCACAGCGCCAGATCTAACAGTAATTTATGCAACTGAAACTGATCTAAGTGTAGATCTATACCTCGTGGCAATGTCACAGAGTTGGTCTACCTTCAGCAATAATTTGAGGCCCAACAAAGTATAAGCAGAGATGAGCTGCTGTAGCTCCAAGGCAATGGAAGTGCTGATCTGAGAGCAGTCTCCGAGGCCGGCTGAGGAGAGCTACAGCTTTGGGCTCTGGTGAGTAGTGAGAAATTAATTAAGAGTGAAACAGCAGCAGGAGGGAAGATATGAGGGAGGGTAGCAGAGGGATTGAAGGAGAGAAAGAGCATGAGAAAGAAAGAGAAGGAGAGAGAGAGAGAGAGAGAAAAGGAGCCTCTGGGAGTGGGCTTCCTGGAGGATCAAGACTATTATTGCTATTATCATTGTCTAATTTCCCCTCCTTTGCTCCCTCCTCCCATCTTCCTCATTTCATCTGCCTCTCCCTCCTTTCTTTCCATTACAATTTTTCTCCTTGTCTCCTTTTCTCTCCAACCTTTCCTTTCCTCCACTTCTTATACAAGCCTTCACCTCTCCTTCTTTCTCTCTCCTTTCCTCTCTTTTCTGGCCTTCAGTGTGAGGACAGGCTGCTAGCCAACGGGTGCTTCAGAGGAGAGAGAGCAAGCGAGAGCCTAATGAGATGTCTATCGCCTCCGTCTAGACTGGACCAATCCTCTCAGCAAAGAATCACCACCACCACCACACCGCACTCCTCTGTACGAGACACCGTATCCTGTCTGCCTGCCTGGTGGTGCTGCTGCTGCTCCAGCTCAGGGAATAGCAAAAGGCAAGGTTTGTGTGTGCGGACAGCATGTGACTGAGGGGTGCATATGAGGCAGTGTGTCTAGGAGGTGTGTGGAAGCAGTGTGGAAAGGCATTGGTATACCCACTGGTATATGTGTTTCTGAGGGGTACTTGTGGGGAATGACTGTGTGTTTCTCCTG
This sequence comes from Neolamprologus multifasciatus, assembly GCF_963576455.1. NCBI lineage: Eukaryota > Metazoa > Chordata > Actinopteri > Cichliformes > Cichlidae > Neolamprologus > Neolamprologus multifasciatus. The sequence continues at coordinate 24,962,020 of NC_140449.1, forward strand.
TTTGTGAGTGACAGTGTGTGCCGCTGTCAGTGTGCTATCCCTGTAATTCAAGTGTGTGAGAAACTGGCCCTTAGGTAGACAATATTATGATGGATGCCCTCATACACACACCCTCCTCTGCTGTGATTGCCTGTTAGGGCTCTACTCTCACAGACTGAAAAAAAAATCTGCCCTCCAAATCCACAAGAATACCCACTCTGCTTGCAGAGGCCCCATTTCATGTCCTGATAGGCAGGCCTATGGCAGATCTCCAACACAGGAACCTCTAACACCAGGGGGCCCGCTGTTGTTTTGAAGAGACCTCTCCATTGGCAAAGTCACTAGAAATACCCAGTTTGTGTGTTTGCTAATATGCATTTCCACTATGTTTAGTTATTCTATAGGATGTTTCAACATTTCCCGAATTAAAAGTAAACATCCACCAACTACGCATGTTAGATATCCTTATGTGACTCGCCAAGTTTCCACACTGAAAATTAGTTCAATCATTTCAATGAAATGGATGGATAAATGAGCGATTTATTTGTATAGAGCTTATTATAGATCAGCTTAAAGACCGTCACTGTTTAAATCTGTACAAGTATACTCTAAAAACATTTTTTTAAATGTATTATTTGTATTTTTTTTGTTTGTTGTTGCCAGTGTCAGTTACAGTCTTCTAGTGAACTACAGCTCAGGGCATAGTTTGTGTTTCTTCTTTTTTTTTCTTCCTTTTTTTTGGTAAAGAAAATAATAATTCTGTGATGAATAGTGCCCTTAAACCCATATTCACAATGAATATATAAAAAAAGATGCATTGTCAACAAGACAGCTTGATAGAATTCAGCAGACAGACTCAGTAGCTTCCATTCACGATAACAACATAAGTTAAAACATGTAACCATGTCGTGAATTAGCATATTTTTGCGAATGCTCAGTTGCGTCTCCACATAACATGAAGTAGATTTATTTTTTCCCAGTGTCACTGTTAAAAATAAATAAATTGTGTCATATTTTAATCGTATCATGTTTGCTAGTAAGGTGAGGCCTTTTTTTGCAGTTTATAGCTTAAAAATACTTTCTGCAATTTATTTGAGTTTTTTAGGGGAAAACAAATCACACTGATGATGTAGAAGTCTCAAAAACTTATAAAAACTCATGTATCGACTATGATACACTTGGCGTTCACAGGTTAAGGAGCCACTGAAGGGGCAGCTGTTAGCCTCTAGCATGCTCCTATGAAGGTAGCGGGCTTCATATCGCCTGTCAGCTCGGTTCCCTGTGGGGTTGAACTGTGAAAAGCAGTAGCTTATCTCACCAGAGGCCTTCCTCTTACTCTTTCTTTGTCTCTTTACATAGGTTTTATAATAAGGAGCTCTTGTCAGGCATCTCTTATGGTAACCTGGTCACTGAATGCACACTCTCTGTTCATTAAAGTGCCACTTTGGAAAGGTCAAAGAAACTAAGGGGTAACGAGACAGAGAGAAATGAAAGAGAACTGTGGGTGAGAAAGGGAGAGAGTGGAAGAGAGACAGAGAGCTTGTTAGCAGCCATGCTGAAAGTCTGCTCCAGTTATTCAGCTGACTGGGAGGCGCCGCCTTTTTTTTTTTTTCGCCAAAAACTCTTCCTCACTGTCTCTGTTGTATCCCCACACCCTCCCTCCCGCCCTCTCTTCTCCAAGGCCCGTTGGTTCCAGGTGACAGGATGACTGAGGGTCAAGCAAGACTGCACATTGGGTAACTCACCTAGCTCACATAAGAACACACACATTTACTGTCTCTATCTCTCTGCGAGACACACATACACACACAACATGCTCGCTCACTGGGCTTTCGACTGCAGGGCTCATTAACTACACTACAGCTGCCCCTGTTTTAGAGACGCTCCTCAGCACGCTGTCTCTCTCTCTCTCCCTCCCTCTCTCTCTATCCCTGTCTCCCACAACCACACACATATTTAAGCTTCCTCTGTCTTTGTCTCCTGCAGCTAAATACACACACACACTGCCAAAAGCACAGATATTGTCCCTCACAGCATCGCTCAACTTTCTCTCACAAAGCTACAAGTAGGATAACGAATAACAGTAATAACAAAATTCATGATTTTAGTTTTGCTGCAGATTTTCAGATTATCGGAAGAAAAACAAAATACGTGCTCTAAACAAAATGCTTCCAAGTTTCAATAATGGTGGGAAATTGTTAACCACAAATAAAATCTTCAAATCAATTTGATGGAAATAAATAGTAGTAAAGCAATTTTTCAACAGGCATAACATCACAGACTCCACAGCTACCATAGCAAACCATGCTAAATATATGTGATGATTATTAGACCAGTCTTAGTATTCTTATGGCTTAGTTTTCTTGTCTTCTAAGTTATTTAATAGACTTGTTTGTCTTGAGGGGGTTTTCTAGCTTAAGTTCAAGAATGTGTTTTGTACACAAACTGCATTGAGGGCTGCATTGAACTACTGGGGTGTCCTCTATGTGTGAATGGTCCATTTGATGTTGAAGTCCAGGTTTTACGTATCTGGATAAACACTTTTTTATTCACCACATTCAGTCTGAAATAAATGTAAAGTCTTATATTCAGTTTTTATCTGGGCAGGTTTATGCCGCTATAGCCTTAAAGTAAAAGACAGAAAAACATTCAAAAGCAGTCCAAAACCTCATAAACTATAGCGGATTCTTCCATCCATGTTTTTATTGTACTTTTTTTTGCCCAAAGTACTGCATGTGATGTTCACTTGCAAATAGTGCCAAAATAAGCTTAAAATGGCAATGGTATGGTATAAAAATGGTAGGCTACAACTTGTGACCTTCAGGTGGTGAGGTTCTTCGCACACTGGAAATGCTTTCCAACATCTGGTTTGAACTACAGGCTATCAACTATCCACCACTCAAAAGCAGGGCTGTACCATACATTCATTTTTCACTCCTCCTTGGCGATTGGTTTAGAAAAGGACATCGAAAGATATGTTATTTATCCAGAAATCACCTCAGCATCATGCTCCATGAATACATTAGCAGTTTGCATCTGTGCATGACTGTGTGCCTGTATCTATGCTTGTCCCCCGGGATCTCGCATGGCCTCAGCAGAAACAGCGCTTATCTCCTGCGATCGAGTCTGATGCTCTAAAGCTGCTGCCATCAGCCACAAACTCATTAATTACTCTTTAGTATCAAGCCATAATTAGAGACACCAATCAGGCCCCCGCTCTGCCAGACCTCCCCCCACCCCCCACCCCCAACGCCTCCCATTCCCTATTAGCACTCCACACCTTACTGTGTGCAAGTGAGTTAAGCTAGTTGCTGCGCAGTAGCACAATGCTGCAATGAGCTCCCCCATGTGTAAGATTAGGCCGCATGCGGTTAGATAGGAGAAGAAGAGGGAGGATGGATGAATCAGGCTCGATGTGTGTTGGCAGGAAATAACGAAGTAAGAGAGGAAGGAAAGCCAGAGATAGTGAGGTGAAGGTGAGAAGAAATACAAGAGGGAGATGAGGTGATGTTGGCGCTCAGGTGGAGCATTAATTTGCCATTAATTATGTCATCATCGCTTTGGGTCACCCCCCTGCTGCACACGCACAGCTCTCCTTGTCTCCCACTCCTGATGAGTGGATCACGGCAGAGGGGAAGAGAAAACATCTGATTAAATCTGTCTTGTCTGTCTCTGCACTTGGAAGAGGGTAAAATGGGGACAAGAGCTAAGAGTTAGGAGGGTGATGGTTGGGAGTTTTAAGGACGGTGATAGGTTTAATAATGTGTGAAGGAGAGCGACAGGAGGATTTCCTGGTAGGTCATTTTCCTTTCATCACACACACAAAAAAATCTGTAGTCTAAGACACCCAAGGGATGTTTGACGTGTTACATAATCAGTTTTATTTTTAAAGGCACTTTGAAATTAATTTATGGAGGCTATTTTTGAGATATAACTAATGGCAATGTGGCCTTTGAGAGAGATTGGAGTCAAAGTGGAGAACTGCTGCTGTGCTGAGAACTGAGTGATTTGCACTTTTTAGTAAGATTGTAGGTCTTCTGCTTACACGATGGATACAGCTTTAGATGAATGGCCATGCAACAAACTAAACACATTTCCAATGATGAAAGTGACTGGAAGAGAATTTCAACAGACTAGACTGACGTTCCCTTTTTAATCACAATAGCGAAAGTAGAGAAGTATATAGTATAATGGCTGCACTCGACTTAGTGGCGGTTCTGGTTTTGTGCATCACTATCATGGCTTACAGGGAACCTTAATGAAACTGAGCCATAATTAATTACGCCTGTAATTTATTTCTTTTCGTACTGTGACAAGACAAAATAAAGTATCTGCTGTGTTAAAAGGTCTATTAGCACAGAAACAAGGAAACACAGATCATCCAGCTTGATGACGATATGGGACAACTTGTGTAAGTGTTCCTGAAATGAGTGTACAAGTGTGTTTGATTGGTCTTTAAGAGTATACTTGGAAAGTTGCTGTTAAACTATTTTTTTTTTACTGATCATTGAACCCATGCCCTACAGCAATCATAGAGAGGTGAGCAAGTCTTGATAGGGATCCTGTAGCTTTTAGGAAGTCAGGATCTTAGTTATGGACACTCTTGCGAGGGGAATCTTAGACTTTGAAGTTTAATGCAGATTGCCAGCTCTCTAAGCCACACATTAAACCTTTACTTGAAGACTTTTGGAACCCCTTATGCACACAATGTTTCATATTCATCCTTTTGGATTTAATCCAAACTGCAGCCGACTTCTTATACAAGCCTTCAAGCAACGGTTGAAGTAGTTTGCACACTGCCAAAATGAATTTAGAAAAGACAATATCCTGTTTTAGAATGAGATGTCATTTGTTTCTCATTAAAGATAAACACTGTTATCAAGCTGTTTCAAGATAATTGGTCTTGAGATATCTTAGAACACTATTCAATTAATTTTTTTAGCTTGAGGCCGTTTATTTGGTGGTCAACACTGTGATATCCTAAAATATCTGATCTTGAGACTTACTTCAAGAAAAAGTTCATTACCTATACAGATTTAGTCTTTGTGGTTATTGCTGAAACATAAAAGAAGAAGTAGATCCATAGCCAAAAGCACAAGCACTGAAAAGTCCCATTAAAACTCCCAAATTGATTGACAGGTCTTTTAATACAGGGACCAACATTAGTCAACAACTGAATCCAAGTTATTAATGTTTGCTGGTGCTGAAAGGTGTGTTTACATCGGTATGAGGAAAATTGAAGCCATCCCAAGTAATGCAAAGACCCCTCTGCAATGTAGTTTATACAGCCTAAAAACTAAATGGTGAGTCATTGTATGATTTCTGTGAGACACGCTGGACTAAAATGACTTTATATTTATTGCATTAAAAGATGTCCACCTTATCACCTTTAACATGTTGTCTTACTTTTGTCCAGGTCTCTTCAGGACCAGAGCTGTTAACTGTTCTTTCAGTAGTAAATCCAAGGACTTACTTAGAACTTCTGACAACACTAACCTTTTGCCTTTGCTCAGCCCCAGAAAGGTCTCTTTTTGGTGAACACCTGTTCTTTGACTACACACTTTGATCCTCTGCTTGCATCTTGTAACAGCTAATACACATTTCCAGTGCATATTATAACCTTTCAGGCATCACCCCCTTGTGAAAACATTGAGTACTGAGGCATCTTATAGCCTAATCATTAGCGTTCAGCAGACTTTGTTGGATATGCTCTTGGTTCCTGTCTCTCTGTAACCAATACAGACAAAAATGCGATTTTTTTTTTTTTTTTTTTTTTGAGAAAGGACTATGTCTCAAACCTTTGATCCTTTGAATGGTGGTTGTCTCTAAAATGTCTTACAGTAGTACTTAAACTTAAGGGCAAATCATAGCTTTCAGAAGGATCTTAGAAATGCAGAGCACAAAGACTGCTTTTGGCTATAACTTACCAACAGTTTCAAACAAAATGTTTCCTTTTAATTCCTTTAAATATCACTGTACCTTTCAACTGTCCTTGCGCTTCACTTTGTCTGGGGTGAAACATGATGCTAACAAAACTTAATGGTTTGCGCTTTCAAATTTTCATCAGTTTTACCCCTCAGTTTAACAGCTCTGCAAGCAGCACCGTTGGTTTGGTGACCTTTTGGAGGTGTTTTTTTTTTTTTGCTGAACAATCTTTGGCCACCTTCAGGACAACACTACTACTGACCAGCAAGATGTCACCAGTGTTTTAATCCTGTCTTTGTGATCATTCATCGACACGTTATGCAATCTGTATACTTTCAGACAGTTTAACCTTTTAATCATCATTTTATGTATTTGTGGAGCCTAGCTTCATCCTAAAATGTTATAAGTATAAATCAATTAACTGACCCTTTTTTTTCCAAACAAATTTGAACTCATGTTTGGAAAAGTGAAGTCCTAGTAATGGGTAACGATAAAATTGATGTGGCTGGGGTGGCTAATAATAGGTCTTATTTTGGAGGCATCGCATAAAACTTCACACTAGTGGAAAATTAATCATTTCAGTGACCAACTGAATTTTGGAGATATAGCAGTTTTCTTTTTCTTTTTTTTTCACTTTGCAGCTCAGCCAGAAAGTGAGAAGTGCTGAATCCTCATAAGCACTCAAGGACATCTCTACCCTGGAGCTTTGCCTGGGTGGGTCTGTCTGTTAGCAGTTAGTAGTGTCCCCAGCCAGCCTTTAGCTCCAAGGGCGGTCTCTACAACAATATCACTACGCCAAGTAAGGAAGGACCTGCTCCCAGATGCCTGAGTGGATGAATAATGACACTAACACAGTTTCGCTCTCCCCCTCTCTGATAATGAGGAACAGAAGAGCAGAACCTCCCCGAGGCGCCGCACCTGGACTGGACTGCCTTCCTGTCTGCCCTAGCCGCCATCCCTCTCAGGAGATATGCAGAGAACAGTGAGACACTGGCCTTCTGCCAGGTTCTCAGTCTTAGTTACACTCAATCACACTCAGTTTAGGCTAATTGTGAAATTATGAAACATCCTATAAGGTTACCAGACTGTGTTGGACTGCTGTTTTAAAACTAAATAATTTTCGTTGGTTTTTTTTTTCCTTTTTCTTGCACATTTAGCTTTTATATAAGCTGTCTGACTTCCTCACCTCCACACCTATATTTTTCTCATTCTCTCTACTTCTCACATTTTTCCCTCCAGAGAAGCTCTGCCAAGTGGAGTCAATTAAAACTGTACATCTAAGTGAGAATTGCCTAAGTGTGTATGTGTCTGTGTGTATGGTTTCATAACTGTGCTGTGTGCTTCTTTGTATAAAAGTGTGAATCTGTGGTATTTTCAAATTTGTGTGTGTGAATGTGCATGTCTGTGTGTGTGTCTGAGTGTGTGTGTGTGTGTGTGTGTGTGTAAAAGAGTATGTGTAGAGGTAGAGGCTCCCTTGGGGCCTGGCAGTATGGCGCTGTAGCGCTGCACACTCCTCCTGTGAAAACGCCTCCAATGGGACCAGGACAGCTGTGGCCAACCTATACTGCTTTGTGGGCCATAACAAGCATTATGACACACAAACACACACATACACGCACACACACCTATTACTCCAATCCTGGCAACTCTGTCTGGCTGCCTGGGTGCCTCCTTGTTTTGTCTGTCAGGAACTATCTTTCTCTCTCTCTCTTTCGTTCTGTCTCTCACACACACACACACACACACACACACACACACACACACACAAACCTTCACCCTATCTCTCGCCTTCTCATCCATTCTCTAGCACAAGTGATGCTTCCCTGCAATTGTCATTTTAAAATTTTTCCCCCCATTTTTGATTCATGGTGTCCACTTCCCACACGCAGTGACTTGGTGTCCTGGTCAAATGCTGCAAACAGGGGTTGTCGCCCCATTGTGAGAAGAGTTGTATGTTAATAACAAAATAAGGAAACACAAGGAAAAAATTAATTTGCAAGCAGCTCACACATATTCGACTTGTCAGTTACTGCACAAAAGCAACTGACAAACAGAAGTAGCTCAGGAAAATTCCCCTTCAGACTCACTAAATTGCAAGGAAAAGCTCACTTGGTTGTGTTTTTGTGGGGGAAAAAAATATTCTACATGGTCATATTTAAACAAATGTGACAACAGAGACATTGTTTTCTTCGCATTTCATTTATTTAACAGTCACCAGATGATGAGATACATTCTTTTAAAAAAAGAAATAGACAACAAAACTGATATTATTTTGAGATTTTAAAAACTATTATACAATTTTTTTAATATATAGATTTTGTACAAAATAAAAGTCAGTAAAAGGGTCGGAGGGAGTGACATCTTAAAAAACAGACAAGAAGAGAAAGGGACAGGCGTTGACTCAAACGATTACCACATTTAGGAGTGACAAAGACCAATCTCTTTCATAAATAAATAGAGGAAAATTAGACATCATATATAGCTATCTTTCCAATAGCAGGGCATTGATAAACGTCTGTAGCATAGGATATAACATAACCGCTTTGTGAGGCCCAGTTGCTTATAAAATTTCACGCATTTTCCGCTCAGAGATTAAATGGAACCAGTGCGCTAAAAGCCCTGAAATAAAGGTATTTACCTCAATAATGGGTCTGATAGTCTGTGCCATGCTTGACCTTTGGCTCTAACAATAACCCCCCCCCCCCCCCCCCACCCCCACACTCCTTCTTTTCCTTTGTGTGCCGTACTTTGTACAGACCCAGTGCGAAGAGTCTCCTTGAGGGAATTAGAGAATAGGGGTGTCCTCTTTTCTTCTCTCTCTCAAGGCCAGTGAGAAATTATCTGCAGACTCCCCCACTCACAAACGCAGAAACAACTGAGCAGAGCACAGCACATACGGGAGGGGTGCACGCTGTTGAAGCTTTGGAAGGTCATACTGCGCTACCAAAATAATTTCACCAGTGGATTCCACCCTTACACTATGGATATTTCAGCACTGTCTTCATCAGTCCTTACAATTTCAACAGTACAACAACAACTACAAGACAACAGAATAAACACACAAAAAGTGGATGCGGATGGCTGTGAAGCATTACAACCCTATCAGACACAGACTCATGCCACTGAGATTGGCTGATTGTTTTCTCCTTAAACATCTCCCTTTTCACCTGTTTGAGTATTTGAAGTGCAGGGTATAAGCACTGAAAACATGGGAACTAAATGGAGACAATGGAAACGATTTACAATAGGAGTACATGACCTGTTTTGAGACACACACATCCAAGAGGAATGGAAACTAAGGCTGATGATTGATCCCACTGCAACAACAGGCTTTTGTTCTATCCTTGTCTCCATCTTTTCTTTTTGTTTACCCATTTTGAGCAGGCATGTGGCCAGTGACATTGGCCCTTCTCAGAGCAGGACAGCAGGCAGAGTGACTTGGCGTTAATCACCATTTTGTCTCACTTTCTTGGCGCATTAAGCTGGAGAAGCAAGAGGTGGCCCGGACAGCCGAGGTGAGAGATGGGAGGACAACACGTTAGCCTCTCAATAATGACACATCGCTGCCGCATCACTTTGGAGATTAAAAGCAAGATGCTGAATTTCAATCAACCTACATTAATGGCTTGGTGTGAGGAATGGTCACTTTGTCTCCACTCGCAGACGGAGACAGAGAAGGAGAGAGAGGGAGACTAGCACAAGAGGCCCAGGTGAGACAAGGTGATATGACATTTTAATTCACCAAATTGCGCGCTGGCCACTAATGATAGAATCCATTTAACGGCACGATGACAATATTCTCGAACCAATAGCAAAGAAGCCGAACAAAAAATGGTTGCATCCGAGAGAAAAGTCAAAGTGCAAGACTATAGCTATAAACAACAGGGCTGCTGATGTAAGATAATTACGCAGAGCTTATGAACGAGTGAATGTGAATGTCTTTCAAGTGATGAACTGGCTTCTGATCAGACCTCTGTTTAAGTCTAGTGTACAATTGAATTTCAGCCAATCTTGAGGGATATTGCATTAAATAATATATTAAATTGAGGTATAAATAAGTCATAAGAACTGCCTATGATCTTAAGGTACCACTACATTTGAAAACTCAGGGCTCCAATCACATGTAACTGAGAATTTTTTTTGTCAAAAACAGTTCTCCCGACCTTTAAAAATGACAGTATATAAGCAAACGACTCCAATTTTATCAGTTCATAAATCTGACACTTTATTAGCAGGGCTTGTTATTCCTCATTTGTTCTTGTCAAATACTGAAGCCACCTTACAAAACATGCCAAGCTCTGCCTGAGCTGCTCTGTGAAGGCATTACACCGTGAGATGTGACCCACTTGCAATAAAGTGCATTCAGAGTTCAGTTCTCATGGCAGATGAGAAGCGATGTTGGGCAAGCACAGCTGAGAGATTGTCATCACAGTATAGTTGATTTGAGGAAAAACTTAATGTGACATGAACTAGAGGGGGATCTTTTAAAAAAAATGGGGGGGGGGGAGGGGGGATGACAGTGGAATTGTCAAGACAACAAAGAGACATGGAAGTGTGGATCCTATAGTCTTTGTGTCAAATCAGGAATGTCACAGTTGAGCACAGTGCTTCATGAGGAGGGTCGTTCTTTCTGAGGGTTAGACGTGTTGTTCTTGACTTTACCCAGGCACCCAGCTCTGGTTGCTATGGGCTTGCTGTGGACCAGCCAGTCCACTCATTCCCATCCCCATCCCCATAGTCACACCCATTCCCATACCCATGCCGATGCCCACACCTTGGGCTAAGGAGCAGTCAAAGTTAAAGTCCATCTCCTCCCCAGAGTCCATGATATCATGGAGGAGGATGGACTCCACATCGCAGTCTAAGCTGCCATGGAACATGTCAATGTCCAGGTCAGCTGGTAGTCTCTCATGGGGGTGAGGTTGGTGATAGCCATGGTAGTTGCTACCAGCGGTACCACTGCCCATCCCGAGGCCATGGTGATACGGTCCATTACTCATGCCTTGGTGTTGTGGGTCTGGGTAATGGTTGTGACGTGGGTGGGGAGCTGTGGCAACATGGCACGAGTCCTGGGGCATGCCGAGCATGCCTGCTGGATTTGGGGGGAGGGTGGTAGAAGCAGGAAGGTGGGCATGTGACGGGGGGCTGTACAGGTAAGGAGCTTTGTGGTTGTAGGTCTGCAACTGATTGCTGCTGCCACGTGGGGTCAGGGCAGCAGCCCGGGGTGGTGTGTGGTTATGGCTCTGGCTGAGGCTGTGACCATTGTGAGTGAGGCTGTGAGGTGAGTTGTGGTTGGTTACATTGTTGTGATTATGACTGGGAGTATGGCTGTGAGTTCTGTTATGGCTATGAGTTGAGCTGTGACTATGCAGTCCATTGTGGCTGTGGCCATTGTGGAGGCCGGGGTGGTGGCTGTGATGGTTGGATCCAACTCCATTTGTAGCTTGATTCATCAGAGAATGGCTTTCCCTCTCCTGTCCCAGCATCATGTCCTTGGGACAGTATTGCTGTCCAGCTGGACCCCCTGTTAGCAGACTCTGAAGGGCATTAGTGCTTGAGTATGCCCGCATGGTTCCAGAGAAACTGGCTGGTTTGTTCTCCTGAATGGTCTGCATGGGTGAATGGTGACGCAGCATCCCCATGCCTGTTGCCCCATAGACACTTGAACCATAGGAGCCCTGTCCTTTCACTCCAGAGTTGTAGTGATAGACAGCAGTTTGGTGCTTATGTCTGCCAATAGCTTGATGCTGCTGGTGTTGCTGCTGCTGTGAACGATGATGATGATAACCATCCTCCATCATCTGCTCATCCAGACTGATGGCACCTGTCAGGTTAGCCAGCTGAGGCAGCTGCTCAAGAGGAGGACAGTGATTTCCAGCACCCATGGATGGAGAGCGTGCACTAGTTGGCGACGGGTAGAGGTGAGGGGAGGTGGAACAGGACAGGCCACCCTCCTCTGGTTCCTCTGGTTCTCCCTCTGCGAGGATGGGTGACAACCGCCCACTAAGGGTAGACGCTGATGAACTAGCCCTGGAATGGAGGTCTGTCCAAGCATCAAACTCACCATCTGTTCCAGATGCACCTCCGGCTCCTTGGAGGCCTTTCCGTGAAGGGCTGCCATGATCAGGGGAGCTCTGGAGCCCCACACTAGCAGACCCAGCTCCAATCCCAGGGCGGCCAACCCTCTTGCCTCTGATCCGGCCTTTGCTTTTTAGGTATTTTGTGCTGTTGTCCATAGAGACTGCTCGTCTCCGCGGGGCTTTGCCCATTTTTCCTCCATCTGGATTGAGCATCCACCAGGAACTCTTCCCTGTACCCTCATTCTGCACCCGGATGAAGCGTGTGTGAAGGGACAGGTTGTGTCGGATTGAATTCTGCAGAAAGATAAAAGAGAAAGAAAAATATAAAACTAAACTGTAATATAATGAATGTCATTTCAATTACTATATATGTAAAAATGTAAACAATTCAAATAAGGGAAATGTGCATAAGATTTAGATTAAAAAGTTCTACAAAATAAGATTTTTTTATTACATCAAGTATTAAAGTCAATGTTCAAGAAAACCTTAACCACAAGCACAGCTGTCAGTATTGCATATAAACCATCTGGTCCATACATGATGAGTCACAGAAAATTGTCCTAAATTATCAGGTCGCTTCCATTTCAATATTAGATGCACATAACCAGAGTCGACTAAAATCAGGAAATTTAGAGCTCACTGAAAAGCACAAACATGCTCAAATAACAGCTACAGCTGGCATAAAGCAACACCCTGTCAGTCTTATCCCACCTGAAATGACCGAAGACTCCGACTTTAGACATTCTCCCTATGTACGTCAATCCTCCCACTTTCATTTCCATCAATCCATCTGTCCTCCTCTACTTCTGCTTTTAGCTGGCCTGATGTAAACCACTGAGGTTAGCTGTACTGTATGTTTGAAGTTGGTGCCAGCCTGGCTTAGTGCCAGCTCTGTCTCTTTCCTTCACGTAGGTTGAATGGGGGGATGTATCGCAAGATTGAGCCCGGAGGAAGGAGGGCTAATGGATGTATCTCACCCTCTGACAGACCTTCACTGCCTATCTCCCTTTCCCTCCCTTGTTCTCTCTTTATCACAGTCCTGTATTTCTTTTTTGTCACTATGCTTCATATTCAACTTGTCTCAATTTGAACGTGAGTCATTTCCAACTTCTGGCTTCAATTTCTATGCCTTCAATTATACAGTGTGCCACCAATTACTTTCCCATTATCCTCTACACTGGCATGGGTTGGGGTTAGCCAGTGACTCGGTCATTCAAAGGATATAGTTTCTTTTTTTTAATCATTTATATCTCAAGGGTTGGTGAATAATAGCGATTTCTGAGTGTCAGGGAATCTGTTGTTATAATTCTGCTGTTTGTGCTGCATAAGTAATTTAGATGCTCAAGCAGGACAATATCAAATCAAAAAGCATCTCCTGCAGTTTGGAAATATACATATACAATGGATTGTTTCGGACTGAGGGGTACTCACAGCACTATCTTCATTATGTTGCACATTATTTGTATTTAGAGCGAATTGCACGGCAGGGAAACAAATCAAATTGCGACGGTGAACATATAAACGGGAGGTGAGCTGAATTCAGGTGATCTGTGAATGCCTCCTTGGGTTATTTCGCCGTGACACCTCCAGAACTGGGTAACCATGGCAACCGGGTAAACGCGCAATGGCAGAACTATATCATATTGTGGTAAGAGTCAAGAGAGTCAGAGAGAGAAATGGAGGGAGAGTGGGGGATGGGGGAAAGGATGCAAGAGGAGGCGGCTGTTTGATGCTGCTGCTCCAACACTAAACAGCCTTTCATCTTGGCAGTGCAAGTCCGCAGGGGATGCCCGCTCCCTGCTTCTGACGGCTTCTCTACGTGCCGCGCCAACTCCCTGTCTCACCCTGGCTGGCTCATCCACCTATCATACCACTCCAAATCATCCCCCATCAAGTCCGGTGCATGCCCGAATTAAAACATATGTAAGCATTCATGCCTTTCCATCGCGGCCGGTGGTAAATGAGGCATCTTTCAGAGAGCTGAACCACTTCATGCCACAACTCTGTGTGACCTGTCTGATTCAAATCTCGATTTATCCCCGTATGAGGGAAGAGCAGCCCCATTGAACTTGGAGGGATTTGTCATCATCCCAAACCCTCTTTATCTGATGAATCCACCTGCTAGAGAGATTTGAGAGATTTCGGATGGTGGCCAGCAACGGCATCATCATCATTACTGGCTGCTGGCTTTCGATAGTTTTCTACCACATGTTTTTTGCTGTCATCCTGTTTGCACGTATTTGTGTGTGTGCTAGAATTTAAGATTACAAAGGTTGCAGGTGGTTTCATGGTGGGTGTGGTTCTGTCTGCCTCCTGTTCTCTGAGTCAGGGGCAATTTGACCAGCCTCTGGCCCTCACGCCCCTGAAACAGGCAGTCACTGCTAATCCCTCTCCATCCCCGAGTAATCCCAGACAATCCTGGGCTAATCCCAAGTTGATTCAGGGGCACTCCCAGCTGGGTGTCTCACACAGAGCTATGCCAGGTTACCACATACACAGCAGGCAGCTTGGATATGCTATGATCCTATAGTAGCAAAAAGTAAGGGGAGTTTGATGTGGGAATCAGGGACACAATAAAAACCTTATAGGATATGGTTAAAAACTACTCCAAATGTTCCTGTGTGTATTTTTACTGGATGATTTCTGAGGCAGGTGTTAACTATATTTTTAATTTCTCCAACAAATCAACTACCTCCAATTTATGCTCTGTCCTTGAGGGTTGGCTTTGTGACATTCTTTAGCCCTATGGGTTAAAGAATAGAATAAAATTGAAAACTTTATTATGCATTAAATATTCATAAAATGGAAATTCTCTTTCAGCCCCCTGGCTTGCTGAGACAGTCCGATGAAGCCCACAGAAACATACAATGACAGAGGAACACACATCACATGCCTGGGTTCAGGACACTACTTCCTATTCAAATCATACGCCTTTAATACAATGAGGCTAGTGGAGAAGGCTCTAAATAATGAATGAACCACTGGGTCATGTGGCGACATCCAGTGCTGGTACCATAATGCTGGAACGAACAAGATGGAGTCATAAGAACTGATGTGACTTCTTTGTTTCATAATCAAAAACTTTATTTTTTATTTTTCAGTTATTAGAACTGAAGAGGCCCTTGGATGAGAGGTGAAACGTCACAAACCACATGCTTTTCATTAAGAATTGCATGACCTGGTTGACTGAGAACCTGCACAGACATATAAAGAGCATCCACCCTCATCAAATACTGCTAAATCAGGCTGTAAGGAGTTAATTTGGCCACTAAGTAAAAGAGGCTAAGGGTGATAGTTTATGGACCAATCAAAGCCAATTAAGGTGAACAAGGCTTTTGTGACTGCAAGGAAACAATCAGCTTGGGTTCAACTCTCATTAAGGCCCAAAACACCTGATAGCTGATTTAGACATTTAGACAAAAGCAGCGGGATAGGACTCTTTGTCCTCAGATTAAAAGATTATGTTCTTTACGAGCAAATCTCCCATGTTGACACTTTTTCCACCCTGCACAGGTGGAATAAGCAGCGGGGGGTGGGAGTTCAACTGGTTTTATAACAGATACAGAAATCTATAAATCAAATCTAGCAGGAACATCCTTATGTGTTCCTCTTCCCTAACCTCTTCAAGAACCATTCATCTGGCTTTTGGAAATCTCACAACACCAATCAATAGCTCTACAGTTCTCCCTCCTTTCTTCCACATGCAAACTCAGTTTGATTCAGAGACTAGAGAGGCCTACTTAATGCTCAAAATCAATGACGTTTAATGGCTGTCAGTGCGCACATCAACATCTGACTAACTACACAATCCACCTGCAATATGAGGCCAATATGGGTGCTCAATATTCCATGTCCCCACTGGTCATATAACAATGTTAAATCGCCACAGGCTTGTGAGTTAGCTGTCTTTTCCCACTTGCACAAATTGGCTTAATGCCCAACATATCCCTCTGTTGCCACTCCCAAGATGTCAGTCAGGCATTAACATTGGGAGTAGCTGTAATATGGGGGTAGGAGGTATTGTGTTGGATGCAGTGATTCATCTGGGATAACCCGATTGACTGGCATGGGTTCAGCTGTGCTGGGGGATACAGCAGGAGGTGAAGGGTCCTGGGTATAAGGGGCGGGAATATAGCGGTAGCACAAGGGGCCCCTCTAAGCCACACAAATGGGTGCCCTCAAAATGCCCCCTACTTTCCCCATCCCCCTCCATTAGGGCAACATCAGAATCCACTCAGGGTTTTTTCCCGCTCACTCACAGAGGAGTGAGGAAACAGGTCAAATGGTTTATAAGACCCATCTTGTGGTGAATGTGCACTCATTCAAACAGAACTTAGTGAGAAACTAAGGACTGTGAATGAGGTCTGGGAACCAGCAAAAAGAAACCACTCACCCGATTCAAACAACCTCAAGAGTGAAGCAGTGTGGTGCGCTTGCCCAGCTAAGAACACAGCAGCTGTTCTTGTAGTGGCACCGGGTAAAACCGTTTGCCACACTCGACTGGTATTACCAAACCATTTCATGCAGAATGGAGCCATTATGTATTGTCAAAGGGTATCCCTCTATGGTGCACATTCATTTGATAAGCCTAAATCAAGGGGGAGTAACAGAAGCGCTAACTGTGTTTATTGTAATGCTGTTTTTGCCTGTGCAGAAGGCAGGAGGGATCAGGGGGAGGGGAGGTTTCAACACAAGCAGTTTTGTTCAGCGCAGGAATGAGTTTTGTCAGCTAAGCCTGTCTCCAGGCTATTGGTGGAAATTAGCGCCAGCTAAATATTCGCTTTCCGTGATTGATGTCACGGCTCGCGTTGTCCCTTTGAAGGGAAATAAAGAATTTAGAGCCATGTGGATTAATAGGGACAGGGTTGGGGGAATTTTATGTGTCTGAGGGGGACTTGAAGAGCGACTGAAGGGCCTAATGGCGGCACAGATATGGCACAATGAAGCTGTGACGATATGGTGTGTCAGAGAGAAGGAAAAGACAAGTGAGACTATGACAGTGAGTACAAGAAAGAAAATTGGAAATGGTTTGCGCGGGTGTGTGTGTGTGAGAGAGAAAAAGAGAGATGTAGCTATTTGCCTGAGAAGCCCAGAGTCAGATGATTAAAATCCCTTTAGGAGGCTTCTTTAAGAGAGACAGATGGGCAGACAGGCCTGTTTTGGAATGCAATCAAATTGAAAAGATTAAAAAGGAGTCTCTTTTATTAGGAGGTGAGAAACAGTTACTTCTCTGCCACATGCCATCATCGCCTCCACAGCAGTGGTCACGACTGCATTGGCATGCAAGGCACATTGCAGCCCTTGTTGAAGAAGAAATAAACCTGGGATTAAGAACTGCTTCTATCTCCGTGTATCACTGCGGGATCTCTGAAGATTGGCAGCTTTTGTAATTTCTTGTCGAACAGCTATGCACTGTAAGAAGAGTCAGAAACTTCAGGTTTCAATTTTTCCATCATCATTACAGGAAAGGCTAAATGCTAACTCATCAACTCGCCGATGGCCATCGTTTTACAAATAGAACTTTATCTTAATCCAAGCGCCAAATGTGAACAGGTACAATTCAAATGTGCATTCCCTTGGCCGCCATTGTACTTGAATAGACCGAGTTTGCACAGTAGAGTGATTCAAGCACTGTGAAAGGTGCTCTGTACCCGACCCCATTATTCCACAACACTGCAGGAGTGCCATTTATAAAAAGGCTTAAAATGGAAAGCAAGTGTGTTGTAGTGTGTCTGGTAGCCTCAGATCAGGAAGTGGCTGTGAAGAGGGATGTAATGGAGTTGGTAGGGGATTCCTGCCTGACTGTGCACTAATTGCAGCCAATGGCTGGCGACCCATCAGCCGTGCCCACCCTGGAGGGAAAGGTTGGCATTGGGGTGGCAGGGTTTGGGATAGAGAAGGGCTGCTGCAGCTTTGATGGGTAAAAATAGATACTAACAGATTAGAAGAGCATCTGAGACACGGATAGGAGATCGGAAAATCCGCTCGGCTGATGCCAGGGGCAGCTGAGTGTTTCCGGTGGGCACAAAGGGGACACAATCTGGGCATCACGTCTAACTCCCACGCACGAAACGGGGGAGCCATGTGGGCACACAAATGGGCACGTGCCACAGTATAGCATGGGTGTGGTTTTTCCACTGGGACCTGCAAGGTAGGCAAAGCTCACACCCTCCCACAGAGGATTCACACAACAGGTGTTAGGGCTGGGCCACCTGTGGGGCCGGCCGCCTGCTCGCACTTCACACCTCGTCTAGGGAGCAAACTAACATTTTCCACTGGGCTTGCCATGCTTTTGTTAAAGAGCAACACGTTTCTGGAGAGGCTTTTACAGCTCTTTTTTTTTACAAGATCTGCAAGATATGCGTGCGTTCAAGTGTGTGCAAGTCAATCTGCATTTATGTGAGTGCCTGTGTGTCCATATTTGTGTATCAGTCCATTTAATAGCCAACAGGCACAGTGTGGATTTGATTATATTGAAACCTCCCTCTGCTATATACAAAGAAACTGTCAGCCAACAATGGAATCAATGCGGGCCCAGGCTTTTTTTCCCCACACTCAGCTTCCACATAATCTCATTCATAACAATGAGAATCTCATTTCCTACATTCTAAAGGTCAGTGCACACCTCTGATCGCACTTTAATAAAAATCATTCTCAGCATTTAATTTAATTTCAGCAGAGCAGGAAACTCATAGGCAGCCATGCACATGGCATGAAAAATTAATCGGATCGTCCCTTTAATTGCTTCAATTTCACAGCATAGAGAAGAATGACCACAATCTCGAAGAAGAAAAATAATGCACAAATCCAGACCACAGCCACACATCTGTAGAGGCGCATACTCAGACAGAAAAAAAGACGACAAGTGGAGTCATGTCAGCTGAAGTGCCAGGTTTGGCCACATTTCAATATAAAAAAACATTTTTTTGGGATCCTCAGCAAGGACTGCCTCCATATCTTTTTCTCATCACACATTATAAGTCTCACCTAAATTGGCAAAGTGTACTCAACAGCCACACGTTCGTCTTCAAACACACACGCACACACACACCTGTACACACACTCACTCGTTCTCTCACACACATTCATTGCACACACATGCCAACATGACACAAAGCCTGGCACACCGGGCACACTCATTACCGCAATGCCAAGCTACCAGTTGCTAAGGAGACCTGTGGGAGAGGGAGGGTTCCTTGTTGTTGCCATAGCAGCCGGCTTGCTCCCTGCCAACTCTCTCCCTCGGGGAGAAACAAGGCAAGAGGTGGGGGGTGAAGTGGGTAGAGGTAGGGGGCAGCAGTTTAATAGGGCTATGAGGTGCAGAGGAACTTCATTAGCCATCACTGTGCAGCGCACCAACCACTGTTTCCCATGAATGCCTACCCACATGCTGCACTTCAGCCTGCAGACTTCCACTTACTCACGCACAGCCCATAGACCCCCACTTATTCATACACCTATATGGAGAAGAAGATGAGAATTGCATGCTTAGAATGAAAAGCACAGTTTATCAGCACAGGGGAGGGGTTGAGAGGCCAGAGGTGGGTGAGACACAAAAGAAGTGTCTTGAATATGGGGGCCTATTTGGAAGAGAAGAGTGGTAGGGATCTAAATCACAGAGGCTTAGATAGTTAAAGGCTGTATGGAGACAATTTTCTCTGCGACTGTGTCTCCCCTGAACCAACTTTGACCTTCACTGACACCCTTTGTCCTTCACAGTACAGAATAGCACTGTACAGCCAAACAAAGAGTATCTAAGTATGCATACTCTTTGTATATACAATAGTATGTATAGTATAATATCGTGTAGGGTAGTATATGCAGACTTCACACTTGAATTCAATCATTTTAACAAAAATATTACAATGTTTAAGAATTAGGGGATTTTTTTGTTCTTTTTTTTTGTTTTTTGTTCAGATGCTCAAAAGTCATTTTAAATAGGTTCAAGTAGCATAATTATAAATATAAGGATAATTTTTTTAATACTTATATGAGAGCCCTTTACAGTTAATAAATATCTGAAGTTTAGGTCCCGGGGACATAAGGATAGAGGAGGCTACTTTGAAAAAAGAAAAAAAAAAATCAATGATGTAACCCACAGATTAAGCCCACTTTGATTTCCTTCTTGTGGACATCACCCAGACTTTCACTAAGTAACAGTATACTGAGTCCTCAAACGTGTTGAACAATGGGCTTTTTCTCAGGAAGGAAAACGTAAAAGTGATTGCACTGACATCGTGTTCATGGGGGAAAAAAGACGTACTAATCCTTGAACTGTCAAGTGTTTGCAGTTTAAGAGTCAGAGTATTGAATGAAAAACAAAATGTTTTATCAGTTTATCAAAGGTACACTTCTGTTATTTGAAACCACCGCTTTATAATAGATCTCAAATCAAGCACAAAATGAATCCAGGCTCATGTGAACATGGCTTTAAAGCAGGATACTTGTGGAATCAAGGAGAGGAGAGCTGTGGTGTTGGGTCAGGGTGATTTCAGTATTCAGAAGCAGTGCTTCGAATATTGACATCCCAGTAACCCATGATGCACCTGGCTGTCTCAAATTCTCATATTTTAAGTGCATGTGTACAGTATGAATGAGGGAGGCTATTGATTTGTTCTGAATGAACTCGCGAACACAGAAGCTTGGCCAATTTCACCGTAAACCCATAAGGACGTGAAACGAAGGATGATGAGAAAAAGACACTCCTGTCCAACTGAGAGGAACGAGGAGATGGGGGACAAGAGAAGAAGGGATTTACCCCTCCTCCATTCAAGTCTCCCCCTCCTCCCTCTTTTTTGTAAAACAAAAAAAGACTAATTAAGTCAGTTTGAGTTTGGGCTTTATGTGTGTGTATGTAATGAGCACATATGCAATAAAGGGAAAAAGAGGAGCCAAAATACTGTAAGTTGTACACAGCCTGTGTGAGAGTGGGGCAGTGAGGGGGGTGGGTGGGTAAAGGTTTGCTCCTTTTTTTCTTTTTTTTTTAGTGTGGGGTGAGGGTTATATGATGGAAGCTCACTCTCTCTCTTTTTCTAGCCTAAGAGGACCAAACTTGCTTTCAGCTCCTCGACGGGAGACGCTGAAATATTAATCGCCACGCTCCAGCCGCAGACTAGTGAACACAATCGCTTCAAACTCCCACCCTAATGAGTGTGTTCATGAATGGCTAATGTGCACAGATGGGGGGCTGATGACTGGATAGATCGCAATGGGGAGGAGACGGAGGGAAATGAGGATGGGAGGGAAAGTGAAATTTTGGCAGTGTGGGCTAGTGAGGGGGTGCAGATGCATGCCATGACCTTTTAAGAGCCTCCTGAAAATATAATTAACACTGGCCCTATGCTAGTGTTTCTTTCCTTTATTGCCTCTCCCACACACACACACATTCTTGTTCACACAGACTATGATTTCTTATTCTCATCGTCTCACCTCCGAGTGCTATCCTATTGTTTACCCCTTGCCCTTAGCACATACGCTCCGTTGAGCTGATGCACAATCGTTTTCTGGGGATTAAACTTCAAAATGATTCACATACTTTCAGGGAACACCTCAGCGTTCCCTGCCATGTTTTCGCAGACGTCCGGAAATAAGTAAAAACATGATTCAACATTAAAACTGCAGAAGCGGTATGTTTTTCCTGGCCCCCTACATGGATACATCACAGAAAGGGGATGGAATGAATTCACAGGGTGTGGAGGAGCAAGGTGAAGACTTCTTTCACTCTTAATACATTTTATATCCACGGAGAATTTAGAGTTACATCACACATGGTTGGTTTGACTCTTAAATGAATCTTAACCTGCTTGCAACAAGGGGCGCATAGACTAAAACACTCTCTCAGCTGGAGGTTGTTGCATCTGACTGTTAATGCATTGCATGCAGATTTTATGGCTTTATCTGACCCACTGGTTTTAAACTGGGAACACATTTATCTAAGCATATTCCCATCCTCATCATAGACTACTCTCCTAATGATGTTGGAGACATCTTGATAAGATGTGAAGAATAGCAGAAATGTAAAATAATGCATGTTCCCAGGACTCTCCATTAGGCCCCCAGATTAAGAGCACCCATGTCAACGCATATACAGACGCACACCAATGCATTAACATGCATAGACTCTCAGCATATAATTAGAGGGATGAGATGCTGTGACCTAATTCCAAAAGCGCTCCATGGTAGTTAGGGATCTCTGCTTGGATTATAACGGGAAAATGTAAGGTGCCTCTCACTGAGAAGTATGGGAATATAAAGGACTAGGAAGTGATGGATAGTGCATTCAATAATAAAATAAAGTAATGATTCAACACATGCTTTCTCCTTTTAAAAATGAACAACACTGAGGTAGCAGACAGTGAGACAACCTCCACCATGTGTAATATGCGGACGTTTTATAGATCCTGTACAATTATGTACCTCACTAGGTACATACTCCAATTTGAAAACTGGCAGCATCACAAACCTGCTCATGCTCACTGTACTTTAAGTGGCTGATTTAAAAAGATACTGATGTTTTAACTTTGCCTAAAAAAAAAAATCAATTTCTGTCTCACTAATTCCATCAGTCAAATTTGCAAAAATAATGTGGATTACCCATGCAGTGTGACACTTGATGCTGTACCTGCAGAAAAAAATGGAAAATCCTGTTCAGCCAGGGGAATTCTTGATTAAAAACTATGTTATACAACATATGTCTGTATTGGCATCTCAAGTTTATTTGCTATCAAGCTGACAAGCTCAAAGACATGTTGGTTGCATCGTTAACTAGCTAGCTACCCTGTGATTACCTTGATGGCCCGGGTCTATCCATCATATAAAAATTCCTGAGGACAGATGCAGCTCGATGAGGGCATATTTATAACAAGTGCATGTCCGTGAGCAACACTTGGGGGAGGCTTGGGCTTGCGTGCAGAGACAGCGTTGGTCACATACTCATTCAAATAGGCACAAATACACATCTGCCAGCATTTTTCAATGGGCTGCTACATGAATGTGAAGCAGTGCTACACCTCTATATGTTTTGTGTGTCTATGTCACGACACTCCTGGAAGGGGGCTGCAGCGTTTCCGCCTGAGCGCGACTGTCAGTGGGCATCACTCAACCCTGCAGTGTGGCAGGACGCGAGGATCATTAGTGGAGACGGAGGGAGCAAGAGAGGGAGCAGAATGGAGGAGAGCAAAGGAGAAAAGGGGAGAGAGGGGCAGTGACTGTGCGAGTCGGGCAGTGCGTCTCTATATCCGTCTTGAGAGCATTACACACAGCAGTGCACTTTCCCTCTCTGTCACGCAATCACCCCACCACATAGACCCCAGAACTGCCCCCTTCTCTGTCATACCCCCCTCCCCCGTCACTTTCCTTCCCTCCACCCATCTTACCGTCTTTCACCCTACATCTCTGATTGACCCTCTCCATTCCTGCTCATCTCTTTTGGGCCATGCCCTCACTTAAGCATGGTGCGCTGCAGCTTTTCATTTTCCAAGCTCCAGATTTATCCACCTACTTCTCTTCTTCAGTAACATCTTTCCATCTCAGCCCATTGCTCCCATTTTCACCCACTCTGCATGACACAGATGATCTTTTCCTAGCACTAAGCATCATTGCTACTTGACCTACTCTTAACCACAGCAAGGAGAAACAACTGTTCCACATGAGCCCATTTTTACTTCTTTTTCCCTTTTGCTTTACTGCATCTCAGCGCTTCATCGCTTGCAGGTATTTGCACCAGGCCTTTGCCATTTCATTCAGAAGATTATTCATCGTGTAGCCAGCAATCCTTCGATTCCTCTGACACTTTGTGTCAGTACGCTTCTTGTCCACAGTCATTTGCATAACCCACCAATAGCCTCCCTCTCTATCATTTCCTTCGCTTACCTTCTTTAGACATAATGATCCTTATGATCTTCTTCTATCTCTCCAGGTGTGCGACCTGTGCTGCAAGGCCCCGTACTGAATACCAGAATCAACATGCCTGACATTTAAACAAGCAGAACAACTTTTATATAGATTGCTATGTTGGCACAAGCGTTAATTCTCGCCTTAGTTTGCTTATTCAGGAGGTTTCCAGGTTCAGGCATCCATCTGTGTGCTTTACTGTCGTAGCATTTATCACACACAGATTAGGCCTATTCTGTGATACATTTGTCCCCAATGAAACATTAACAAGCCTGGCACAGAATGCAGTTTAGCACTACAGCCAGGCTAATGACAAGAGTACAACAGTGTCTCTATCATAAAGATTTTGTCTCACCATTCATTTTCAAATAAGGATTATTAATTCTATGCTGCAAAATTGAGTTTTTTTCCCCAAGCCACCATTTGTACATAAAAGAGGAACAGTTATACAGCTTGTATTGTGTAAAAATTTGCCATAATCTCTTAAGCAAAAGAACAAATTTAACACAGATAAAGTAAGACATTTAAATGCCACCCTTTAGTCTTTGGGTGCAATTAATGTGATTCCCTCCCCCTCCCCCCCCCCCTCCCACCCCCTCGATGTTTTCATTTAATATGCTAAACAGTTCGAAACAATACAAACCTTCATCGATAAAACATTAATTAAATTAACCACTAACACACATAGATATATTTAAGCAGGAACTTAACAACTTCTAGACCTTTAAGCGCTTTCTCCAGCAAACAAAAGAAAGGGGAATGGCTTCCACCAATTTTATTTTATTTATTTGTTTATTTTTTCTCTCCTATAAGACATTCGGAATTTTGGAGAGGTGTTTAGAGATATAGGAAAGACGAGAGCTCAAAGGTGCATTTGCACACATGAAACCCTGACCACAATGCCATCCCCTCAGCTGCCCCCTCTTGCACCTCCTTGCCACTCATCTAGATCTCTCCCCAGCCGGTCTTTGGGCAAGGATCACTTGTAAGGATTTGAGAAAAGACTTCACTAAGCTGATTGCTAAAGGGAAGGGGCAAATTACCATTGCACAACGGCGTAAAAACCTTCTTGGGTCATGGTTTGCCTTATGTAATAGATTGTGTGTACGTGTAACAGTGTGTATGTGTGTCTGTCTGTGTGTGTTCCCGCAACACCACCCCTCCCACCCACCACTCCCACCCCACGCCATTTACCCATTTTGCACTAATTGAGGGATCTTTTTTCGGAAGCTGTTATTGCACGCATTTAATTATTTATTTTGACGGGAAGCAATCTGGTGGCTAGTGAAGGGATCGCGAACATGGTGTTTGTGTGTGTGTGTGTGTGTGTGTGAGAGAGAGAGAGAGAGAGAGAGAGAGAGAGAAAGAAAGGGAGAAAGTGAGTGGGAGGGCAAAGATGACCAAGACCAGGTCAGTATAGCTTTTTTGGCAGGAGGGGCTTAAATGTGTGTGTGAGGCCAAAGCTACTGTAAGCTAACTATGATGCATGTCTGTAGGACTTTGCATGTAAGAACAGTATATAAGAAATGTACTGTTTGTGAATGACTGTGTGCATATGTGTGTGTTGCATCTCAGAGTGCACTGCTTTCTGAGTGCAATGGGACTGCACTAATGGACGCACACTTGAGCTGAAGTGTGCAGAGTGTAGCTGAAGTGCAGCCAAGTCTAGCTTCCAGTCCTGCTTGGAAGCCCTGTAATCTACTCTCTACTATTCTAGCTCTCTTTTCTCTCCCTCCCCATTTTCCTCTCTTCTCACTCCCCGTCCTTCTATCGCTATCTAACAATTTAATATTTTCATCCCTTCTTCACTGACTGAGCCAGCCTCCCCTGTCTCCCCACTGTCTCCCTATTAAATCTCTTTATCCTGGTTCTGAAACTGGAGAGACGCAGATCAGCAGCATCACCGACTGGCTTTGGACTTTACTTTTCTTCTCCTTCCCCTCCTCCCTGCCGTGCAGTGAGGAGAATGAAATAAGGGAAGACGACATGTAACCACCAGTAGTCTTGACCTTTATCAAGCTCCAGTGCCTGAGGCAGGGTGAATGAGACATTAAGAAAATGACTGAGCATTATTAACCCCTACTTACTTACACACACACACACACACACACACACACACACACACACACACACACACACACACACACACACACACACTTGGCACACTGTCTGATCTGAAAAATGGCTCTGATGTTTCTATCCTTGACTGATACTTTTCTGACAGTTAAGGATAAGCTAATGCCAATTGATCAAACTGTGAATAACACCTACATATTCTCTGTCACGTCACTTTAAAAAGGAAAAAAAAAAATGGCAAGACCGGCCCGGCCTGCCAGCTCAGATTGTTTAACTGTGATTGATCCCAGCACTTCTGAATGCCAAGTCCTGTGGAGAATTGATGTTTCATTATAAACCAACTGCACAAGTTCTTCAAATAATGCATCAGCCTCGAAGACTAAGCTAGACCTGTGAGGGCTAGACGCTAACCTTGACAGATGCAGTCTCAGCCAATCTCTATTTCTAATGAGAGATCATTTTATCCTGTCTTCTTTCTCTCTCTCTTTCTTTTTTTTTTCTCCGCCTGTGTGCACGAGCATGCGACTGGCACATGTGCATGTGTGGCCATCCTTCTACTCCAGTCAATCAATGAGCAGAGACAATTCCCCGAGTGACATTTACGGAGAAGAAAGAGAGCCATTTATCACTTTAGTTTTGGGATAATAAAAGAATGACTGAATGAGGCAGTGTGTGTGTATATGTGTGTGCGAGGTAGAGAACAGGCAAGAGAGAGAGAGAGAGAGAGCGCTAAAGATGAAAAGGGGATTTCAAAAGCACATGAAAGGAGCAGGAGAAATGAGCGAGGGAAGAGGGAAATGAGTGATAAAAAGGCTACTTTGTGAGGAGGACTGAGAGTGTGAAATAGAACAAGGGAGGAGAGAAGAGAAGGCCGTGAGTGACTGACAGTGAAAAAGAGAGCATGAAAAAGCAGAGTGGTGGCGGGGGGAAGCCTGGAGTAAGGAAAGGGAAAAAAATGCAGAGACACAGGAAAGAAGATAGAAAAGAGCTCTTGGCACAGAATTGGAAAAAAAATAAAGTGAAAGATGGGGGGGTGGCAGAAGTGGAAAAAAAAGTCCAAGAGAAAGACAGAAAGGTAGAGGAGAGAATAAGGAGACAACGAGGCAGACGTGCTGGGTTCATTCAGGGATATAAGCAGACTCGGAGTTCAGACCTCACACGGTCAGCATACTAAACACCGGACCTAGTGTCCTGACCCAGATTCATGCCACTGACATACAAATCCAAATAAGGACGGAAGACACCCCCCACCCCTGATTTTCCATAGCTTCCATCAACACAAAACGACACAAACTCCCTCCCCCTCATTCCCAGCTGGTCTCGCAGTCACCTCATAACCCAACAACCTCACTCCAATCCTGTAACCTCCCCACACATATGCTGGCTCCCACACACATTTGCTCACACATGGGTTGCTTTACACATACAAATGTACAGGCCCGCAGAATCACGTATCTTTTCCTTTCCTTCCCTCAAGGTTAGTTTCAACTTTTCAGCTCAGGTGAGCCGACATCACAGCTCAGCAGGGTGCTGACCAGTGGTTCCCCGGGATGACCTCCGCAGTTCCATCCATCAGCTCCATGGTCCAGCCACAGCATACGCACCAGCCATTAGCATAAAAAAAAGCATCTTTCCTGCACATAACTGTTGCAACTCCTCCTCACAGCTGCCATCGTTTTTTCTTTTTTTTTTCTATCCACCTGCTCATATCAGTCAGCGTTAACTACATTTCCCTTTGTGAGGCGGCTCCCTCCATCACTCGCCAGTTCCGCCGACCTCAGGTAAACTGATCGACGGCCCTTACGCGCACCACTTTCCCCTCCCACAGTCCTTTGGCTCGTGACAGGGGCTTGATGGACAGGCACACAGAAGCGAGAGACCTGGCACATGGCTGCCAGGAAGGGTCTGGAGATTGGAGCGTTGTGAAATACTCCGTTTAACTCGACGTACATCATCTCTTTCTCGGGGACAGACACGGCAATCTTCATGCACCTAAGCACACACATTTACACACATGCACATGCGCACGGCCATCAATCCCCTGCATACAGGAAGAGATATCAGACGAAGGGAAAAAATTGAATTAGGAAATATGGGCACAGTGATTTGTGAGAAGCCAGTTTTGAGGCTAGGAGAGAAATACAGCTTGGAGCGCACTTCATCTTATAGCACCAGCAAAGGGGAAGAAGCATCTGTGTTGTTTATCTAAAGCCCCCATCTACTTACAATGGCTTGATTTGAAATATTCATATACATGTATGACAAGATCAGGCCCATTATGTTGCACTCTCTGCGGGGCTTCACTGAATGGACTGAATGGAAACCCATCAGTCAGTGTAAATTATGAAAACAAGATACATTACATAAGCCTATAGATGGGCATGAAGAGGAGTATTATTGTAGCGTCATATCAATCATGGCAACACACGTTCGACTGTGTCATCAGTATGATAATAGACTATAGGCTATTTCAAGGATAAACCCACCATTATAATAATTCACAAAGCCAATAACGAAAGGAAAACATATTAGGCTTTGTGTAGTGTGCAACATAAGGCATCACACTGCTCGTGTTTTAGATGGATCTGTACTTATACCCCCAGTCATAATGAATCACACATCATATATCCTACATGGGCTCCAACCAATGATTGTTATTTGCTCATAAATTGATGTTACCATTATGGTAAATCAGAGAATTGTTTAGTATGGAAAGAGTCAGAAAGCTGCACCCCGAGGCAACATCTGTAAGTAACCTCTTTTGTCTGACCAACAGCACAAGTTTGATCTAATTTAGGATTACGATACAATGATAACTAAATATATAAAGATATCAAGATAACTAAATTTCTCATTTAAGAAGCTGGAAACAAAACAACATTTTTTTTTTGACTGTAAATGACAAGACTGAGAAGTATTTTTCTGCTAAACCATGACTTTAACAACTTACTGTTTCAGCTCCACAGTCTGCCACATCATCTGTAGAGGAATTCTCAAATAGCGTATGTTCTGTATCTAATCATGCACATAAATAAAGGCACATTTTTAAGTACATATCAAAATAGCATGTTCATAGGATGTTATGCTATTAAGGCGTTCAATAATGTGGAGCAGGCTAGCCGAGGGCCATCTTGCTGTGACATGGGTAAGTACTGGAGACGGAGCAGAACAGAATGGAGCAGAGCAGGCCATGTAGTGGTGGAGAAAAAGACAGAGAGAGTCAACCCAGCGTGACTACCGTCTGCCTGAGTGGAGCAGCCTGCCTGCAATTAAGGTGGAATCAGGGAGAAATCTGCGCTGCCTTGATAATGAGCCTCGTCTGAATTATTAACGAGAGCTGTTCCCCCAGGACCCGGGCTCCCACTGAGCCCATCAACCCCCCCCCCCCCCTCCCTCCCAACACACCCACATGCACACAGAGACACACAAACACGCACTCACACAAGGAGAAGAGAGAGAAACACACTCTGAAACATCCATATCCGCACACCACAACAATGACACATTGTGCACGCTGACACACATATGAGCAACAAGCATGCCGCTGCACACGGAGAGAAAAATTTTTTAGCACCACGAGGGCTCAAACATTTTTATTCACAAGCTGAAGTGATATCCAAAGCCATTTAATACATTTGCAATACAAACATTTCTCTAGGACATAATAACTCCATCCTCTAGCCATCAGATCAGACGTGACACACTTTTCTCTGTATTAGAATGATTTACTTTGACATAGCGGTTGAAAAATCCCAGAAATCTCAGATATTAGAAAAACTATTGTGTGAATCCTATCCATTGAGCCTACACTACTGAATCATGTACAACAACTATTTTCTAAACCGCATCGGGGAGCACCATACTGAGGCATTTCATTTCAATCCCCGTTATTATACGATGAGTCACTCATTGTGTATTAGTCATTTTGGAAAGTGTTTATGGCCTTAAATTAAAAATGTTTTATTCTAAGAAGTTTATTTTAGGAGTAATAATACTATTAATTCCACCGACCTCCTTTTATTCTTGTTCAACAATCCCTCTAAACTAACAGACTGTAATGGTGAATATATTTTATTAACAAGACCACAAGTCACACTGTTCCCTGTGTCAGTATAATGTGGTGGGAAGGTTAACTGAGTAGGAACATAGTGGCTTTTGCTCACTTTTATTGAAATGTGGGCACTGTAGGTGTATGCTCGGGGACTCACTGTGTGCCCAGCAGCACTACCCTGACATAGCTTCACTCTGTTCCCTTCCCCAATTTCAGTGCGGGTTCCATGAAAATAAAAAGAGATATGTCCTAATCACAAAGCACTGATGTAACACTCAAAGCCCCCCGCTCCCCATCAAATCTCCATGGCATCAACCTTACATGGCCTCAGAGTGAAACACACACCACATTCTGTCCATGCAGCTGTGAACAGTTTGGCCAAAATATCCGCGGAGAGCTTACCAAACAGAGCCACGCCTTCCTTATGAGCCAATCGCCACGAGACAGACAGCTTTCAAAACAGACAGCAAAATGGAAGTGCAGAAAGTAGCTTCCTCACTCGGGTCAGCCCCCTCCCCCCCCCCCCCCCCCCCCCAAAAAAAAATAAATAAATAAAAAAAATGGTTCACCCCACCCAAGAACAGAGTGTTCCTCCATGGGTGGTTTGAGGAGGCACAAGTGTGTTGTGTGTTTCGTGCAAATGTGTACGCCTGAGGGAATGGTGGAAACCATCACCCTAAATAGTGCAACGGGAAAAGAATGACAATTTCTTTATGCTTCACTATGCATATGGGGAAGAAAAGGGAACCGAGTATTTAATATTTTGAGAAATGTCACCAAAGAAGAAATGTAAAAAAAAAAAAAAAAAAAGGCAAACGCGTGGGTAATAGCCTTGGTATTAAAAAATGCTTCAACTGTTGAAGTTCAACTGAGAACGGCATCCAAATTAATTCAACCCTGTCGAATTGGGAACTTGACGGCCTCATCCTCCAAAAGACTCAGAAGCTGAGACGAGCTGTGCTGGGTAAAATCCAGCATTGTTATCCTATTATCTCTGAGATAATGTGAGATATGAGATTTCCCTTAGATAAGAGGAAGCATGCTGCTTAAGGCAGTGTAGATCACTGGTAGGAGACTGCTAAAGCTCAAAATCCTGACGCCATAGCTCCCTTGAGAAAGACTCCACACCTCAACTGGCATTCGTACGTAAAACCACTAATAAAAAAAGAATGCATAGAATGTATAATGAATAGATGGATAGACAGACTAGAAGAGAAAGGCAGGTAGATAAAAGAGGTGATAACATGGGTGTCTGGTAGAAAGAGTGATAAGAGAAAGCAAAGTAATATCAAAGGCAAAATTATATTGTTTTTCATATTACTGTCTCCTGATTGCTGTCTCCCATATTTGAATGCGTGCCCATGCTTTGGTAATTTGCATGTACATTAATCATTTTCACTGAGAAATGAACTGCCATGGCTGCCTGAAGGCTGCAGGGAAAAATGCAGTGAGAATGGGCTTCTTGGCATCAGATACCAGGTTCAAGCTGAATATACTGCCTGAATGCAACCTGGCTCTGGGTGAAGGAGGCACGGGGAGATGTAAGGTGTTCATAATCCTACACCATAAATCTGTCCAGCATGCATCATATGCTCTCATTTTGTGAGTGTGTGTGTGTGTGTGTGTGTGTGTGTGTGTGTGTGTGTGTGTGTGTGTGTGTGTGTGCCTGAGTGTCTGTCGCACTCTCAAATTACTCTGCTCCCCTGAGCCAAGACAGAGGATAAAATATGAATCAGCTGAATTCTAGGATAGTTTCCAGTCTTCCCAGACTCTCCTCGGCCATACAAGCGTACGCACATATAACAGACGTATGCACACAACTCTACGCACACACATTGGAAGTTTCAAGTCTCTCCATATTGTGCTTAAGAGTCTGTCACACATTCTCGGCTATACATTTGACATTCATATCCCTCATATTTGCCAAGTGTCTCTCAGCAGCTGCTAGAGCGTTTGTATTGTGACAGGATTACGAGAGTCTGTCTCTCTTTACCTATAAATCAATTAGATAAAGTTATATAGTCGTACTCTGTTATAAATACTACTGTCTGTTGAGACAGGGGTTATGCGCCTTTACAGGAGATAAGATTATACATATACCTAGAGACATTTTTCCTTTCTTTCCTCTTCATTTCTCCAAATGCCATTTGTCTTTCCTTTGTACTGCTGCAGTCACTTTTCTGTCACACCTCCTGCTTTTTTTCTTGAGAGCAATCTTTCAGGCAAACCATCGATGGTTTGACTGATTTTTTTTTCCTTTTTCTTTTGCGTGTGTGTGTGTGCATGAACTTCTGCCCTTGTGGCCATGCACAGACCTCTACCTAAATACACTTTATAAATAACAGTCTAATTGCTTTGGATTAAAGTGTCTAAGTGACTGCCTTGCACCCTTGCCAACTTGCTGCACAGTCCCCTGGTGTCTGGCCACTCCAAGTATGAGAAAATTTCCTGGCAGAGCACGCACAATGAGGAAAAACTATATGTTTAAAGTAGACGGAAAAAGAAAATTATTCCACATCAGTGCTTATTAGTTGCAATTACATAGAGAAATAAAGCATACTTAACATACTTTAACATACTTAATACACCAAAAGCATTGCTGTATTATGGATTTGTGAATTCCATAACCACCCATGCTGGCTTATACAATAAAACAACACCCCAGAATCCCAATGGCATCTTCTAACACCCTTGATGTTAATGAACTTGTGGGAGCCTAGAGGGCAATCCCGACACCAAGTGGTACCCTGCCATTAGAGGCATTATGAAGTCAAGAGTAAGACTATATACCATTCACCGCAGTGACATGCTGTCAGACCAATCAGCAGCCCCAAGCACACACTCCAATAGAAGTAGACAGCCCCTCCCCCTGCACTAGCCCCCACAACACTACCAACCCTGACGCTTTGTTGCAATTGACATGTGCTTCTCCCACGCACAAATGCAGAATGTGTCTACATGCACTCACGGATGCTTATACTCAGATGTAAGTAGCCTTGAATACATAAAGGACACACATATATGGAGGAGATTCAGTATCAGTCACTAACATCAGTTCAAAATCCCATTAATTTTTGGGTTGGATCAGTTTATATACAGAAAACTAGAAAATAAAAGCCAGTGAAGTTGCCACTAATCTAATAGGGGTTCACAAGAACACAGTTCTATCCTCCCTCCACTAAGGAGCTGATTAGGAAGCCGTGACCTCAGAATATTGCAGCCTTCCTAGAAGTCAGAAGCCATTAGGTATTTATAGGAGCTTAATGGCACTGTCTAGGTGTACTGGCTGTCTACTACCCAGCATCAAGCCAGCATCACATCCTTTCCGATTGCAGTCACGGCAACACAATCTGCTCTATAAGATTTTTCTAGAACCGCTATGTTCAATAACAACAGCCTCGAGAGATTTCAATATCTTTAAGTTGGTTATCCCCCAAAGCATGACCACTCCTTTCAAGAAAACCAACCTCCACCTTTGAACTTCGCATTGAAACTGCAAACTTATACCACTTAATTTCATTTGATTGCATCACCGTATTATTTTTGTTTTGTTTTCCCTGTTTCTCTGCCACTATAGAAAAAAAAAGAGTTTTACATGAAAAGCTCTGCTCATACAATATTGTTGATTGGGATCAAAATGTCATGAATACTCCCAACTCACAAATACTACTGTCAAATTTAATTGCTTGATGTGGTTGTAAAATTATATGTATCAGAGTGCACCTGTTTTATGCACACGTACAGTAAGAGAGAAGGCAGATGGATTTGGGGTCCATGTGGCTTCATACTGACATATTTATTATGGATTGGACATCCTGTGATTTCATATGCAACTCTTATATATTGAGCCACAGCTACTTGGAGATGAATGTTGTGTTGCATGTACAGGTATGCTGCTGGGCGGCAGTATTCCACCAGCTGTTTGCTTGGTTCCTTTAGATGAGCTGCACATGTGACTTCTAAGTGTATGTTTATATTACCTCTCTGTCTCTGACCAAAACCAGGTCAGGCCTGTTACTGACATTACGGCTGCCTGCTGTAAACGACTTACCTAATCCCCCATCATTACCTGGAATGGGCCCCACGTCTCGCCTGTGGCCTGAAATAGCACAGGACCTCAGACTGCCACTGTCAACACCCTTAATTTGCAGTTTCATAAATAGCATAGTAGGGCTTTGGCGCGAAAGATAAAGAGGCCCCGTGGTTGCTAGTGTAAATGGAGAGCTAATGAAGAAGTCTACCTGAGGCCACACCTTAACAGTCATTTCAGTTTAACAGGACAGGCTTAAAATGAGAGTCAGGTGCTACAGCTAAGGCCCCCACCCGGAAAAAAAATGAGACTCAGCTCTGGTGACAGACTATGTTTTGAAAAAAGGTTAATTCCTCAGAAGGATAAGACAAATGCAAGTTGAAGTCATGCCATTACTTTGATAGTTGTTGATATGTCATGGTGTAAGTGGCACACCCTGTGGATGAATAGAAATAATGTGAAAGTATTTAACAAGATAAATTTAGCACCAAGCATTAGGTTGGAAGAGAAGTGTGGTTGCTTAACATGAAGTTAATGTGAAAGATCTCTTATCTTGTCTAATCATCTTGCTTACATACACATAACCTACTGGCACTGCATCTACAAAGAGCAATAACACTCAGCACGTCTTTTCTGTATCGACATGAAAATCAACTAACATCTAGTCTCAAAGCTCAGCTCTGCAAAGTTACACCATCAGGACAAGCACTGCTGCCCTGCTGATCCCTCTGCCCCCTCTCGCTGTCCTCAGCTGCCTATAATGAATAGAAACAAGATGAGGCTGGGAGCAGGGGCTGATAACATGGGCAGATGTCCAGGAGGTTACTCTAGGCTCTCAGCCAGACAGGCGGTGGTAGTGGACTGTGGTCAATTGTAGACGCCCCACTAAATATTTACATGGTGGTCAGTTGACCTGTGATCTGCTACAAGTGTCACTCCATTGATTCTTAGATATGTTTTAATCATAACTAAAAGATCTGGACTTTCTCTCTGCATGAAACTGCATGGGATGATTTTCTCTGTTTGTCTATTATTAGCAGCATGTACTGAGATTCATCGTGAACCGCTGTGGTCTTATTCCCACTGAGGGGATTTTATGCGCTATTATGAACACTGCTGCCCATCATGACCAGGCTCTCTGCAGCTGGGATGAGAAAAGCCCCTTTTCTCTTTCCTCTCTCTGTCTCATTTTTTTCCTTTTTTATATAAAGACGTAACAAGTGATTCCACTCCACTCTGTTACAATTTGCCTCAGTGATATATTAAAATGACTGACGGCAGTAATGAACTAAGACAAGATAACGCATGGCACCATTCATGCGTAACAGACGCGGAATCCCACGGTAATGTGTAAGTCACGCGGGGTGAAAGAATCATAATAGCTTAGTGAACAAGAATAATAATCGATATTATCACTGTGATTATCACAACCT
The DNA here is from genome assembly GCF_963576455.1 of Neolamprologus multifasciatus. Lineage (NCBI taxonomy): Eukaryota > Metazoa > Chordata > Actinopteri > Cichliformes > Cichlidae > Neolamprologus > Neolamprologus multifasciatus. The sequence goes on from NC_140449.1 coordinate 24,997,486, forward strand.
TGTCACGCTGGCCCGGCTGCTTTATTTCTTACCTTCCAGCCAGCTGAGCTGTTACTGTCGCCCTTATCCTTGAAATAGGGCACATAACGGACCATCCAGTCGTATATCTGTGACAGTGTGAGTCTCTTTTCTGGGGTGCTCTCAATAGCGCGGGTAATGAGATCCGCGTAGGACTGGTTCCCCCACGCGTTTCGCCGGGAGGATTTGGCTTTGCGCAGGGGTCCGGTGACATCCAGAGCCGCGCCAGCCAAGCATGGGTGCGTCGCGCCTGTGGGTGCAGGGGCGCCGGCTGGATGCTTCAGCTCTCCCGGCGTTCCGCCCACGAGCCCCGCTCTGCAAGCGGGGATGTCTTCCGGTTCTACCTTGATGCTGGCCAGTGGAAGACCTACGTTCACCTCGTGTCCACCGGGGAAATCCTGTGGACAAGGCAGCGGCCAGGTGCATGAGCGAGGGCGGCTTTGAGGCTCGAAATCCGAATCAACCTGATGAGCGTCTAATTCGTCGTCCTCCATCATCAACATTTACCCTTCAGTTGAAAAAAGAATAAATCAAACGTAGAGCAAGGGTGGGGAAATACCTCCACGATTCACGTATCCCGCTGTCTTCACGTAGGAATTTGCCTTGTAATATGGCTATTAAGCTCAGTCTGAATCAATAATGGGCAATTCAGCGGAGTAGAAGAATCATGATGAATGAAAGAAAAATCATAGCCTCGCGTGTAGAGATAGCAGAAGTAATAAAAGTAATAATAATTTCTTGTCCATTTTACCTGAAGTAAATTCTCTAATGGTGACTGAACTATTTATTTGGCAGTCCGCATCACCTTAAAACATTCAAACCCGTGTCAGTCTTGGGGGCTTCTCAATCCAGTTGCAGCAACAGATGATCTTTCAGATAAGGACAAAAGCAGCCGTCGATAAATCCTCCAGAAGACAACAGGAAGAAACGGGAAAGAGGGGGGAAATCACCAGGGCTGTGTAGAGAGCATCCACTGAGGCGATAATGCGTGATTACCGTGAATTATTAAATCTTCCAGTCTGTACGGATTAAGCTGGCAGCGGCACATTCAAGTCCATTCAGCCTGAACAGCACCCAACTGTCTGCAATTATAATGAAGAGGCGTGCGCTTGTGACGAATCGATAAATTCCCTGTCTGAAAAATATAAAGGAGGGAAAAATAGTCCGGCAATCAAATCTCGTATCCACTCGTCGGGATGATAAAATTGGCTTTTATCACACCTCCTCTTGCTCCCCTCTATCACCCCTTGCCTTTTCTCACTCACTCAGATCCCACACATGTTCTCATTTGCTTACAACTCGTTCCGTCGATGTGAACCGAGGATGACGCGCCGGCGCTGTATAGTAGAGATGCTGCCAATTGGAGTGCGCTCACGAAATCAATACTCTCCAAACATGATTACAGCGAAATCCCGAACTCTCTCTCTCTCGTTCTCCCTCTTTTCTCTGCTGCTCTCCCTCCTCTCTCCTGCGCCTCAGTTAGGCTACTAACGAAGGGGGCAAAAACCCAAAATTCTTAATCAAAACTCCGCATAATGATCTTTGTGGCGGAGCGTCACATGGCGCTTTGTGTGCCAGCCTCCGTGTCCAGCCCTAATAAAACAAGACAATGTGTAACGCAGAGAAAGGAAAAATTCCTGCACAATTGCGACACGGGTTTTTCTCTTTAAAAAAAAAAGTCTGAGCGTAACAAATTGTCGCGTGCACGGTGTGCAACGTCCAAATGCCCTTCAGGGAGAACTTACGGCGCCCGGCTCCGCTGATTATTTGCGGGCAATACCTCAGTGAGTGTAATTTTCTATGCCGATTAGACAGATTTAGTTCAGATTAACCGAGATTAGTTAACCCTAGATTTTAATCCGGGGGGGGGGGGGGGGTGCTTCAGATGCCAGAATGAAATATATATATATATATCTCCTCCATACTTCACAGAAATGAGGGTTAACAAAAGACTTACATATTGTCATTTCAAAACGCATTTGCATCAAAGACACTCTGCCAGGCGCATTGAGCTCCGGTCAGACCCGTGTGCGCAATTCTTCAGCTGCACTGACCGAGGGGTCGAGGCGTTGGGGTCACCGATCCTTTATCCTCCCACCTTCTTCTAAGAGCTGACGGCTGGGCGGGGACAGAGTCACAGGTGCTTGAATCCGATTGGCCATCTCCCCTTATAAACACTAGGCTACCTGACGCTTTTACCGGTATCAATCTAAGAAAGATTTGTGGAACTTACATGTTTACAGAAACACTGCCTGACAGCTTTAGGCGGACTCACGCATGCAGTGTTGATGGTTGCTGTAGGGAGAGTATTACTTATACACTTATTCATACCTTAAAACAGTCCTGCTTCTGTAGATTCTCACTTCCAGTAAAGAATTAAAAAATGAATAAATAAAAACTAATATTATTTAGAAGTGAGGCAGGCACTCCAAGCAAGCATTTTAACAGCTATAACCTGTGGGGGCTTTTTGCTGTCAATCCATTGCCATCAAAATATTTAAAAGAGGAAAAATGCATTTCACTACAATTATACATCATCTACAGACCCTTGGACCCAAATTTAGACGTGTGTATTCTAGTCACTACACTTTAAAATAAACACGCTCATTTTCAATGACACATCCATAATCAAAACAGCCCCTGTGCAGAAAGGTGTCTCAAACTGTCTGAGGACTCCACCTTTTTCCTGCGTTCAACTGTGCATGGACAGGAGCAGTACTTAAAAGTTGCACAACAAGGCCACACTGTGCACTCAGACATGAGTGATGTTGAGAAATATGCGTCAAAAATAGCACGCTTTTAAATGTGGGAGGATGTGTCATATAGTGTGTCACGGAATGACTTAACGTTCAGCATCAGTACAATCACATGGTTAAAATGCCATGTTGCTAATAGTTTGTGTGTAATAAGCCTAGAAACCCTATTTTGACTACAAATATAATTAATGGGTGATGGTTTATTGTATTTTGATTATTGCATGCCAAGAATTTCAATCAAACCAGAGGTGGAGCGAGTCAAGCCTCTCATAGCCTCTAGTCTCCGAGACAAGGTTCTACTTGAGATGCTTCCCCTGGAACGCTTATGAATGCCACAATTTTGGTGACACTCGAGAATACACAATGTGTCTTGATTATAAATGAAGCGAAAGAAAAGTAATTGTGACTATCAAAAAAAAAGGCAAACAATCAGATCCAGAGACCCACAGCAGGAGTGAGTCTCAAGAGAAAAAGGGAAAAGCAAAGAACTAAGAGTCAAAGACAAAGGCTCTGGCAGCACAAGTTTAAAAACTACAACTTCAGTCCCTTCCAGGCTGATGGCTAAGTTGTCCCCATACCAGACATACCAGAGGCAGCAAGGCTGGCTTAAAGCACTGAATGGCTGATCCTAGAACAGCGTGTTCTGCACAGCAATAATCACCTCAGTCAGCCACAAGCAAGGCAGAGCACCACATGAACAACAAGTCAGAGCTTTGTGCCTGTTATTTTGCATGGTTAGAAACTGTTCTGGAATTTCTTTCAAATAAGGAAAGGGACACTTCCCCCCCAACTATTTCTATAATACCTTTACGGATTTCTTTGTCCCTGGCATTTTAGCCATCACTTACAACCTTGTGGTGTTGTGCAATTTATCCCTGCACCCCATTCTGCCCAGCACGGTTGGAAGTAGAGGAATCTAGAGAAGCCACAAGAACACCCTAGGGAGATCTATGTCTGTCTGGGAAAGCACCTCCTTTGGTTCTCCCTCCCCTCTCAGCAAATAACCCACACTCTCTAACAAGCATATGGGTTCCCAATGACACAGGAAGGAGAGGGCTCATATCCAAGTATTGGGAACATTTCTGAGTAGGCGACGCTGGATTTCACCCCTTCTTGGCTTTGACCCAAAGTAGGCTGACTTGAAGACTTCCTGCCCCGAGCCAGTGCCAGATTTCTGTGGCATCTTCACTGCCAACTATGAACAGAGGCAGCAAAGACAATTGGTGCCAAGAGTTTTAATTAAGACTGTGTTGTAAAGAGGAAAGTAAAGGCATGTGCAGGTAATGGCTTCCATCCCTGTTTCAGAGGGCTAACAGAATATGATTAACTAACACAATCTTAGCCTTAGCCAATTAATTATATTTAACTGTTAAAAACAGAGAACGACCAAATGGTCCAGAGAGGGAAATCAGCATGCACCGCTCTCATGCTCAAAGCTGAAGAGAGTGTAATTGTGTTATAATAAACTGATGCCAAAGATTATTAAAGGCTATGTTTTCAGACAAAATGCACATGCACAACTAGAAGAATAAATTACCTTTTCCAGTTAGTGTCCACAGTAGAATCAGCCATTTTAGGGGGTGGATCAATTACCACTTTGAAAATTAAATACTGTCAAACTCTGTTGGTTAGAAACAAATAAGCAATAATGGCAAAACATTGTTGTTTGAAGAACTTCAGTGAGACTTGTACTTTGTTTTCTTTTGGTTATTCTCTTCTGACATTTTACAGACTGGATGATCCATTAAAAGAAAACTGATATTCCTGGAGCTGGGAGTAAGCGATGAAAAAGAATATACCCTTCTCTGCGTCATCAAATTGAAAAATTAATCGATGATGAAAGTATTTCAGGCTTCAGGCATTATGAAATAGTATTAACAACCCAACAATGAAAGTGAATAAGATTAATAATCATTCGAGTACTGCAACCTTAACCATATCACGTTCTGAAAGGGTGTCGCTCTGGTCTCAGTTTCTTGAAATAAACCACAGAACAGATCATATTGCCTCCAGCAATGAGTTAAATCTCTTACTTGTGCAAGTCAGTGGCTGGCTACATCCACAATAGCCAAGTAGGCTTGATGCCAAGACACTGATTAGCCTAACTATGCCTCTGTTCTCCAGGCAATGCAGTGCTGAGTGGAGGTGCAGTGGGAGTCTAGCTCATCACCAAAGAGCACTGTGCTAAACACAAGTTTAAGTGGAAGAAAGCCAGTAGACTGTAGTGTATCCATGCTGGACATATAAAGCCTTGGGCAAGGAGGCATCTGCCTCTTTAATACATAATTCACTCAGAGCTGAAACATCATGCTTTAGTCCTAAGGGCCGGCAGTCTGCTTCTGGTTGTTGGAACATAAAACTGTCTCCATCAGATAATCCAGTCTCACTGACAGGCAACTCATGTGTACCAAGTAGCAGTTCAATTTAACTTTAACTTCCAAACAAGATTAGAAAAGTACACATTTTTAACATATTAGTAAATGTTCAAAGTTCGTTTTGTTTTGTTTTTCAACTTGCACCAAATGTATGTGGAAGCACTGCCATCTCACCTTTCCACCTCAGTGAGTTTGTCCTCATCAGCCATGATACGCAGGTAGGTCAACATGTAGAGACAGCCATCTGCCCTGGAGCTCTCCCCCTCAGACATGCACGCGGTCACTTTACATCTCAATCTCTGCAAATGCATCTTCCTGTAGGGGTATTATTAGAAGCACTCATGCCTTATTACCAACATTATTATCATAACTGACAGGATGTGCATTAGTTACTTTGGTCTCCGCAGTTAGATCGGGCCATAATGTTGACACACTACTGCATGGGCCTTTCTGGATTTCGATATTAACAGTGGAGAACCTGAAGCAGACGTAGTGCTTTCATGTGTAATAGTCCCAGCTCATGTTCCCATGAAAGAGCCACTAATGGGTTAACAGTAGAAATGAGAGGGGAAAGAGAGGGAAAATCAATGCTTTTGTTGAGGGGAAGAAAGGAAGGCTTTCACAGGTCTATGTATCATTAAGCAATTGAGAAAGCTAATTAGAGTGGGGGGAAAGATGTGCAGATCTCACAGCTAATTATTTCCATGGCAACCACAGCTCATGTAGATGATGTGAGGTAGCATCCAATTTGCTTCAATCAGGATATTTACAAGAAGAGAAACAGAGACCCCTAGTGGGATGAAGTGAACATATCCATGAAAGCTGAGTGTTGAAAAGAAACTTTAAATGTAAAAAGGATTCCAATAAACTGAAAAATACCCAAAATCATACATCTCAAATTCTGTTTTGAGATGTTGATACATGAAAAATATTATCTAGTTTGTTATCATTTGCAAAAATAAACAACTAAAATCATTTTTCGGCTTTCCAGGAATTCTATTGATTGTTAGCACAAGTATACGATTGCCTACAGCCTAACTTATAGAACCATGATTTGGTAGAAGTTAGTAGAATGCAGTGATGTTTAACAGTATTAGCCGAAATGTTCTCTATCTCATTAAAATTTGACCAAACAGTAACTGTTAAATCAAGACTATATATAGACTCTATTTCATTTTATTAAAAAAACCAAACAAACAAACAAACAAAAACAAAAAAACATACAATGGTTATGCACATTAGTTCTCTGATGGAAGTGACAAGTGTTTTTAAAAGTGGGGCTTTATAGTTGACAATGAGGACGTTACATATTAGGCATCTATGTCTCTTTTCCCTGCTCTTTGTGTCATACCTGCAGGTCAGTGTCTCTTTGAAGCACACAGTAAAGCAGCCACAGAGGACAGGATGAATCTTTGCTTCCATTCACACAAAATCTGGAAATTCCACAACTTCCCACATGGCTTTTCCTTCATAAAAGTGTGACCATGTTTAATTTTGCTTTAGAACATAAGCATTGTGAGACAACACAAAAAGAAAATATTTTATTCCTCCAAGTCACCACTTTGTTTAGTCTCCCCACCCCCTTTATTCAAAAACTAACCCACTTGAAAACAACCTCCCTCTCTATAACATCAGCTATAGCTCAGGCAGTTAACTAAAATAGTGCAAGGAGGCTGCCAATCAGTTCTGTTCAATGCTGCAAGCCCCAACACCAATGTTACTGAATTTTCAAAATATACTGCCCTGAGAAGGAACTTTTTTGAGAGTGAAATAATTCCCTCAGAAGTTGACTTAGACCTGGTTCCTCTGGTGGAAACTCATGGAGTCACTCCCAAGGTTCCCAGTCACCCAGGGAGAGTTCCTTTTTGTGGAAAACTGGCTAATGTCTCTGTTTGCTAGGGTCAATCTTTTCCAAGTGAACCAGGGGTTTGAGTTGCTCAGCAAAGCTGCGCATGTCCTCTGACACAGTGTCTTGTCCTGCAGGAGCCAACACACTCAGCTCCACCAGGTATGAAAGTGATAGATGCTCAGTGTTTTCTGTATTCCCTGGTACAAGTATGCGTGACAGCTTACTGACCACAATTTTCATTGCACCTTTACGAAATATGTGTCCATTGCTGACAAACTCATGGTCCATGCGGAAGCCCATCTCATTGAGGAACTCCGGAAGGCTGTGAGTGGCAGCAACATCAACACAGTTGCGTACCAAAGCGTGGCGACTCTTGTCTCCCACTTCAGATTGACCAAGGTAGCGTAGGTGCCATGGAGCAGTTGGGTGGGAGAGGGAACGGCGGGCACGCAAAATGAAGGGATTTCCTTGCTGGCCTTTGAGAAGGTAAACCAACTCATGATCAGTAAAAGTCTCAGGTTCCATGTTGTCGCACAGACCTCGAAGGCGATGCAAGAGGCTTTCCAGGGCCTGGTCCAACACACTCCCTGATTAAATAAAGTACACAAGGAACAAATACAAAAAATTACATTTGATCTGATGGCCAGGACTCTATACATATTATATTTATAAATATAGTCTCCACTATCTCAGATCGTCCATAGTTTGTACATATATAATGATTGCTTTGACATTTTTGCTTCATATATCAAATACCTCAAGGATTTTCCTTTAAAACAAATACACATCCACCCACTTTCAGGGCACATGCAGTAATATTTTAATCCTAGTGTAAATTATAAGACAGTTCAGTAGGTCATGAAACTCCTTTTGATTTATTAAACTTATCTCAATAAATCAAAAAGATTTTCACTGTTGTAATTAGAATACCATCTGAAACCTGCAGAATTTAGAATTTTGGTCTATTTGGATTAAACTATGCATTACTATTTTTCATTTTTGTGGTACAACTTCCCATTTGCTCAATCCAGCATGAAATTTAAACCCCCCCAAAAAGATTTGATTTCATTTTTATAACTAAGAAATAATTTTCCATTTTGCATTATTGTGAAATTCAATTGTATACCATTAAAAATTGGTGTGCGTTTAAATAGACTTTACAGATTGGATCTGCAGATCTGGATATGGAAATCATATGCATTTAACTTTATTATCTTTAACAGATATTTGTGTTCAAACATCTGGTATGTATGACAAAAAAAAAAAGCTGGAAGAGGGTCAATGGTCTATATTTCAAAGAAAATATGTCTTGAAAAGTATTTGATAAAACTTCACAGCAATCATACATGGCCAAACTTTGGACCATACATTTTTTAGGCAAAACTGCGATTGTCCAGGAGAAGGCCCACAGTATTCTACAATAGAGTGACCAAGTTAAGAAATAAGGTTTTAAACATTGTAAATGCACCATTTTAAAAATTATTTATAATAATATTATAATAAGAATTTAGCTGTTATTTAGGCGCTAGTGCATAATAATTTAGGTCAAAAGTGACATATGTAGCACTGTTCACTTTCACACCAAAGGCTGTTGCTCATGTACCTTTACTCATTGTGCTGAACAGTTGCACAATGCAACTATTAAATGATTATTGCTATTGTTTTGCATTTTTGTTACTATAAGCTACTATCTGTAGTATTGCCACTATCAGTACTATATGCTATGTATAACACTCAGGGCTTGTTAGTTATTTGCCTGTTACTTGCTTCAGCTTCGGTGGATGCATGATATCTTACCTTGTAACAGATACTCCATCATGTTAATTGTGCCCCCAGTGACAGGCATTACAGTAACAGGTGGCGCCTCCATCTTTCCTCGGGTACTTTGAGGTTTTTGAGCCTAAAGAAAGAAAATTATATGCAGATACATATATATACATGTCGGAACATCTGTTGGAGCAATGCCATCATTAACAAAAAATTTTAACCTGTCGCCATAGGTAACAGAGTTTGTAACTTTTAGCTCGCTAGTAGCCAGTGATAACGCTTTCTAATCTAGGTGTAAATCACTCGAAACAACAGTTATAGTGCATTATTGTCTACGAAACCACGAAGAGCAGTAGTCGAGGAAAAAGGGTAAATGTTTTAAGTGTTCGTTCTCGATAACGTTTTAATACTATTGACCAAAGGCCTAAACGGGGTTCTGAACACACGGCTACTACTACACAGCTACTTGGTTTCCTAGTAATTAACCGGAACGTTACTTAAGCTACAAGGCTAAACGTTTCAATGTTATTACAGAAACATTAAAAATATATTACCTTTCAAAAATAAAGAAGCGAACGCGGAAAGAAATAAACGTCTTTTTAGTTATGAAAGAAAAAGTGAACACAGTTAGCAACAACAATGAATGAGAAGCGTCTTCCTTTGGTGTGTCAAATCGGTAGACATGCAACTTTGAGGCTCATTACAGCCACCTACTGGTAGTGTTAAAATATCGACAGCAGGTCATCCGTGTATAGAATAAAAAGAAATGGACATGGACGTCATGGACAGACAGGCTTTTTAGACTATAGGTACTCTGCTTTTATTAACACAGGCTATACGAATGGAATATCAGTACTGTGAAAACTATTACTGCTTTGATTTCAGACTCCTGTTGCATCTACCTTTAGAATCCACCACCTACCTGTTAACTGGTGTGAGTGTGTGTTGTATTTAATGTTGATGTGGGCAATGCTGACAGCCCTGGAGGTGTAAATGTCATATACTAATGAAAAGATGATCCTGTGATTTATTGTGCAGTTTTTCTCGCACAATAGAGTGTTCCTGTCTTGAGTAGTGCAGCTGGGCCCTGTTAGTCATCTTAGAAAGTACAGTCAATGTGCTCTTCACTACCTGCTGGGTGTTGTGACACCAGGTGAAATCCAACCTCATGTGTGTCCTCTACCTCTGTTTTGGAGTGTCTTTCCCTCAGATCGCCTTGCTCTTATCTACATTTAGGGCAAGATTATTTTCCTGACACCAGGCCACTAGTCATTTCACTTCTCTTCTCTATGCCATCCCTGCCAGTAATCAGCCCAATTAATTTAGATTCATATGCAAATTTTATAATTCTGGTATTGATTAGGGGGGTGCTCACACTCATATGTGAAGAGAGCATGTGGCAGAGCACTCAGCACATGCCCCTGAGTAATACCAATGCTCACAGTTCTGATGTTTGATATCTGGTGTCCAACTCTGACTGAGTGCGGTCTATCTTACAGGAAGTTCAGAGCTCAGTTACAGAGAAAGGGTGTGAGTCTGACTAAGAGCAGCTTCTCAGAGAATCTGACAGCATTAAATGCAGCTTCAGTCAACTAACAGCATTAGTTAGTTAGTCAACTAACTAACTATCCCAGCTGTCGCCCTATGACAGCTGGGATAGGCTCCAGCACCCCCCGCGACCCTGAAAAAGGATAAGCGGAAGCGAATGGATGGATGGGTGTTACCTTCTAGTGGACTCATTCTGTATGTGTGCATAAAGTAAATAGTCCAAGGTGGCCAGGACAGTCTTTTTGATCCTTTTTAAACACTTCATCACAATTGATGTGAGTCCAAAAAGATGATGGTCGTTTAAGCATGTGGCAGTATGTTTCTTGGAGAGGGCCACACTAGTAATGGACTTAAAGGATGGGCAGATTGTATGTCTATGAATACACCATCCAGCTCTGATGAGCAGACCCTGAGTGCATGCCTGGGGATATTATTTGGGCCAGCTGCCTTATTTGGGTTTGTTTTCATTAGAGCTGTGCACACCGCCACCAATGACAGATCGTGATGCAGTGGTTTGTCCTGCGTGTCATGTCCTGTCTGTCTCTGTGGGTTGGCGTTGTGGTGTATTAAAAAAGTGGGTGTGGTACTCACATTGTTTTCAATTTAGGCTATTCGGAGTAATAATCAGTAATAATCATACTATAACCTTTTGTCTGCAGGGTGTTATTGTTTTGCTATCACTGATGATCATTATTGATTAACACTGCAGACACAGTACTGCTGTGGTTTTAACACTTTTAACAGCCTTCTTTATGCAACCTTTTGCTTAGATGCTTTTTTACTGTGGTCATATTTTATATGGTGATTATATAAAACCTAAAACTGTAAGACAAAATACAGCTGTAAAATAAATTTAGTGTAAAAAGTATTTTTTCTTTTAACAAAAAATATAGAAATTGTTTATAAATTTGTTTTAATTGCTGAGCTCAACTAAATTAATGTACCTAATAACGTTCCTCTTTGTGAAAGCAGCATTTAATTGCCGTAACATTTTGAGGTCAACGTTTCTTCTTTACCTACATTTGTTTTATCTTAACTTGATCTGCAAGGTAATCAGAAACTGTGCTTTCATGCAGTTCATGAATGGACCTCACCTCTGTACTGAGCAACAACAACAACAAAAAAATGTTGTTACATAACATCTGTATCACACTCAAAGTTTCTCATTAAAATTATCTCGATCCATGTACTTTAGAACACCTGCCCTGCCTTCAGAGAATTAGGTAAAAGTTCAGTTAAAGATTTGATTTGAAATCATTCCTTTGTTGGAAAAAAAGACTCATGGTTTCAGATTTTCCCCTTGAGAAGCGTGTGGGTGAAGTTACAATTTAAGTAATTTGAGGAATCAGTTACTACATCAAATGACAGCAAGGATGGAAAGTATAATTCTAACCAGTGCCCTTTAATGACCTTACCTATTTTAACAGTCAACTGAAAAGCACTTTGGACCAACCCATATTGTTTTAAAATGTGCTATATAAACAAAAGTGACTGCACTTATCCTGGACTTTTTTTTCTCTTTTATTTCACTACAATCACTAGAGGTCATGTGATTAATTCTTTTGCCGGGTGTCCTGATGATAATTGATGAATAAACCACTGAAGACTCTTCTTCCACCTGCAGTAAAAAGCAATACATTTCATTACCCAGACAAAGCAACACGCACACACTTCATTTCTGCATGAGAGTTTTAGGTTACACCTCGATGTCAGCACAGACACTTACCCTGCTATTCAAGCCACAGCAACAAATTTGAACAGGAAATGCTTTGGTGAGACAGAAGCAGAAGCATATTCAAAATCACAGGGGGAAATTTTTCAAGCAAACCATAAGAAAAAAAAAAACAATAATGTACACAGGAAGTGGAAGTTAGGCGCAGCTGCATAGCCTACCTGAATGTAATCTTGGTTTGAAGCAAAAAATGATAAGTGCCATTAAAATGACACATGATACTGATATACCACAAATAAGTGGGATCCAGTCTTCAGGCTCTTTTTGAAAACCTGTTAAACCAAAAGCTAAATATTAATATTTCTTTGATTCAGGTGAAAAAGATTCACAAACAGCATATGGCTAAACACCCACCTGTTGTTGTGCTAAATGTGGGAGTCTTAGTAACTGTAGTGTATCCATCAAACACTGAATCTATATTGCACTTTAGGGACCCGTGTGGATGTTACCAACATCTTCTCTTCTGACATTTCCAATATATATAGACTTGTTGAAAGTCAAATTGTCTGTTGTTGCTCTTAGTTCTGATTTCCCAACAGCAGTCGTTGCTTCAAAAGTCCAAAAGTTTATTTTATCAAGTTTACTTGAACATGTGTGCTGAAAACTGCTGCCAGCAACAATGTAAACTGTCTTATTGACTAATTTCCACGTCTCTGAAAAAAGAGAGGTAAAGGATTGTGAGAATTATCTTTGGCAAATTCAAAAATCATAATCCCAGGTAGATTCTGACTTAAGGGAGAAAAATATGAAAGCAGGACAAACCTTTCTTCACTATGATGTCAGTGGACTTTTGGCATGTTTCTTGGCAAGTTTCACACCAGTACACACCTTCATCATCCTCAGTAAAATAACTGATGACCAAGGAATGATTGGATCCAATTCTCAATTTGGGATTGGACATTTGATGATATTGCACTCCCCTCTTATCTCAGAAGAATAACTGAACCTGCTTACTGCTATGGTCCTTCTTGTAAAACCATTTGAAAGAGTCTGATCGATGGACGTAATGCTGACACGGTATCACAGCTCGACATCCCAGCGAAAAATTAAGTTGTGCTGCAACTGGCAAAATATCACGTTGCTCATTTGTATTAACAGTCACAACAGTGAAAAAAATATAAAATATTCAAAAGTCAGTTCATCAGTTGTATTTTAAATACATTGTATTTGATTAAGCAATTTGAATAATGAATTTAGTTAAGTAATGATTTGATCAGATACTCACTGTTTCCTGAGAAAGTAGAGAAGTTCCAAACAAGTAAAAAGATGAAAATGAAGCCTTTCTGTTTCATATGGGAGAAATTCCTGTCCCCGCAGAAATAAAACCCAACATGAAGCATCCTGGCTGTACCATTACTGCTCATAAAAAACACAGATCACAAACTCTGCCTCTCAGCAAAAGGTTTTAGATTGAGCTTAACAACTTAAATGAGCCTGACACATCGGAAGTGGTGGAACAGCCAGTACAGAGGAAATTTAGCAAGGTTGTCACCCACACTGTTTTTCTGATGTTGTCTTTTACTTCTTACATTTAGTATGGGTGTTAAGACACAAAATGTGCATCACAAACCAGTTTCTTTTTTAATATATAGATGCCAAATATGTTCTCACATTGTATTTTATGCTGAGATAATGTTTGTAGGGGTTGAACCAAAACTGTGATTGAGCTGTTTGGACAGTTTATCGTATGCTTAAACTCACTGGAGTTTGGACTTCATGTGCAAACAAAGCACTTGTAACCAACTTATTGACTGCCAAGGACAACAACTGACACAATTACACTTTTATTAATGAGATTAAATTCTAATGAATATCATAAACGTCCCAAAAGTGCTGAGCTGAGTACTTTAAAGTGTCTTAATTTGTCATAGAGCACCATGCAGCATGTGCAGCATGTCAGTCAGGTTTGGGCAATTAAGTATGATATGTAATCTGGAGTATTTATTTGTTTAAAAAAACATGAATATAATCTGCACAGATTATATTTAATGTAAAGTTAGAGGCGTTGTCAAGGATTTCCTTGCTTGTTGAGTTTTTTAATCATGAAGTCAATTAAATGTATTTGATTGTGTCAATATTTCTTAAAATAAACTCAACGTATTTAGTAACTATATGAAGGAACAAGTGTTTGACAGGCAAACAGAATAGCCAAAAGGAAAACCTACATTTTTGCGTGTGATGTTCACTTTACATAAGAAGAAATTCTTTCGGTTAACAAACAAAGTAATTTTTGATAGAATTTGTAAATATTTTTTTAACCGCACTTCTTCATAATCTACTTTTTAATTCGATACTCTTCCCATATTAGCATCTTCATCATCCCAGTTCCTCATTTTCCGCCGTAATGATGTTGCTGTTGCACTCCTGAGCTCAAAACGCCGACAGTTCCGTCAGGACATCAAGTCAGCGTTTTATTGATTGTCAGACTCCCCGCCTACCGGAGACACCACTGAAAACTTTACCTCCAGCACTTATCAGAAAGGTGAGCTCAGATCACCTTTTGCGCTGTGTTGGGGAGGTTTTCCCGCAGGCGGAGGCGGAAGACACTTACACCTGCGAGATGAAACTAACTAAAACTTTCCCGGAGTTTCAGCTGGGCTGGCCTCACATGCATCACGTCTTTGCTGTTCTCTGTGTTTTTGTCGTGGTTTATAAATTAACAATTCTACTTGCGAAAAGAAGGGAAGCACTGCGAAACCTCGAAGCTTTTTGGGGGCCGCCGCCACACTGGCTGTTTGGACATGTTCTTGAGGTAACTGTATCAACACACTCGCAGCAGCTGTAACATGTGTAACCGTCCAGTAAAGCTGACCGCACCATGTTGGAGAACACCATTCTGCAAACAGAGACACACACAGTTGACAAACAACACAATTTACACGAGTAAAGTCTGCCTGCTGTGATGTGTTTCAGTTGTACTTTTTCTCTTTCAGTTTAAACAAGATGGGACCGAAATGGACAAGGTAGTGAAATGGGGACAGGAGTACTCATATGTTTTTCCAATCTGGTTTGGCCCCTTTCTCAGTATCATCATTATTCAGCATCCAGATTATGCAAAAACTATCCTGACATCATCAGGTGTGAGAAATGTTTTACGTAGTTGTTGTGTTGTTGATGCACATTTATAACTGTGTAGTAAAGTTAAAGGTCCCTAACACCATTTTTATTTGTTTTGTTTCGTAACAGAGCCAAAAGATGATTTTGCCTACCGTTTTGTGGAGGGTTGGATTGGTAAGGCTCATTTTTCTCCCTTCTACAGCATTTTGTTAAAGTGCAGATTTGTTTGTTTTGCTGCTATCCTCACTCGTGCACATGTTCTTCAGGAAATGGGTTGTTGGTGTCAGAAGGTCAGAAGTGGTTCCGTCAAAGAAGGCTCTTAACACCAGGTTTCCATTATGATGTTTTGAAACCATACATAAAATTGATGTCAGAGTCTGCTGAGACTATGTTGGTACGTTGAAGACAATTTAGTTGCATAATTGATAAATAAAATCAAAGTCATGATGTGTTGGTCAGCATGTGTCAGTAAATATCATAGAAGTAAAGCAGGAGCAGTGTCTGTATCCTGCAGAGAGATCACATCTTGACAGGGAATTTCTAAGAGAGAAGGTAGGAACGAAGATTGACTAGACAGAGAGCAAGGAAGTGAGGAAAAACAGGAGGATACAGAAGTGTTTAACGTGCATGAACTAGTTACACTGTTAGGAGAGAGACCCATACTAAAAATTGACGTAAATGGCCAACCCATGACTATGTTATGCGACACAGGTGCATGCAAAACCGTGCTAAATCAAAAACCTAATAACCTGAAATTTTCAAAAGAAACCCTGATAGTTAAGTCTGCATCAGGTCACACTAGTGTAAAATCTCTAACAGAAGGGCTGCTGCTAGTGCATAGAGAAAGTGGCAGGAGCTGTAAAAACCAATGTATATATGATCCATCCTGTCCAGTCAACCTCCTAGGGAGAGACAGCATGGCATAGTGCCAGGAGCACAAGACATGCACGCAGAATTAATGTTAAACTATGAAGAGGTAGAAGAAGAGGGACAGATTAATTATAGCAGTGTGGGAAAAGGAGTGCCCCACTACTATTGGACTCTAGACCTTCCACCATTAGAGCCTCTACAGAGGTTGGCAGAGAAGTATTTGCCACCAGACTCCCGACCACTTGCTTTTGATGAGTATCACAACACCCTAAGATTTAAACAAAGCCCAGGCCCAGATCCTTCATATGACACACAAATTCACAGATTAGGCCCACAGAAGCTTACATTGCAGCACCTCTATGTAACTAAAAGTGGCAATGCTGTGTGCTCAGTGATACAAACAGAAAAAGTACAGGAACTGAGTAGAATGCCAAAACCACACGTGTCTGTAGCACGAAATTAAAACACAGATTGGAGGGAGTTAGGTCACGTTTTGACTCAAGTTGAAAGAGACAGATATGAAAAAACTGAAGAAACACATGAAGGATGGCTTCAGGGTCGTAGAACAGGATGCATGAGGTACACGTTAGGATGGGTACTTACGACACAGCCAGCAACTCATCTATCCGGCTTGAAGGACCAATTTAAATGACAGGGGATTTCTAAGAATCACCCCACAGTTCTTCAGCTGTGACGCGACGTGAGTTAGAAAACACAAACACTGCAGTTGTCTTTACTCGCGAGGACGGTCACAGAGCGCTCGTACTCGCAAGAGGCACTCACGGACTCGCGCTCTGTCACTGTCTGCGTTCTTTGTTTATACAAGCTTGTGTGTGTACAAAGGTAACAAAGTTATTCCAAGAACTTAGAGCTGAGGTTCCCCTTTTCTAAGTCTGTATGTTCTTAGAAAAGAGAAAGCTGTTAGTTGCTAAATAAGTTTATCACACAAGAGTTCATGTAAAAAGTCACGTAGACATGTGGATTGCTTAGTGATCAATAAAAAACACATTTCACGTAGCTGATCACGCTATGTACAATTTTCTTCTGACACATCTGTTCTCTCATTGTTGGCAGGATAAGTGGGAAAGTTATGCAAGCACAAATGAGCCTTTTGAATTGTTTAAACACATGAGCCTCATGACACTGGACAGCATTATGAAGTGTGCCTTCAGCTGCTACAGCAACTGTCAGACAGAGGGGTGAGCCCAGATGAATCTTTTTAAAGAGTCATTTACAGTGTCAGTTTTATGTTGAGTCGTTTGTTGTTGTAAATCTGCATTTAATGTTTGCCTCTTTTGTCATTTCAGTGGAACAAATGCATACATCAAAGCAGTTTATGACCTCAGTTTTCTAATTGACCTTCGGCTCAGAATGTTTCCGTACCACAGTGACCTCATTTTCCACCTTAGCCCACATGGTTTCAGATACAGAAAAGCCCGTCAGGTGGCCCTCAGTCATACAGGTAAGCTTTGCTTTGATTCATCTGAACCGTTGCCAAAAATCAGTGTCAGATCTACAAATGTTTACATTTTATATTCTTTTCTAAAGAGGAAGTTATAAGAAAGAGGAGAGCAGCACTAAAGGAAGAGAAGGAGCTTGGACAAATACAGGCAAAGAGATATTTGGACTTTCTGGACATCCTTCTCTTTGCAAGAGTATGTTATGTGTCATCAGTTTCAGCCTCTTACTTCAACACATTTCACATTGTAGGATTTGCTTAATGTATAGGCAAGTCACAAACTGGGGGTTTCCTGCATAGAGGTCATACAGAAAATAAGGCAAGTGCCAACTTGAGATCATGTCAGATATCTGAAGTACTGGCCTAAAGCTGAAATAGCATATGCATGCAGCAAATAAGCAAAGATGCATGCTGTTACCAAGCTGCATGTTAATGTCCTGAATACAAAATCTCTTTTGTGCAGAGACTGGTCAACACTGGTTAGTGTTTTGTCCAGTTTTTTTCCCAAAAACTTCTCTAAACGGCAGCTTGTAGGGGCTGTCTCAGCTAGCATGTTTATTCTCTTAGTAGACTTAGCTTTCGTGACATGGGTTCATGCTGTGACTCACTCTTCATTTCAACAAAGTTTAAAACACATTAAAACACATAAAATTATCCTTTTTTTATGCATTTTAACTGAAAATCACACAAATTGAAAAATCAGATTTATATTACTTCAATACATAATTGTGTAATAATTGTATAATATTAATATAATCAACCGATAATGGAAGAATAGAAAGAATTCTTCCTTTATGAGTATATCATAGCAAATTGTTGTCCTTGGCAGGAAAAATTAAAATCAATTATTAACTGCATGGCAGGTGTTTGCTTAAAAAAACAAACAATTAGTGCTATATATGGCTTAAGAAGAACAGTGGACATTGATACTTGGCTGCTGAATAAATTCCCACTTTTATAAAGGTATCTGTATTAGGATGAATGTTATCCAGCTAAAGCTGAGTTAAAGTGGGTTGATGCAGTAATATAATGAGCCTGAACAGTAAAAGTAACAAAGGACTTTTATTGAGAAGCCCAGTTAGAGTATAGTGCAGTCCATTCTGTCTTTTATCAACCGTAAATATCCTTTATTTCAACGGCAGGATGAGAACCAGCAGGGTCTGTCAGATGAAGATATGCGGGCAGAAGTGGACACCTTCATGTTTGAGGGCCATGACACCACAGCCAGTGGCCTGTCTTTCATCCTCTACTGTCTTGCCTGCAACCCAGAACATCAGAAGATTTGCAGGAAGGAGATTATGGAGGCCTTGCATGACAAGGAAACCATGGAGTGGTAGGCTTATGAAAGGACAACCTTGCAATAGGGAAACAAGTTGGTGCCATTCTGTGGTACCAAAATTTTATTAGGAGACATATAAACAAAATTTCTTATTAGTTGACTTCACTAACATTGGATGTCTGCCTCATTTTAAGGGAGGATCTCAGTAAAATCCCATACACTACAATGTGCATAAAAGAAGCTCTCCGCCTTTACCCCCCTGTACCAGGAATTGCCAGAAAAACCACCAAAACTGTAACCTTTTGTGACGGGAGAACAGTGCCTGCAGGTCAGTGATTTTACTCTGTTGTTATTATCAAAGAGTAAACATTAAATGTCTTCACTTAATAATGCTTTTGGAAACATTTCATGCCACATGGTAAACACAAACTCTTAACCGACTTTGTTTGTCTTTACATACATAAATTACTTTTCTTTACAATTCAATAAAGGACCTATATTGACTTAATACTTATTACTTTATTATTCTACAAGGGTACGTTGGTATTATTTGATTGTATTGTCACATACAGTTTCTTTTCTATAAACTAGTATAAATCTCTTAAACGTGTGGTGTAATTGCTTTGTCAGTGCAGCGTTCTTCCAAATGGAAGTATTTAAATGTTGGCACCAGATTATTATCATATACATTATATGGGCAGAAAGTACACCGCCGCCTACAGGTTTAGAGCTCTGCATTTACTGAGTCAGCAGAGCGTTGGAGATTTTTATGCACTCTGCAACCTCACTGTACAGAATGGTGCACATCAGTTTAATGTTGGTTTTTGCTACAATAGTTATCCTTGGTCAGAAGGAGAGGCTGACATCCAGGGAGTAGATTGTAAGAGGTGGAGTTTTTTTACACTCAGACTGATGGTACAAGGAGATAAGACATGGTATAGGAGGATGTGGAGGGGTGATATGGTGTGGTTTCTGCAGTCAAGAACAGGAAATACTTTAGAACATGAATTAAGATTAAAGGGTAATAAAGCTGGCCACAAATTCCTCCACAACAAATCTGCTAAGGCGGTGCATCAACCTGATACCGCTTCTTAAGAGCGATCCCATTTATTAAAACACTACCCAAAATGGGCCACAAGATGGCACTCCAACACAAGAGATGAAATATTTAGAGGCAGTTGTTCAGCAGCCAGCCCTCTACCACTACGTAATACACCCATGTTACAGCGTACAACGTCACATGAATTGGTAAAGGGAACAAATAAAGCTGGAACAAGGCCAGAAACGATCCAATAGCTGGGCCACCATAGTTATCTATATCTAGCACATATGCCAAAGGTAGCTAGAATCAATATACACAGGGTAAAGCATCTTAAAAATGAAATGTAAACTCACGTTTATGTGATACACACCATTTACAACAAACACAGGGGGGCTGTTTGCTTTTCTTCCCAGCAGCTCTCCCCTCGTCTCTCATCAGCCCATGAACTAAGTCAGGCTATCTAGCTCAGGAGTCCCATGAATCCCATCACTGCAAAGCTGCTGGGTAATGTAGTTCACGCTAACACGGACTTTTCTACACTCACTCTGCAAGTTTACATGGTCTGGCACTTCATGGTTGAGATGCTTTAGTTCTTAAACACTTCCAATGTGCAATAATACCACTTACACTTGATCACGCTGCATGGCTAGCTGCTTGATTTTATGTATCTGTGCCAACTGGACTTCAAACCCCTGCATCTGAATTATGAGTTGTGTCACAATAAATTTTTCGACATGGTGTATGCCTGTTTTGTTTGAAAGATAATGTTCAGCTACACACACCCTATAATCTTTTAATAATAATAAACTAAGTACACATTTCTTTCAAATGTAGGTTCTGTTGTTGGAATAGGTGTATTTGGAATTCACAGGAATGCGTCTGTCTGGGAAAACCCTAATGTAAGTAAAGACAATTTTATTCCCAGCACAACTTACTACATGGAATACATCATCAACACAATCTATGATGAAATAAAATTATGACGTTTTCAGCACTCTGCCCATAAGGCTGCATATAATTTATCAAATAACTGAAGAAGCAATCATGAAACTGGTGCATTAAATTAATTACTAGTGCTGTATATGCTGAGGTGGGTAGGTCCCTGGTGCCAAAGTGGACCTCAGGACAGATTCAAGCTGGTTTAATGACTTACTTTATTATGTGTCAGAATGCAGTTTTCTCTCCACAAGTGATAAGGGCGATGAGGTTCAGAAAATAAGTAATACACATAACACTGCTCTCTTTCTTTGTCCTGTATTACATTAGGTCTTTGACCCTCTGCGTTTCCTACCAGAGAACATTGCCAAGAGATCTCCTCATGCTTTTGTGCCCTTCTCAGCTGGGCCAAGGTTTGTCCTCACCTGAAACTATATCACAGTATAGAGACTGCTTGCAGTAGTCTCAAGTATGTGAATGTGTAACTTAGCACTGACCCCATTTCCATCAGCAAACTGGTTTTATGATGGGCTAAAGCAGTGGTTCCCAAACTTGCTAGGCCCCCCATTGTTTTACCCAAATATCCTTGGGCAAGATACTAACCCCAGGTTGCTCCCCGATGCATCCATCCAAGTGTGAATGTGTATGTATGAATGTTAGTTAGATAGCATGAAAAACATAGAAAAGTGCTTGTGTGTGATTGGGTGAATGAACGAGTTGTATAAATGGTAAATGGCCTGCATTTGTATAGCGCTTTTCTAGTCCTTAAGGACCCCAAAGCGCTTTACACTACATTCAGTCATTCACCCATTCACACACGCATTCACACACTGGGGATGGCAAGCTACATTGTAGCCACAGCTGCCCTGGGGCGCACTGACAGAGGCGAGGCTGCCAGACACAGGCGCCACCATGGCAACATGGGGTTAGTATCTTGCCCAAGGATATTTGGCATGCAGCCACGAGGCAGCCTGGACCTTCTGATTAGTGGCTGACCTGCTCTGCCACCTGAGCTACAGCCACCCAGCCACCCTATAAAGTGCTTTGGGTGCTCAGATAGAGTAGAAAAGCGCTATATAAGAACCAGTCTATTTTCCATTTACCATGTACTAGTCTTTGGCTTGGAAGGAAGTTGGTTTGGAACCATATTTGGTAATGCTTCATCCTTTGCTTTGCGTTTGTGTGGGAGCCCTGTCAAAAACCTGTCTATTATGCTAGCAGTGTCCAAGCATTCTTTGTTTTGTTTTTTTCATGCCGTGCCGCCCCCTTTAGGAACCACTGGGCTAGAGCAAGTAGGGGAAAGGGGGAACTCACTGTAATCTAAGATTGATCTAATTTAAAATACAAGCACCTTTGGCCTGAATGTTAAAAGATAACATACTATAATTATCCCTCCTGTCCATTTTCTATCAAAAAATCTATCAAATTATTTTAATTTTTTTCAGGTCTTTGTGTATTTCTTACATTTTATGTATTTTGCAGAAACTGCATCGGTCAGACCTTTGCTATGAATGAGATGAAAGTGGTGACAGCTCTAACACTAAAGCGATACCAGCTCATAGCAGAGCCCACTATGAAACCCAAGATCATCCCCCGACTGGTTCTCCGCTCACTCAATGGCATCCACATCAAGATCAAACCTTTAGAGACTTAGCTAAAGTGCACTAACTGCAAGAACTGCTCAAAATTACTTGATTTAGAAAGTAAAGAAAGTATGTTGATTCTACCTTCTATCATATAACTGAGCTTTTACATATAATTTAATCAACTCTGTCGTGCAGTTTATGTTTTAGGAAAAATTACTTGTTGAAAAAAATCTGCTTTTTACACAAAAACACTAAAGGAGAAGCTTGTGCAGAAAATACTATAATTTGCTTTTTTTTTTTACGAGTAGTACATAACAGAATTTTAGTAAATGGCATTGCACTTTTGCAGTGTAAGGCTGTAGATAAAATTCTAGTAATTACAACTTACATTTCCATGTTAAGTTTTACACTCATCACTTAATATTTTTATTTTAAACACCAAGCAACTGTGGCCATTTTGAGATAGAGGAAGAGAACTGGTGCTATGCTGTAAATTAAATTAGCACTCAGTTTGCACCAAAAAATAATAACAGAAAAAGATAAAACAAGTTCTTCACTGTATTTTAGTAGTCATGATCAACCCAAACAAAAAGGGTTAATTGAGCTCATATTTTGAATTACTTCTATTGTTTACAGAAGAGGTCCCTTTGACCTGTAATAAAGAACATTTATCTATGTTTGTGCATTTATATGAAGTCTTATGAAAGCAAGGAAAGTCAGCATGAAAGCAATTCAGATATATGATCAAAGTTTATCTCTGGAATATAACCTTATTTTACAGAGGCAGACTGTAAAGTAAAATGTGGACAATGTATCAAATTACTTGCATTGCATTTAGAGTCTTCCCTCATATATACAGCTTATTGTAAATCTGAAATATCAGTTTTTGATATCAAGGCAAATTCACACTGGAGTGTTGTTTATGGTTAATTAAACATAAGAAAAATGACAAAACCTTTACCTCTGACTGATATCTTTGAGTCCACTTGTCCTTTAAGAGGGGAAGGTTACCAGAAATCAATACAAGCTTGTTCTGAGTGGTCATATTAATCCAATGATGAGACATTTCTATCCTCTTGGAGGTAGGGCTGCCACTCACAGGGCACGAGGTGCCACTGAATAGTTCGACTAAAAAAATGATCTTGGGTAAATAGTACGGCCTTTGTTGTCAGCATATCTCTGACACCATCTACTTCATCTAGTTCAAGCCCCCCCTCCATGACCTCATCAACATCCAACCTGGAAAAAATACACAAAACAACATTCAGTTGCCTCGACGTGTAAACAAACCTAGAGAAGGGACACACAAAGGACAGCATAAATACAGAGGAGAGAGGGAGATAAGAGAAGCTGGAGGACAAAGCTCCAGATCCGAACATCAGTAACTGACAGCCAAGGGGTAGAGAGATGTCCCAGGATGGTTGATGATCCGAAACAAAGAGACCTGAGAGGAAGAGAAGAGGTAGCATCAAAGCAGTCAAATAAAAACAAAGGTTATTCCAAATTTAACACCGCAGTTTTTAGCTGCCAAGAGTTAATGTACACTGGTCTCTGTGCTGCATAAGCTGTCAAAAACACGCTGATATCCAGCAGGTAAGATAAGACATTTGCAGCTTTAGTGAGTGCAGTTTCACCGGAGTGACAGGCCTTGGAAGCAGACTGGGGGGGAAAAACGTTGAAAATGATTAATGTTTCCTGTGAGGGCGCACACACTACCAGTCAAAAGTTTGGACACACCTTCTCATTTCATGTTTTTATTTATTTTCATGTGTTTTTTGGATTCTCGCTGAAGGCATCAAAACTATGAATGAACACAAGGAATTATGTAGTAAACAAAAAAGTGTGAAATAACTCAAAACATGTTTTATATTTTAGATTCCATAAAATAGTCACTGTTCGCTTTGATTACTCATTTGCAGACTCTTGGCATTCTCTCACTGAGCTTCATCAGGTCGTCACCTGAAATGGTTTTCCAACAGTCTTTGAAGGACTTCCCAGAGATGCTGAGCACTCTGCAGTCCACCTCATCCTAAAACATCTCCATTGGGCTTACGTCAGGTGACTAGAGGTCCCATATGGAAAAGAAATAGTAAAAACTTATATGACTTAACTCATGAAAGTGGCCACTTTCACGAGTAAATCATATAAGGCTTACATGATTTACTCATGAAAGTGGCCACTTTCTCATTACTTTCATATATTGTTTTAGTAAGTATCCAAAACATACAAGTTTCAGTATATAATTTTTCAAGGGATCTTATATCCGTTTTTACCCTTGTATGCTTTTCATACAAGTTTCACACAAGACAGATACAAACTTTATAAGATTTATATATATCTTTTCCATATGGGGTGCAGCACTCCATCTTTTTGGTCAGTTAGCCCTTACACAGCCTGGAGGTGTGTTTGGGGTCATTGTCCTGTTGAAAAATAAATGACGGTCCAACTAAACTCAAACTGGATGGGATGCTGTGTTAGCCATGCTGGTTCAGTGTATTTTCAGTTTTGAATAAATTTCCAACAGTGTCACCAGCAAAGCACCCCAACACTATCACACCTCCTCATCCATGCTTCATGGTGGGAACCATACATGTAGAGACCATCTGTTCACTTTTTCTGTGTCACACAAAGACATGGCGGGTGGAACCAAAGATCTCAAACTTGGCAAAGTACAGATTTAGACTGGTTTAATGTCCATTCCTTGTGTTCCTTGGCCCCGAAAAATCTCTTTTGCTTGTTGCTTTTCCTTAGTTGTGGTTTCTTTTTTCTTTTCTTTTTTTTTTTTTACCTGTCCCATTTGGTTCTTTAGCCATCAGAATTGTTGTCTGAAGACCAACAAGGATACCCAATGGATTTATTTTGCCAAATGGATCATCATGGCATTGCCGTATTGGTCCATTTGATCGACCTTTGTTTTTATTATTTATTTTATTTTATTTTCAGTTGTTACAGACGGGACAGACATGAGTGAGGGATAGGAAAGGGAGAAAGAAAGAGGAAGGTAGTTGTGGTTTCTTAGCAGCTATTTGACCATAAAGGCTTGATTCACACAGTCTCCTCTTCTGCACAACACAGCTGATGGTCCCAACCCCATTAAGAAGATAAGAAATTCCATAATTGAACCTTGACAAACCACACCTGTAAAGTGAAAACCATGTCAGATTACTACATCATGAAGCTCACTGAGAGAAGACCAAGGGTTTGCAGCACTGTCAACAAAGCAAAGGGAGGCTATTCTGAAATATAAAACATATTTTGTCATGGTCCGGGTGTGTGCTGGTGTGTCTCCCTCCGAGTCGGCATCTCCAACCCTGGGAAGGGCCACTGTTTTCTGCTGATTGCTCGCACCTGTGGATGATTAAGCCGGGGACTCATAAGGCCAGCGCACTCAACCTTTCTTTGCCAGATTCTCAGCTAACCCTTCCACGCATCAAGTTGCCGGACACAAATCTCTGCCGAAGAGCTCCCATCTGGACGCTCGACCACCTGCCAGTCCCACGGGTTGTTCACCTCGTTCACCTGCCTGCCTCCCTTCCTCAACGCCAGGAATTTTGGACCACTCACCCGGACCAATAACCTCTCCATGCCACTACAGACCACCCGCGACAAGTAAGGAGTACTCAGGAAGATTCAGAACACACAGCTTGCCCATATTCCTCCCGAACCCTACCTGAACGTCTATACTCTATTTTCAGTAACTCTGACCCTTTCCCCGGACCCAGGTTGACTCTCCCTCCAGCCCAATCCTCGGAGCAGCTGTTTTCCACTGACGAATGACCAGATTGCTCACTTAGCTCAGGCTGCATAAACCTCTTAGGTTTAGTGGTTGTATTTAGCATTTGTGAAACTCACATTCCAGTTGTGAACACTTGTGGTGAAAATAAAAGTTGTCACTCAAACTACTTATGTGCTGTTCGGCGCCCAGCAATTGAGCAATTGTCAGAAAACTGCAAATTAATAACTAAATGGGAGCTTCAGGAGATCTTTAAAAGGTTAAGTTGGCACAACCATCTGATAAGTTTTTAAGCAAGAATCTATAAGACAATATTTGAAGTGAAGCAGTCTCAGAATTTGTTAAAGTCTATCTACAACAGGATTCTTAACAGATCCTGCAGAAGTTGAGACAAAGCAATTTTATATATCTTTTATGTCAAAAGGATGAGAAACGAAGCAATGGCTTCCCTTAAGTGTCAAAAACACACGATAAAGACAGAGAATTATGCTGTTCCAGCAACAAGCGGAGCACACTTATCATTCAGTTCAATTGAAAAGGTTTCTGTTTTTATTTACACCTTTTGTGCACCAGTCTCCTGCAGGCCTGTTAGACAGCAAGTGTACGTATTTCTGCAAACCAGAAACCCAGTTCACCATCTTACTTTAGGCAGGCAGAGATGCAAGTGAATATGGGGGGCGAGACTTTAGCTTCACTGCCTATCTCTGCTGTTAGACAGGCCAGGTGCTGGAGCAATTTCACAACAAGAGTCGTTAAAGCGTGTGCAGAAGTGTCATAAAGACACGCTATAATCCCCTTCTGCAATGTGCAGGTTCATGCACAACTGGGTGAAAGTATCAAGAAGGACCAGAAAGGCTCATGAGTCAAAAGTACTCTTTTATTTACAGTCATATTACAAAATCCACACACCCACAAGGACAAAAAGTCACCAGTACAGGTTGTATAAAAATGAAATGACGTCCTCTTTCTTTTGATCTCAGATTGCCAACCTTTCGCTGATTTGCGATCCTAATAACTGATCACTTGAATTCCCTGTGAAAACTCCCAAAATGCATTGCATCTTCTGTTGCTGCCTCATGCAGAAATAACCTCAAGCTGACTTGACTTAACTTTTTGGCCGATGTCAGACCAGGCCCACATCAAAAAGAAACAACAATGTTATGTGGCAGCCTCGTGGTCAGAATGCATGCTGCACTGAGACCACAGCATTTAATCTGCGATTCCAGCTAGGAACCTTTGCTACAAATCACTTACCCTCTCCTCTCAATTACTACTACGTCTGTTTTGCCCACATTTGAAAGAGAAAAATCCAAACCACTATACTATATAAGATATAACACAATTTAATGGTGGACTTAAACTTGGCCACAGTCTTTATTAACCAGTTAGCGCCACATGTTTGACACGGAGAACTTATAACCGTTGCTGGATTTGTTCAAAACAGTAATACGTTGTATAAACTGCACTGTACTGTTTCATGTGAGAGATGCTAACATGCTACGTGACATTTAGAATTGTTTAAATCCAAATTCTCTTTTTACTAATCTTTTATTTTGCCTTTTAAGCTGGTATTTGTTCTTGTGCTAGTGTATACTCAGCTGTATTCTGTTAGTGCTTAGCAAAAGAATACTGTGAAATTTTAGAAGCTTGAAGCACCACTTTCATGTGATGCCACATATAGTTAGCACAATATGGCAAACGATGTAAGTGTGTAGCCAAGATGCTGACCTTTGTGCACAACCCACCACCTAGTGGCTTGTTGAAAAAAACACAGGACACTTAGGTTCATATGATGCTGGTCTAATATATGGAATGAAAAGCTTACAGTCAGTAATACACATGTATTATATGTTTTCATGATAAAAAATCTTCCCTGTGTTTTGACAGAAAAGTATGTTTTGCTTTCCTTTAATAGTATTTTCAACATTCTAAAGGAGTGAAAAAAAATATTGAAATTGTACAAAAAATACAGCCTTACATCAAATTTGTCAAAAACGTAACTCAATGACCCACCATATCTTCGTAATGAATCACTCAGATAACCATACCTGCCACACACAGATGCTAAGTCCTCTAAATGTATTTTAATCCTCTTTGCAATCAGTATGCTTCTACTTATCAGCTACCAGTTTAACAGATGTAGACACATCTTGTGACAGACCAAAACAGAACTTGTGTAATGACATCGAGAACACAACAAAGTAAAAGAACAAAAAAAAATGGAAGTGAATGGCATCTCGTCCAGGTCACAGTCCTTGATGTTTCTGTTGGTAACCTGAGAGTCAGCACCTTTGAGAAACTGTTAGATGTGTGTCCTGATGAATTTAAGGCTTTCAGTCTCTCTACCTCTGTGTGACTGATGTATATTGGAGTGTCTTTTCCTCAGATAAGTAATGATCTTCTTGCCCTTCTCTACTTTTAGGGCAAGATTATTTTCCTGACACCGGGCCACCAGTCCTATCACTTCTCTATCCCGTCCCTACCCAATCACATATGCAAATGTTATAATTCTGGTATTGATCAGGTGGTGCACACACTCATATGTAAAGAGAGCATGTGGCAGTGTACTCAGCACGTGAGGACAAAACTACTCAAAGCGTAGAGCAGGAAAAAAAAACTTTTTAGGTAGCAGGGCAGCCCTGCTACCTTGTTCTTTAAAACACTTTATTAATAAACATTAATTAAAAGGACAAGGTTCGCTGACACAGTGCTAGCCTAGTTAGTTAATAAAGTAAAAATAAAATAATGAAACGAAATGGTGGTGACGGCCCACTTGGGGAGGCAACCTACAGGGGGGAGTGCCACCAATTACTCACCCGTGTAGTCTCACTGCAAACCTCAGTGCAATCTGAATGGTGCAATTTACCCATTTCTTGATGTGTAAAATACCATAAAACAAGGAACCAGTCAATGTCAGTCTATATGCTTTTACTGACTGTGAAGCACTATGGTCAACTTTGTTGTTTTTAATATGTGCTATATAAATAAATTTTGATTCGATTTGATTTTTGATAAACAATAGTAAAACTACAACAAGGCTAGAACAAGACAGCAGCAGTGTGAGGCCTGTAACAAAAGAGGGAAAACAGTCATCCGGGGTCCACCCTACTATACGCTAAATTGTAGATAACCCATGAGGATCCCACTTACCACCCTTTAATAGTTACACAAATTCATCAATTGTCACGGGAAATGAATCCATTCTGTAATACCTAACAGTATGTGAGCTTTCCCACCTTGAACAGTAATGAGCTCAAGAATAGACCACAGATGTTCCTTATAACCGACTGTTGATAAACAGCAAAGGAAGGGGTGAATGTTCATGCTGCGTTCACAGACACCATGTATGAAACAACATGAACTAAATGTAACCCACTACAATCTACCCCTGGGGTTTGACTCATCGTCCCGACAATTGACACTCACTGCCGATTGTAGATTGTATTAGGCACAGGGTAGATTGTATTAGGCACAGGAGCCTGGGAGTTCACAGTTCCTGTTGTTCTACTTCCTGCTGCCTGGGGCAGATGATGTCAATTCGAGTGCATTCCAGCATTAGCACAAGTAGTCCTATGTAAAGAAGCAATATTATTTTGAACACCAGCCGTAACTCGCAGCTAATCGGTGCAGACCAACACCACAGAGGATGTTGAGCTTTTTGGCTCACTTGGTATGCAGGAGGTAGGGGCCACAGGCTCCTGAATAGTACCCAACAAAAACTCAACAGGTAGCTGGGGATCTCAGCCAAACATCAGAGCAAATGGTGACTCACCAGTAGACTGATGCACTGTGGTGTTATACGCATATGCATAAAGTAAAGAGTCCAGGGTAGCCAGGACAGTCTTTTTGATCCTTTCTAAATACTTCATCACAATTGATGTGAGTCCAAAAGGATGATAGTCATTTAAATCCACTACCAGGATGTTTCTTAGAGAGGGGCACACTGGTAATGGACTTAAAGGATGGGCAAATTGTATGTCTATGAATACACCATCCAGCTCTGATGAGCAGACCCTGAGTGCATGCCTGGGGATATTATTTGGGCCAGCTGCCTTATTTGGGTTTGTTTTCATTAGAGCTGTGCACACCGCCACCAATGACAGATCGTGATGCAGTGGTTTGTCCTGCGTGTCATGTCCTGTCTGTCTCTGTGGGTTGGTGTTGTGGTGTATAAAAAAAGTGGGTGAGGTACTCACATTGTTTTCAATTTAGGCTATTCGGAGATGACTGCTATTAACACTGCCATTGTTATTTTAGTTTAGGATTTTCCACCTTTGATTTTGATGTTATTTTAGTTTTCAGGGTGGATCTTCTGATTTGAGTTTGGTTTTTAATTGTTAAATGTTAAGTTTGTATTTATTAGTTTCTGTGTCTGTGTTTTTGTTTTTATAATGTGGGTGGTATTAGTGGCATCGGTCAAATATAAGTAAAACCGTACAGTACAACACATTTGACTCAGTCATTTTCACCACAGCCTCCTCTTTGTGTTTCCATCTTTGACTAAACACCAAAGCTTAAAACATTTCCTTTATTTTCTTTAATGTCTGTTGCTTTTTTAAACAACACATTTAGTGAGTTTTGATTTATTTCTTAAGACTATTTTTCTGTTTTCACTTTTTTGTATACTTTACTTTGAATAAAACACTTTAACAAATAAAAGGATCCAAAATATTATTTTCAGTGACTATCCTCAGCAGAATGTCCTCACAGTATGAACACACATATTGCTCACAGTAATAATCATACTATATCCTTTTGTCTGCAGGCTGTTATTGTTTTACTATCACTGATGCTCATTATTGATTAACACTGCAGACACAGTACTGCTGTGGTTATAATACTTTTAACAGCCTTTATGCAACCTTTTGCCTTTATGCTGTTTTACTGCAGTCATAATTTATATGGTGATTATATAAAACCTAAAACTGCAAGACAGAATACAGCTGTAAAATAAATTTAGTGTAAAAAGTATTTTTTCTTTTAACCAAAAAATAGAAATTGTTTGTAAATTTGTTTTAATTGCTGAGCTCAACTAAATTAATGTACCTAATAACGTTCCTGTTTGTGAAAGCAGCATTTAATTGCCGTAGAATATTGAGGTCAACGTTACTTCTTTACCTACATTTGTTGTATCTTAACTTGATCTGCAAGGTAATCAGAAACTGTGCTTTCATGCAGTTCATGAATGGACCTCGCCTCTGTACTGAGCAACAACAAAAAAATGTTGTTACATAACATCTGTATCGCAATCAAAGCTTCTCATTAAAATTATCTCGATCCATGTACTTTAAAAACTCTGCCCTGCCTTCAGTGAATGTTCCTGAGATCAAGAAGAAAATTATTTCTTTGTTGGAAAAAAAAGACTCATGGTTTCAGATTTTCCCTTGAGAAGCATGTGGGTGAGGTTACAATTTAAGTACTTTGAGGAATTAGTTACTAAATCAAATGACATCAAGGATGGAAAGTATGAAATGGAGTGTGTGCAACACGCACAAAATGAAGCACAAAATGCACAATGATAAGTGCCATTAAAATGACACATGATACTGATATACCACAAATAGCTGGGGTCCAGTCTTGAGGCTCTTTTTGAAAACCTGTTAAACCAAAAGCTAAATATTAATATTTCTTTGATTCAGGTGAAAAAGATTCACAAACAGCATATGGCTAAACACCCACCTGTTGTTGTGTTAAATGCATTTGATGATGTGTGAGTGGTAGTAACTGTAGTGTATCCATCAAACACTGAATCTATATTGCACTTTAGGGACCCGTGTGGATGTACAGGCACAGATGTAGTTGAAGTTCTGTTTGGATTATTTGATTTCATGCCGCACGTCACAGCGCAAGATGCAGATGAATCCTTACTGTCATATACTGTAAGTAAAGATCAAAAGGCTACATCAGGTTATCTTCTACTATGAAACAATGATGTTTGTGTGTTAGTTTCTCACCTGTAACTCCACACAAATTAATAGTGTATAGCTTAATACTGTGTCCGACACAACTACTCATCCAGCAGGTATATTTCCCAGCATCTTCTCTTCTGACATTTCCAATATATATAGACTTGTTGAAAGTCAAATTGTCTGTTGTTGCTCTTACTTCTGATTTCCCAACAGCAGTCGTTGCTTCAAAAGTCTCCATGTCTCTGAAAAAAGAGAGGTAAAGGATTGTGAGAATCATCTTTGACGGATGTAAAAAATCTTTACATGATCACAGGTAGATTCTGCCTTAGCAGAACAAAAATATGAAAGCAGGACAAACCTTTCTTCACTATGATGTCAGTGGACTTTTGCCATTTTTCTTGGCAAGTTTCACACCAGTACACACCTTCATCATCCTCAGTAAAAGAGCTGATAACCAAGGAATGATTGGATCCAATTTTCAATTTGGGATTGGACATTTGATGGTATTGCACTCCACTCTTATCTCGGAAGAATAACTGAACCTGCTTACTGCTATGGTCCTTCTTGTAAAACCATTTGAAAGAGTCTGATCGATGGATGTAATGCTGACACGGTATCACAGCTCGACATCCCAGCGAAAAATTAAGTTGTGCTGCGACTGGCAAAATATCACGTTGCTGATTCATATTAACAGTCACTTGAAAAAAATATAAAATATTCAAAAGTCAGTTCATCAATTTTATTTTAAATACATTGTATTTAATTAAGCAATTTGAATAATGAATTTAGTTAAGTAATGATTTGATCAGATACTCACTGTTTCCTGAGAAAGTAGAGAAGTTCCAAACAAGTAAAAAGATGAAAATGAAGCCTTTCTGTTTCATATGGGAGAAATTCCTGTCCCCGCAGAAATAAAACCCAACATGAAGCATCCTGGCTGTACCATTACTGCTCATAAAAAACACAGATCACAAACTCTGCCTCTCAGCAAAAGGTTTTAGATTGAGATTAACAGCTTAAATGAGTCTGACACATCGGAAGAGGTCGAACAGCCAGTACAGAGGAAATTTAGCAAGGTTGTCACCCACACTGTTTTTCTGATGTGGTCTGGCATATGATTTACTTCTTACATTTAGTATGGGTGTAAAGACACAAAATGTGCATCGCAAACCAGTTTCTTTTTTAATATATAGATGCCAAATATGTTCTCACATTGTATTTTATGCTGAGATAATGTTTGTGGGGGTTGAACCAAAACTGTGATTGAGCTGTTTGTACAGTTTATTGTACGATTAAACTCACTGGAGTTTGGACTTCATGTGCAAACAAAGCACTTGTAACCAACTTATTGACTGCCAAGGACAACAACTGACACAATTACACTTTGGGAATTAAGTATGATACGTACTCAGGATTATTGATTCAGATTAGAAAAAATTACATACATACAATGTAACAATGTAAATTAGAGGCGTTGTCAAGGGTTTCCTTGCTTGTTAGGTTTTTTAATCATAAAGTCAATTAAATGGATTTGATTGTGTTCATAATTCTTAAAATAACCTCAAAGTATTTAGTAACTATATGAAGGAACAAGTGTTTGACAGGCAAACAGAATAGCCAAAAGGAAAACCTACATTTTTGCGTGTGATGTTCACTTTACATAAGAAGAAATTCTTTCGGTTAACAAACAAAGTAATTTTTGATAGAATTTGTAAATATTTTTTTAACCGCACTTCTTCATAATCTACTTTTTAATTCGATACTCTTCCCATATTAGCATCTTCATCATCCCAGTTCTCATTTACCGCCGTAATGATGTTGCTGTTGCACTCCTGCGCTCAAAACGCCGACATTTCCGTCAGGACATCAAGTCAGCGTTTTATTGATTGTCAGACTCCCCGCCTACCGGAGACACTACTGAAAACATCGCTTTACCTCCAGCACTTATCAGAAAGGTGAGCTCAGATCACCTTTTGCGCTGTGTTGGGGAGGTTTTCCCGCAGGCGGAGGCGGAAGACACTTACACCTGCGAGATGAAACTAACTAAAACTTTCGCGGAGTTTCAGCTGGGCTGGCCTCACATGCATTACGTCTTTGCTGTGCTCTGTCTTTTTGTCGTGGTTTATAAATTAACAATTCTACTTGCGAAAAGAAGGGAAGCACTGCAAAACTCCCAAGCTTTTTGGGGGCCGCCGCCACACTGGCTGTTTGGACATATTCTCGAGGTAACTGTATCAACACACTCGCAGCAGCTGTAACATGTGTAACCGTCCAGTAAAACGGACCACACCATGTTGGAGAACACCATTCTGCAAACAGAGACACACAGTTGACAAACAACACAATTTACACGAGTAAAGTCTGCCTGCTGTGATGTGTTTCAGTTGTACTTTTTCTCTTTCAGTTTAAACAAGATGGGACCGATATGGACAAGGTAGTGAAATGGGGACAGGAGTACTCATATGTTTTTCCAATCTGGTTTGGCCCCTTTCTCAGTATCATCAATATTCAGCATCCAGATTATGCAAAAACTATCCTGACATCATCAGGTGTGAGAAATGTTTTACTAGTTGTTGTGTTGATGCACATTTATAACTGTGTAGTAAAGTTAAAGGTCCCTAACACCATTTTTATTTGTTATGTTTCCTAACAGAGCCAAAAGATGATTTTGTCTACCGGTTTATTGAGGGTTGGATTGGTAAGGCTCATTTTTCTCCCTTCTACAGCATTTTGTTAAAGTGCAGATTTGTTTGTTTTGCTGCTATCCTCACTCGTGCACATGTTCTTCAGGAAATGGGTTGTTGGTGTCAGAAGGTCAGAAGTGGTTCCGCCACAGAAGGCTCTTAACACCAGGTTTCCATTATGATGTTTTGAAACCATACGTAAAATTGATGTCAGAGTCTGCTGAGACTATGTTGGTACGTTAAAGACAATTTAGTTGCATAATTGATAAATAAAAAGTCAAAGTCATGATGTGTTGGTCAGCACGTGTCAGTAAATATCATAGAAGTAAAGCAGGAGCAGTGTCTGTATCCTGCAGAGAGATCACATCTGTTCTCTCATTGTTGGCAGGATAAGTGGGAAAGTTATGCAAGCACAAATGAGCCTTTTGAATTGTTTAAACACGTGAGCCTCATGACACTGGACAGCATTATGAAGTGTGCCTTCAGCTGCTACAGCAACTGTCAGACAGAGGGGTGAGCCCAAATGAATCTTTTTAAAGAGTCATTTACAGTGTCAGTTTTATGTTGAGTCGTTTGTTGTTGTAAATCTGCATTTAATGTTTGCCTCCTTTGTCATTTCAGTGGAACAAATGCATACATCAAAGCAGTTTATGACCTCAGTTTTCTAATTGACCTTCGGCTCAGAATGTTTCCGTACCACAGTGACCTCATTTTCCACCTTAGCCCACATGGTTTCAGATACAGAAAAGCCCGTCAGGTGACCCTCAGTCATACAGGTAAGCTTTGCTTTGATTCATCTGAACCGTTGCCAAAAATCAGTGAGCCTCACATTATAGTGTCAGATCTACAAATGCTTGCATTTTATATTCTTTTCTAAAGAGGAAGTTATAAGAAAGAGGCAAGAAGCACTAAAGGAAGAGAAGGAGCTTGGACAAATACAGGCAAAGAGATATTTGGACTTTCTGGACATCCTTCTCTTTGCAAGAGTATGTTATGTGTCATCAGTTTCAGCCTCTTACTTCAACACATTTCACTTTGTAGGATTTGCTTAATGTATAGGCAAGTCACAAACTGGGGTTTTCCTGCATAGAGGTCATACAGAAAATAAGGCAAGTGCCAACTTGAGATCGTGTCAGATATCTGAAGTACTGGCCTAAAGCTGAAATAGCATATGCATGCAGCAAATAAGCAAAGATGCATGCTGTTACCAAGCTGCATGTTAATGTCCTCTGACACAAAGACGATGATCAGCCTTTTCACCCTCATGAGCAGCAACCTGAATACAAAATCTCTTTTGTGTAGAGACTGGTCAACACTGGTTAGTGTTTTGTCCAGTTTCTTTTCCAAAAACTTCTCTAAACGGCAGCTTGTAGGGGCTGTCTCAGCTAGCATGTTTATTCTCTTAGTAGACTTAGCTTTCATGACATGGGTTCATGCTGTGACTCACTCTTCATTTCAACAAAGTTTAAAAGACATAAAATGATCCAATTTTTATTTATTTTTTATTTTTATGTGTTTTAACTGAAAATCACACAAATTGAAAAATCTTATTTATATCACTTAAATACATAATTGTGTAATATTTGTATAATATTAATATAATCAACCGATAATGGAAGAATAGAAAGAATTCTTCCTTTATGAGTATATCATAGCAAATAGTTGTCCTTGGCAGGAAAAATTTTAATCAATTATTAACTGCATGGCAAGGGTTTGCTTAAAAAAACAAACAATTAGTGCTATATATGGCTTAAGAAGAACAGCGGACCTTGATACTTGGCTGCTGAATAAATTCCCAATTTTATAAAGGTATCTGTATAAGGATGAATGTTATCCAGCTAAAGCTGAGTTAAAGTCGGGTGATGCAGTAATATAATGAGCCTGAACAGTAAAAGTAACAAAGCACTTTTATTGAGAAGCCCAGTTAGAGTGTAGTGCAGTCCATTCTGTCTTTTATCAACCGTAAATATCCTTTATTTCAACGGCAGGATGAGAACCAGCAGGGTCTGTCAGATGAAGATATGCGGGCAGAAGTGGACACCTTCATGTTTGAGGGCCATGACACCACAGCCAGTGGCCTGTCTTTCATCCTCTACTGTCTGGCCTGCAACCCAGAACATCAGAAGATTTGCAGGAAGGAGATTATGGAGGCCTTGCATGACAAGGAAACCATGGAGTGGTAGGCTTATGAAAGGACAACATTGCAATAGGGAAACAAGTTGGTGCCATTCTGTGGTACCAAAATTTTATTAGGAGACATATAAACAAGATTTCTTATTAGTTGACTTCACTAACACTGCATGTCGGTCTCATTTTAAGGGAGGATCTCAGTAAAATCCCATACACTACAATGTGCATAAAAGAAGCTCTCCGCCTTTACCCCCCTGTACCAGGAATTGCCAGACAAACCACCAAAACTGTAACCTTTTGTGACGGGAGAACAGTGCCTGCAGGTCAGTGGTTTTACTCTGTTGTTATTATCAAAGAGTAAACATTAAATGTCTTCACTTAATAATGCTTTTGGAAACATTTTATGCTACATGGTAAACACAAACTCTTAACCGACTTTGTTTGTCTTTACATACATAAATTACTTTTCTTTACAATTCAATAAAGGACCTATATTGACTTAATACTTAATACTTTATTATTCTACAAGGGTACGTTGGTATTATTTGATTGTATTGTCACATACAGTTTCTTTTCTATAAACTAGTATAAATCTCTTAAACGTGTGGTGTAATTGCTTTGTCAGTGCGGCATTCTTCCAAATGGGAGTATGTTGGCACCAGATTATTTTCATATACATTATATGGGCAGAAAGTACACCGCCGCCTACACATTACACTCACTGGAACTGCTCAGCCATGGGAACCCAAGAGCCATGAAGCTCCAGGCACACAGTTTTTGTGCTGATGTTGATGCCAGAGGAGGTTTGGAGCTCTGCAGTTACTGAGTCAGCAGAGCGTTGGAGATTTTTATGCACTCTGCAACCTCACTGTACAGAATGGTGCACATCAGACTAATGCTGGGTTGTGCTACAATAGTTATCCTTGGTCAGAAGGAGAGGCTGACATCCAGGGAGTAGATTGTAAGAGGTGGAGTTTATTTATACTCGGATTGATGGTACAAGGAGATATGGCATGGTATAGGATGTGGAGGGGTGATATGGTGTGGTTTCTGCGATCAAGAACAGGAAATACAGTAGAACATGAATAAAGATTAAAGGGTAATAAAGCTGGCCACAAATTCCTCCACAACAAATCTGCTAAGGCGGTGCATCAACCTGGTACTGTTTCATAAGAGCAATCACATTTATTAAAGTACTACCCAAAATGGGCCACAAGATGGCACTCCAACACAAGAGATGACATTTTTTAGCCCCAGCTCTTCTCATGCCTTCGGCATATTTTGATGGTGTAGGAACCAAAGCAATCAACTCCAGTTGACGAGAAAGCAGGTTTGTGGATCTGGAGTCTTGCTGCGGGCAAATCAGCCATTTTGGTGAGAATTTCTGGCACTCTACACATTGTCTTTGATGTCTCCAGATTACTTGTCAACCTCTGATGATCCAATAAGTGTGCCCTATCTCTGCAAAGACATGCTCTGGACTATGGTGCAACAAAATCACATCAAAGTACTGGACAAGGAGCTTAGTTAGTGGGTGTTCAGGAGGTAGCACAGTAGGGTGTATGGTGTCTGAGTCCAGACCTTCAACGCATCTCAGGTGACATCCAACCCTTATCAGGCCAGTAAGCGGATCATATTGAAGGCAGGGCGAACAAAGTTGACTATTTGGGGACAGAGGTTTTCCCTTCATCAGGGCCATCACATCTTCAGGGAAACATATTGAGCTGACTTTAAGGTGGCTATCTCTGCTTCCACATCATCAGTGGCGGTCATTGGAGGAGAAGCTGCCCCGTGATGAGCATGGTAAGTGGCTTTCACAAGCTCCTCCCAAGATGTGAAGTTCCTGGGGCTGGAGTAAGAGACTTTGCCACTGTGACAAGGCCACATAACAACCCCTCATCTGTAGTCTCAGCCCTACCAGTAGGGCCAGTGCACTGAACTTTGTTGCATAAACTGGGGGCCCTGAGCCCAATGGCCATCAGCCAGGTTTTCCACTGATATGACATACCTCCACTGGTGAGAACCAGTGAGCTCCTGGATTTCAGCAATTCAAGTCCCGACAAAGACCTTGTAATGGCAGAAATCAGACTGCAACCAACTCAGCACAGTAGTAGAGTCAGTCCACAAGATAGTATTTTGCAGCGGTAGAGTAAGCTAGGTTTGGAGAGTCTTAGCAAGCTGCGCTCCAGTGAGAGCAGCACTGATCTCCAGCTGAGGCGTTGGCAATCTCTTCCGAGGAGCAAATCGGGATCTTGCCATCAGGAATGTAGTGCTGACATGTTCGTGGCAATCTGTGGTCCTCAGATAAGCTTTCTCTGAGGCATCACAGAACACATGCAGCTCAAAGGTGAAACTAGAGAGTCTGTAACAGGTGGCATATAACACCTTGGTAAGGTAATGCTCTGCAAGTATGGTAGCTCCTTCTCCCATTCTACCCAGGCGGCACAAAGGACACCGGTGACAGGTTCATCCCAGCCACATAGAATGTACAAGAATCTTCCCTCTAGTGGTATAGGGAATGAGAAACACTACAGGGTCATATTGGCTAGCAAACACCTTGTACGCATTGCGAAGAGTTGGTGCTGTGGGCAAGGTATCAGTGGGGCAATGCCAACATAATCCAAGCATTGACTCTTGTGGGTCAGCTTGGTAAGAAGTCAGCCAGAGCTCACAGCTGTCAGAACGGGCAGTAGTAGGCAGGTAGGACACCACCTCTGGCACATTACTGGCCCACTGCAGTATTTCAAATCCTCCCTGCCCAGTAGTTGCCTCGTTTTATCCAGGAGTTGTTTAGCTTGGTGTGGAGTCAGAAGTGACTGGAGACAGTTGTCCACATAAATGGCAGTGTGGACAGATTCGTATACATCTTCATTCCCCCTCACGGAGGTGTTGCACATGCCGCTGTAAAGCATAAGTGGTGCAGCAAGGGCTGCAAGTCATGCCAAATGGTAACAGTCACCATTCATACACATTAGGTGGATGCTCCTGTTGTCCATCCCTCCAAAGAAAGCGAAGCAGAGGCTGATCTTTGGAAAGCAAACGTACCTAATGGAACATGGCCTTTATATCCCAGCTTATGGCCACCGCATGCTGGCGGAATCGGAGTAACACGCCAAGGAGCAAAGGGCTAAGCGTGGGGCCTGGCAGCAGGAGGTCATTAAATGCAGTTTGCTGGTACAGGAAGATGCAGTTGAAGACTAGGCAGGTTTTGTTGTTGTGATGCACAAGATGGTGTGGAATGTACCAGGATTCAGTTGAACCATTCACCTCCTCTGGAGTCAACTTTACCAAATTGCCAGCCTTCTCCACTGTCTTGACCTCCTG
Source organism: Neolamprologus multifasciatus (assembly GCF_963576455.1). Lineage (NCBI taxonomy): Eukaryota > Metazoa > Chordata > Actinopteri > Cichliformes > Cichlidae > Neolamprologus > Neolamprologus multifasciatus. Next base: position 25,037,540 of record NC_140449.1, read on the forward strand.
GTTGTATGTCTGTGCTCTGCTCGGGTCCTTGCATAGTTGATGCTTATTGGCTCTTTGAAGAGCCATGACAGCCTCTTGAGGTGCCTTCACCTGAGGAAACTCTTTGCAGCGAAGCAATGGAGTAGCTAACTGTTTCCGGGCTGTCTTTGATTTAAGGATATCTATTGCCTACTGGTCCTCCTTTGACCTAGTGACCTCCTTTTCATTTCTGAAAGAGAGGACATCAATATACCACAGCCTTTCAATATTTTTGTAGAGCTGTGGTGTCTGTGTGATGAAAGACGAGCATAAGCATGCCTGTTCATCCGCTGGATGTGGTAGACTTTTGGCGAGTCCCTGTAGCGCCCACCCCAGCTCAGTACAGACTGCTACTGGCCCTCCAGGTGGTCCCCGGATCACCGGTCAAATGGGAGTGAGAAGGTGCAGGTGATCTGATCCAATCAGGATCATAGGTTTCACCTGGCTGAAACCTTTGAAGTGAAGTCTTTGTAGGTGGCTGTACTTCTTTTTGAGTGTTTCCACTGGACAGGATTGCTCAGCTAGAGCCAGTTGTTCTACTGTGAAAGCATTCAGTATTTGATGCCTCATCTTTGGCTTACCTTTAGTGGACACCTCCAATGATATGCTTCCCCCATTCAGCTGCAGGACATCCTGTCTGATGGTTTGTAGGGAAAGAACCTCATCTGTCTGGGCAAGGCCAAGGAACTTCACAGCAGCAGGCAATTTTATGGTTCTCTCGGAACCATCATCCAGCACGGCAAAGGTGTCCATGGTCCTCTTCCCATTGTGGAGTTGGACTCTTACCATCTTCAACATCACCTTACCGGAGTGACTGGGATGGTCAACATAGATGACACTGGATGCAGTACACATGGTCAGAATATTGGGGTTTTGTTCTTTACCCTTGGCAAGGACATGTAATACAAGGAGGTGTTGCTCACCACAAGTGCTGCAGGGTTTCTTAAGTGTGCCTTCAGCAGAATGATTCCAGCCACATCTCCAACATTTATTCTTATCTTTGATCCAGCCCACAACAGCGACCATGTCTAGCCTGGAGAAATCATTGCATCCACTCAAGTAATGCTATGTTCCTTCAGAGAAAGGGCAGTAAGGCTTGAAACTTTCTCTTTTCTTCTGCATTGCAACAGCCTTTGTTGCTGTGGATGGACCACAGCAGGTGGTTTTGTGGCTGTGGGGTTGGGTCCATAATAAATGGAGGCCAACTTTGTTCTGTGTTTGGCTTCCAACAGCTCCAGCTTCTCTGAAGCATACAACTCTGTGGCCTGTCAGGAGACCTGCATGGCTTGGGTCTTGCACTCCAACCACTCTGCTAGGACGAAGAGGGTATGAGTGCGATTTGATCCAGACTTGGTTAAGGCAGTACTCTGCAAAGCTATCCCGTTAACTAAAAGGGAGTTTGATAAGTAATGAGTCTACATGGGATCCACAGTGGAGTTCACTCTCTGCCACCCCATCCATAGTGGTAAGCATCCCCACTAGACTGGCAACTGACAGGGAAAACACTTCAAAGGCTTGTGAGTCACCTGGTTTTATGAATGGTGTACACAGGATGGCGAGAGTTCACTCTGTATCAGCTGTCGTGGCTGACCATACTTCTGTTCGAGAGCCCTCATTGACTAGTATATGGAGGTGTACAGCACTTGGGAACTTCAAGTGATCGAGCAAGATCTGATATTTATAATCCTCGGAAAAGTGCTTGTGAGGCCCAAGAACACTATCCAGTCCTTTCTTCAGTAAAGCAAAGTCTCTCTCCTTCCCAGAACTAAAACAGTGAGCATGGGCTTAGGAATGCCATAGGAGGATATGGTGTATGCTTGTTTAGTTTGTATGATAATGATCAGCTAGACACACCCTATAATCTTTTAATAATAATAATAAACTAAGTACACATTTCTTTCAAATGTAGGTTCTGTTGTTGGAATAAGTGTGTATGGAATTCACAGGAATGCATCTGTCTGGGAAAACCCTAATGTAAGTAAATTCAATTTTATTCCCACCCCAACTTACTACATGGAATACATCATCAACAAAATCTATGATGAAATAAAATTATGAAGTTTTTCAGCACTCTGCTCATAAGGCTGCATATAATTTATCAAATAACTGAAGAAGCAATCATGAAACTGGGGCATTAAATGAATTACTAGTGCTGTATTTGCTTTTTTTTTTTTTTTTTTTTTTTTTTTTTTGTGCTGTATTTGCTGAGGTGGGTAGTTCCCTGGTGCCAAAGTGGACATCAGAACAGATTCAAGCTGGTTTAATGACTTACTATATTATGTGTGTCAGAATGCAGTTTTCTCTGCGCAAGTGGTAAGAGTGATAAGGTTCAGAAAACAAGTACACATAACACTGCTCTCTTTCTTTGTCCTGTATTACATTAGGTCTTTGACCCTCTGCGTTTCCTACCAGAGAACATTGCCAAGAGATCTCCTCATGCTTTTGTGCCCTTCTCAGCTGGGCCAAGGTTTGTCCTCACCTGAAACTATATCACTGTATAGAGACCGTTTGTAGTAGTCTCAAGTATGTGAATGTGTAACTTAGCACTGACCCCATTTACATCAACACAATAAAAACTGGCTTTATAATGGGCTAAGGCAGACCTTCCCAAAGTGTGGGGCCCGCCCCCTAGGGGGGGCGCAGAGCCATTGCAGGGGGGGCACGGCATGAAAAGGGAAAAAAACAAAACAATGCTTGGACACTGCTAGCACGGGGCGCCCACACAAACGCAAAGCAGGAGATGAAGCATCGCTGAATATGTTTCCAAACCAAATTCATTCTAAGCCAAAGAATAGAAAATATGGTGAAGCATATCTGCCCTTTGGTTTCACCTGCACAAGTGCCGAGGTAGGTCTCCCCTGCGTAATTGGTTTTCCCTTCGTTGGGAGCAGCGCTGGGCTGTTCAAACCACGGACAAACAGTATCCCAGGGGTGGGGGGGGGGGGGGGGGGGGGGGGGCGAATATTTTTCTTGTAAAACAAAGGGGGGGGGGGGGGGGGGGGGGGCCAGCAAAAAAAGTTTGGGAACCACTGGGCTAAGGCAAGTAGGGGAAAGGGTGAACCCACTGTAATCTAAGATTGATCCCATTTAAAATACAAGCACCTTTGGCCCTGAATGTTAAAAAATAACATACTATACTGATCCCTCCTATTCATTTTCGTCATGTCCTAATCTCAGAAGGATCAAATTATTTTCAACATTTTTCAATTCTTTTGAATATATCCTTGTATATTTCTTACATTTAATATTTTCCTCCCTCAGAAACTGCATCGGTCAGACCTTTGCTATGAATGAGATGAAAGTGGTGACAGCTCTGACACTGAAGCGATACCAGCTCATAGCGGAGCCCACTATGAAACCCAAGATCATCCCCCGACTGGTTCTCCGCTCACTCAATGGCATCCACATCAAGATCAAACCTTTAGACGCAGAGAGCTAAAGTGCACTAACTGCAAGAACTGCTAAAAATTACTGTATTTAGAAAGTAAATAATTTATGTTGATTTGAAATACTTCTACTATGTAACAAGCTTTTACATATATATTCATGGACTCTGTAATGCAGTTTATGTTTTGGGAGAAATTGTCATTGAGAATATGTGTCACAATACATTGTATATAATTTCCCCAATTTTTTTTTTTTTTTTTTTTTTTTACAAAAATAACAGAGATTACAAATACAAATACATAAATATGTCCTCATTCAAAAATGTCTTGTGACACCTGCATTGGCTTATGGGATGATGATGTCACAATGAAAGTGACATCATCACAGTGAAAATGTAAGCAGTAAAAGTAAAAAGCCGTCGAAAAAATGACTACTCAAGTAAAGTTCAGATACCTGAAAATTCTACTTAAGCACAGTAATGAAGTATTTGTACATCGTTATTTCCCATCTCTGCCTAGTGGTGGCTCAGGTTTGCAGTATCAGTTTCTCAATGACAAGATGTCCACTCAGAATAAAGAAAAAAAAAAACCTCAGCTGGAAATGGCAGTGTTAACCTGTGTTGGGACTAACGCGTTATTAAGTAACGCGTTACAGTAACTACGTTATTATTGTGGTAACGAGCACGGTAACTAGTTATTATGCCAAAATCAGGAAGGCGTTAGTCGTTACTGGGATTTAGATAGGGTCGTTACTCGTTACTTCGTGTGGCGGCTATCGCGGAGCTTCCACAGATTCAATAACATTAGCAAGTGTTGGAGGCCAGCAGGTGGAAGAGAAGGAAAAGAGACCCGAGGCGGCCGCCGGTCCAAGTGTGAACTGAATTTCAGGTAAGAAGTTGTGACCTGCAGTCTATCTGGGTCAGATATAAACCAAGTTAAGGTGGAGTTTATTTTCGTTATTCTGACTTTTTCCGTACTGTGTACTAGCTAGCATGACGGAGTTTCTATACAGCTGGGTGGGTGCTATGAAGTTAATGATGTTGAACTTTATTTTGTCCATAAGTTATTAGAGTTGCCAACCGTCCCGTCTGGTATTCAGAGAAAATATTACGCGTTTCTTATTGAGGTGAAAAGGAACAGTTGGTCCCGTAATTCGGCTACATTGAAAAAGGCACAAAGCTGGAGTTATTCTGTGTCTTTGCTGCACAGCTGCCTCTTCGTCTCTCATTCTCCCCCCTCCCTCTCCCGTTTCTACTTCAATCATGAAAACTAATCAATGATCAGCTGATCGGCTTTTCTCTCTTGTTTGTTTATCGCCCACTTTGCGCCAGAAAGAGGAAACCAGCCGATGTCGCGTTAAACAACAGCAGCACGTTTAAGCTTGATCAGCTGTTGTTAGAATTTATTTAATATTAATTCCTAGTATCAGCTGATGTTTGCTGGAGCCACAGCTGTAAAGCTGCTGGTCATGATGTCGGTTTGTTTATCTGGTGAGAGGGAAACATGAAACCAGGAGATGTCCTTACTGAATCATCAGAGCTGAACAGGTGATGGAGAAACAGGTTTACCTTTTATGTGACATAAATGAGTTGAAGGGAAGTTATGAACTGTTTCTGAGAGACAGATAACGCCAGGATCCTTTTTAGGTAGCTGACAGCTGGTAACTGTGCAGGAGCGGATCTAGCAAAGTTTTGCCAGGGGGGCCAGGTAGGGCATTAACAGGGAGAGGTGGGCACAAAGAAATACTTTTCTTTCTTATTCTCATTTAAAATGTCTAGCTTTTAAAAAATAATTATCTGAATCTTACAAAAAACGATTGATGCATATATACCATCAAAACAGTGAACATCACTGTCACAACAGCGTTTGTTTTCATTCAAAGGCTTTATGATTTTTCCTATAATGGTGGGCCGGTCTCTAGTCAAAACGCCCGGGCCGATTTTTTGTCCCCGTCCAGCCCTGTATGCAGCTCATCTGCAGTCTGGTGTTACCTACATCTTCCTATTCAGAAGGCAGAATTTCCGAGTTCTGAGTACAATCAAAGCACCACAACTGCAATTTTTTGTGTTGGATGTAAAAGGCGCACATGACGCTGTGACGTAGGCTAGAATCATGGCAGCAGTCAATGACGGTCCAGGCGTGGGATTTCTCTCGTGGAAATATGTATTATCTTTTCCTTTCTATTGGTAGGTGGCACAGTGCACTTGTGGCAAGTAAGCAAGCTAGAAGACTGCCAAAGTTATGGAAGCAACACATTAACAAGAGAATTCTGAGTAAAACCAAAGTTACTTTCCCTAGTAACTAGTTACTTTGAAAGTAACGAGTAACTTGAAGTAACTGAGTTACTTTTGATAGAAGTAACTAGTAATGTAACTAAGTTACTATTTTAAAGTAACTTACCCAACACTGGTGTTAACATAACCATTCTTATTAGCACGACCTAAATCATCTGCACACCAGGGATGTCCCTGGCAATTAATTGCTTAGTCAACTAAACGAGGGGGGGGGGGGGGGGGTAGACTAACCAACTAGTCTCAAACTAAGAAACACTCAAAAATAAAGTTACATTTGAAAACCATTTAATGGAAAGTTTCAAAATAAATGATCTGAAAACCATTTTAAACAGTTTTTTTACATTCTTCAGTAATGAATCATGCGGCACCTTGCATTGTGCATTATCAACATTACACATTATACTCCAGAAAATTCACTTCACAAACCGATGTTATATATGAAATGAAAACGTAACTATAACAGATGTTCACGTATTACTAAAATATGACAAGTTAACATTGGAAAACAAATAAATTGCAACTGAAAGGCCCAGAACTTAAACAATTTCAAGTACTTGGTTGTTTCTTTGTATGTAATTTGGGCATCCAGTTCATAAAACCCACAAAATCAGGAATTAGAATACTGTGAAGACATCAGCCCAAATTTTACAGGTTTTCCCAGGTGTCATCAAATTGCTTCACCTTGGTTCAATTGCCCCAGTTAGATTCAATATGGGGAAGACTGCAGACTTCACAACTGGCCAGAAGAGAATCATTGATACCCTCCATTGGATGGGTAAGCCACAAAAGTTCATAGCTAAGGAGGCTGGCTGCTCACAGAGTGCTGTGTCCAAGCATATCAATGGAAAGTCTAGTGGACAGGCAAAATGATCAAGATGACCATGGCCTTCAGTGGATTATCAACCAGAGAAAATTCAAGAATCTGGCAGAGATCCAGAAAGAGTGGAATGAGGCAGGAGTCACAGCTCCAAAAACCACCACATCTAGGCACATCCGGGAGATGGGCTACAACTGTTGGGTTCCTCGGGTCAAACCCCTTATGAGCCTGAGCCAAAGTCAGAAGTCTCTCAACTGGGCCAAGTAGAAGAATGACTGGAGTGTTGGCCAGTGGTCCAAGGTCCTTTATGAGGTCATCATCTGAAATGGTTTTCCAAAAGTCTTGAAGGAGTTCCTAGAGATGCTGAGCACTTGTTGGCCCTTTTGCCAAGCACTCTGCGGTCCACCTCATCCCAAAACATCTCCATTGGGCTTAGGTCAGGTGACTAGAGGCGCAGCACTCCATCTTTTTGGTCAGTTAGCCCTCACACAGCCTGGAGGTGTGTTTGGGGTCATTGTCCTGTTGAAAAATAAATGGCGGTCCAACTAAACTCAAACCGGATGGGATGTATGACGCTGCAGGATGCTGTGTTAGCCATGCTGGTTCAGTGTATTTTCAGTTTTGAATAAATTTCCAACAGTGTCACCAGCAAAGCACCCCAACACTATCACACCTCCTCATCCATGCTTCAGGGTGGGAACCATGCATATAGAGACCATCTGTTCACTTTTTCTGTGTCGCACAAAGACATGGCGGGTGGAACCAAAGATCTCAAACTTGGCAAAGTACAGATTTAGATTAGTTCCTTGGCCCCGAAAAAAGACAAAAACACATGATGAAGCCAGATAATTATGCTGTTATCATTCACTTATCATTCAGTAAAAGTGAAAAGGTTTCCGTTTTTATTTACACTTTTGTGCACCTTTGTACATTGTGCGCCAGTCTCCTGCAGGCCTGTTAGACAGCATGCGTACATGCTTCTACAAACCAGAAATCTGATTCACCATCTTGCTTTAGGAAGGCAGAGATAGAAGTGAATATGTGTGGCAAGACCACTGCACTTAAGTCCCGACTTCAGTTTCACTGCCTATCTCTCCTGTTAGACAGGCCAGGTGCTGGAGCAATTTCACAACAAGAGTCGTTCAAGCGTGTGCAGAAGTGTCACAAAGACACGCTATAATCCCCTTCTGCAATTCATACACAACGGGTGAAAGTATCAAGAAGGGCCAGAAAGGCTCACGAGTCAAAAGTACTCTTTTATTTACAGTCATATTACAAAATCCACCCAAAAAATCCACACACCCACAACAACAAAAAGTCACCAACACAGGTTGGATAAAAATGAAATGACATCCTCTTTCTTTTATCTCAGATTTCCAACCTTTCACTGATTTAAGATCCTAATAACTGATCACTTGAATTTCCTATAAAAACTCCTAAAATGCATTGCATCTTCTGTCGCTACCTTATAAAGAAATAAACTCAAGCCGACTGGTTTAACTTTTTGGCCCATGTCAGACCAGGCACCACATCAAAAAAAAAAAAACAATGTTATGTGGCAGCCTTGTGGTCAGAATGCATGCTGCGCTGAGAGCACAGCATTTAATCTGCGATTCCAGCTAGGAACCTTTGCTACAAATCACCAAACAGCTCCTCTCAATTACTACTACGTCTGTTCTGTCCACATTTGAAAAAGAAAAATCCAAAACACTATAAAATATAAGATGTAAGACAATTTAATGGTCCACCGAAACTTGGCCAATTTAGCCACAAACTTGGCCATAAAAGTTCATTTAAATGCCCAGCAGAACAAAACTGTGAGAGTACACCTGTGAGGGCAACAAACCAACCAAAGTAATATACTTGAAAAAGCCAAAGAGCACATATGTTCAGAATACTGTTTGGACAGGGCAAATAGCTTATCAGCGACATGTGAACGTTTAGAAGCTTGAAGTTCCACTTTCATGTGATGCCACATATATAGCAATAATTTTTGCAAGTGTGTAGCCAGTGTCACCGAAAATGCTGACCTTTGTGCACAACCCACCACCTAGTGGCTTGTTGGAAAAAACACAGGACACTTAGGTTCATATGATGCTGGTCTAATATATGGAATGAAAAGCTTGCAGTCAATAATACACATGTATTATATGTTTTCATGATAAAAAATCAGCCCTGTGTTTTGACAGAAAAGTATGTTTTGCTTTCCTTTAATAGTATTTTCAACATTCTAAAGGAGTGAAAAAAAATATAGAAATTGTAGAAAAAATACAACCTTACATCAAATTTGTCAAAAACGTAACTCAATGACCCACCATATCTTCGTAATGAATCACTCAGATAACCATACCTGCCACTTTGAGCCTCAGATGCTAAGTCCTCTAAATGTATTTTAATCCTCTTTGCAATCAGTATGCTTCTACTTATCAGCTACCAGTTTAACAGATGTAGACACATCTTGTGACAGACCAAAACAGAACTTGTGTAATGACATTGAGAACACAACAAAGTAAAAGAACAAAAAAAAAATGGAAGTGAATGGCATCTCGTCCAGGTCACAGTCCTTGATGTTTCTGTTGGTAACCTGAGAGTCAGCACCTTTGAGAAACTGTTAGATGTGTGTCCTGATGAATTTAAGGCTTTCAGCCTCTCTACCTCTGTGTGACTGATGTATATTGGAGTGTCTTTTCCTCAGATAAGTAATGATCTTCTTGCCCTTCTCTACTTTTAGGGCAAGATTATTTTCCTGACACCGAGCCACCAGTCCTATCACTTCTCTATCCCGTCCCTACCCAATCACATATGCAAATGTTATAATTCTGGTATTGATCAGGTGGTGCACACACTCATATGTGAAGACAGCATGTGGCAGTGTACTCAGCACGTGCCCCTGAGTAATACCAATGCTCACAGTTCTGATGTTTGATGTCTGGTTTTCAACTCTGACTGAGTGGGGTCTATCTTACAGGAAGTTCAGAGCTCTGTTACAGAGAAAGGGTGTGAGTCTGAGTAACAGCAGCTTCTCAGAGAGTCTGACAGCATTAAATGCAGCTTCAGTCATTTCACAGCATTTTCACAGATGTGTTACCTTTGATTGGACTGATTCTGTATGCATGTGTGGTGGTGTGAAGGCAGAATACCGGTAAATGTGACTAAATGGTGTTGATAATGCCACCCGGGGAGGGGGTTACACCCCAGGAGAGATTACAGTAGCTAGTGCAAATGTTGTACTAGTTACAAAAGCCCACAGGCTTGTTATTAACAAGCAAAAGTAAGGACAAAACTACTCAAAGCGTAGAGCAGAAAAAAACTTTTTGTTGTTCTTTAATTAAAATTCTCGTATCGCTTCCTGTTCCTGCTCAAACACAGTGATGTTTCTGAGTAGCTTATCTGCTTAGCAATTTAATTAAAAACTTTTAAATACATTATTTTTTCATAGTATAATCTTCACGTGCTTCATCCAAAGCACACTTTCTGTGTACTCACTACCTAATTTATAGCCAAAGTATTCACTCACTGTCTTTGTACTGTTTCACTAGCTTAGCTTAGCTCGTAGCCGACTCGTTAGCACCATGGCTACTTCACCTGTCGCTCCTGCACTTTCCTGTTCATTGTGTCAGATATTTAGCTACTCCTCGGCCTCCTTTACCAGTAATGATACCTGTAACAAATGTAGCATATTTGCAGCTCCGGGGTCCAGGATTACTGAATTGGAGGTCACTAAAATCAATATTGAATCGGTGTGTAACTTTGCCAAAACAATGTCGGACTCTGTAGTTTTCTCTGGTCCCCTCCCCTCCCCAATCAGACCAGGAGTGACATGTTTAGCCGGATGTTCTCCTTAAATTGCTTGCTGACTGAGTGGTGTCCCAGAAACGATGTGGGCTTCATAGATAATTGGCAAACCTTCTGGAGGAAACCTGGTCTTGTTAGGAGAGACGGCATGCATCCCACTTTGGATGGAGCAGCTGTCATTGCTAGAAATATGGACAAATTTATTAAACCCCCCAAAATTTGACTATCCAGAGTTGGGACCAGGAAGTAGAGTTGCAGTCTTACACGGCTACGGCTCTCTACAGCTTCTCTCCTCCTGCTACCCCCCCCCCCCCCCCCCCAAAAAAAAAAAAAAAATCCATCTCCATTGAGACTGTGTCAACTCCCAAACAGACAAAGAAACCAGCAAAACAAAAACAACTAAAAACCAGCAATAAACAGCTTAAACATAAAAAAATCACAAAGAAAGAATAATACAGTATCCACATCTGAACCAAAGAGTAAAACAGTGAAATGTGGATTATTAAATATTAGGTCTCTCTCCTCCAAGTCTCTGTTAGTACATGACTTAATAATTGATCAACAAATCAATTTACTCTGCCTTACAGAAACCTGGTTGCAGCAGGATGATTATGTTAGTTTAAATGAATCAACACCCCCGAGTCATTCTAACTACCAGAAATCTCGACGCACAGGCCGAATGGGCGGTGTGGCAGCAATTTTTCACACCAGCCTATTAATTAACGAAAGACCATGTGAAGTGCGCTCTGTTACCGCTCTGGTCTTTATTTATATACAAAAGTAGGTGAATTCGTTTATTACATTGGAATGTGAATGTGTATATGTGTGTGTGCACGTGCGTGTGTGTGCGTGTGTGCCAGGAGAGGCTTCTCTACCTGCAGTGGTTTGTCCTGCGTGTCATGTCCTGTCTGTCTCTGTGGGTTGGTGTTGTGGTGTATAAAATAAGTGAGTGAGGTACTCACATTGTTTTCAATTTAGGCTATGCGGATATGACTGCTATTAACACTGCCATTGTTATTTTAGTTTAGGATTTTCCACCTTTGATTTTGATGTTATTTTATTTTTCAGGGTGGATTTTCTGATTTCAGTTTGCATTTTATTAGTTTCTGTGTCTGTGTTTTTGTTTTTATGATGTGGGTGGTATTAGTGACATAGGTCAAATATAAGTAAAACAGTACAGTACAACACATTTGACTCACAGTCATTTTCACCACAGCCTCCTCTTTGTGTTTCCATCTTTGACTAAACACCAAAGCTTAAAACATTTCCTTTATTTTCTTTAATGTCTGTTGCTTTTTTAAACAACACATTTAGTGAGTTTTGGTTTATTTCTTAAGACTATTTTTCTGTTGTTTTCACTTTTTTGTATACTTTACTTTGAATAAAACACTTTAACAAATAAAAGGATCCAAAATATTATTTTCAGTGACTATCCTCAGCAGAATGTCCTCACAATATGAACACACATATTGCTCACAGTAATAATCATACTATATCCTTTTGTCTGCAGGCTGTTATTGTTTTACTATCACTGATGCTCATTATTGATTAACACTGCAGACACAGTACTGCTGTGGTTTTAACAGTTTTAACAGCCTTCTTTATGCAACCTTTTGCTTAGATGCTTTTTTACTGTGGTCATATTTTATATGGTGATTATGTAAAATCTAAAACTGCAAGACAAAATACAGCTGTAAAATAAATTTAACGTAAAAAGTATTTTTTTCTTTTAACAACAAAAATAAATTGTTTATAAATTTGTTTCAATTGATGAGCTCGAGTAAATTAATGTACCTAATAACTTTCCTCTTTGTGAAAGCAGCATTTAATTGCCGTAACATTTTGATGTCAACTTAAAGGACTTCTTTACCTACATTTTTTTTATCTTAACTTGATCTGCAAGGTAATCAGAAACTGCTTTCATGTGGTTCATGAATGGACCTCACCTCTGTACTGAGCAACAACAAAAAAATGTTGTTACATAACATCTGTATCGCACTGAAAGCTTCTCATTAAAATTATCTCAATCCATGTTTAGAACACCCGCCTTGCCTTCAGAGAATTAGGTAAAAGTTCAGTTAAAGATTTGATTTGAAATCATTCCTTTGTTGGAAAAAAAGACTCATGGTTTCAGATTTTCCCCTTGAGAAGCGTGTGGGTGAAGTTACAATTTAAGTAATTTGAGGAATCAGTTACTACATCAAATGACAGCAAGGATGGAAAGTATAATTCTAACCAGTGCCCTTTAATGACCTTACCTATTTTAACAGTCAACTGAAAAGCACTTTGGACCAACCCATATTGTTTTAAAATGTGCTATATAAACAAAAATGACTGCAATTATCCTGGACTTTTTTTTCTCTATACTTTTATTTCACTACAATCACTAGAGGTCATGTGATTAATTCTTTTGCCGGGTGTCCTGATGATAATTGATGAATAAACCACTGAAGACTCTTCTTCCACCTGCAGTAAAAAGCAATACATTTCATTACCCAGACAAAGCAACACGCACACACTTCATTTCTGCATGAGAGTGTTAGGTTACACCGCGATGTCAGCACAGACACTTACCCTGCTATTCAAGCCACAGCAACAAATTTGAACAGGAAATGCTTTGGTGAGACAGAAGCAGAAGCATATTCAGAATCACAGGGGGAAAGCAAACCATTTAATAAAAAAAACAATAATGTACACAGGAAGTGGAAGTGAGGAGCAGCTGCATAGCCTACCTGAATGTAATCTTGGTTTGAAGCAAAAAATTATAAGTGCCATTAAAATGACACATGATACTGATATACCACAAATAAGTGGGATCCAGTCTTCAGGCTCTTTTTGAAAACCTGTTAAACCAAAAGCTAAATATTAATATTTCTTTGATTCAGGTGTAAAAGGTTCACAAACAGCATATGGCTAAACACCCACCTGTTGTTGTGCTAAATGATGATGTGTGAGTGGTAGTAACTGTAGTGTATCCATCAAACACTGAATCTATATTGCACTTTAGGGACCCGTGTGGATGTACAGGCACAGATGTAGTTGAAGTTCTGTTTGGATTATTTGATTTCATGCCACACGTCACAGCGCAAGATGCAGATGAATCCTTACTGTCATATACTGTAAGTAAAGATCAAAAGGTTACATCAGGTTATCTTCTACTATGAAACAATGATGTTTGTGTGTTAGTTTCTCACCTGTAACTACACACAAATTGATAGTGACTCGCTTAATACTGTGTCCGACACAACTACTCATCCAGCAGGTATATTTCCCAGCATCTTCTCTTCTGACATTTCCAATATATATAGACTTGTTGAAAGTCAAATTGTCTGTTGTTGCTCTTAGTTCTGATTTCCCAACAGCAGTCGTTGCTTCAAAAGTCCAAAAGTTTATTTTATCAAGTTTACTTGAACATGTGTGCTGAAAACTGCTGCCAGCAACAATGTAAACTGTCTTATTGTCTTCTTTCCACGTTTCTGAAAAAAGAGAGGTAAAGGATTGTGAGAATTATTATTTGGCAAATTTAAAAATCTTTACATGATCACAGGTAGATTCTGCCTTAACAGAAAAAAATATGACAGCAGGACAAACCTTTCTTCACTATGATGTCAGTGGACTTTTGGCATTTTTCTTGGCAAGTTTCACACCAGTACACACCTTCATCATCCTCAGTAAAATAACTGATGACCAAGGAATGATTGGATCCAATTTTCAGTTTGGGATTGGACATTTGATGATATTGCACTCCACTCTTATCTCGGAAGAATAACTGAACCTGCTTACTGCTATGGTCCTTCTTGTAAAACCATTTGAAAGAGTCTGATCGATGGACGTAATGCTGACACGGTATCACAGCTCGACATCCCAGCGAAAAATTAAGTTGTGCTGTGACTGGCAAAATATCACGTTGCTCATTTATATTAACAGTCACTTGAAAAAAATATAAAATATTCAACAGTCAGTTCATCAGTTGTATTTTAAATACATTGTATTTGATTAAGCAATTTGAATAATGAATTTAGTTAAGTAACGATTTGATCAGATACTCACTGTTTCCTGAGAAAGTAGAGAAGTTCCAAACAAGTAAAAAGATGAAAATGAAGCCTTTCTGTTTCATATGGGAGAAATTCCTGTCCCCGCAGAAATAAAACCCAACATGAAGCATCCTGGCTGTACCATTACTGCTCATAAAAAACACAGATCACAAACTCTGCCTCTCAGCTAAAGGTTTTAGATTGAGATTAACAGCTTAAATGAGCCTGACACATCGGAAGTGGTCGAACAGCCAGTACAGAGGAAATTTAGCAAGGTTGTCACCCACACTGTTTTTCTGATGTGGTCTGGCATATGATTTACTTCTTACATTTAGTATGGGTGTTAAGACACAAAATGTGCATCGCAAACCAGTTTCTTTTTTAATATATAGATGCCAAATATGTTCTCACATTGTATTTTATGCTGAGATAATGTTTGCGGGGGTTGAACCAAAACTGTGATTGAGCTGTTTGTACAGTTTATCGTACGGTTAAACTCACTGGAGTTTGGACTTCATGTGCAAACAAAGCACTTGTAACCAACTTATTGACTGCCAAGGACAACAACTGACACAATTACACTTTGGGAATTAAGTATAATACGTACTCTGGATTATTGATTCAGATTACAAAAAATTACATACATACAATGTAACAATGTAAAGTTTGAGGCGTTGTCAAGGGTTTCCTTGCTTGTTAGGTTTTTTAATCATAAAGTCAATTAAATGGAATTTTATTGTGTTCATAATTCTTAAAATAACCTCAAAGTATTTAGTAACTACATGAAGAAACAAGTATGTGACAGGCAAACAGAATAGCCAAAAGGAAAACCTACATTTTTGCGTGTGATGTTCACTTTACATGAGCAGAAATTCTTTCGGTTAACAAACAAAGTAATTTTTGATAGAATTTGTAAATATTTTTTTAACCGCACTTCTTCATAATCTATTTTTAATTGCATACTCTAAATTTCCCATATTAGCACCTTCATCATCCCAGTTCTCATTTTCCGCCGTAATGATGTTGCTGTTGCACTCCTGCGCTCAAAACGCCGACATTTCCGTCAGTACATGAACTCAGCGTTTTATTGATTGTCAGACTCCCCGCCTACCGGAGACACCGCTGAAAACATCGCTTTACCTCCAGCACTTATCAGAAAGGTGAGCTCATATCACCTTTTGCGCTTTGTTGGGGAGGTTTTCCTGCAGGAGGAAGCGGAAGACACTTGCACCTGCGAGATGAAACTAACTAAAACTTTCGCGGAGTTTCAGCTGGGCTGGCCTCACATGCATTACGTCTTTGCTGTGCTCTGTCTTTTTGTCGTGGTGTATAAATTAACAATTCTACTTGCGAAAAGAAGGGAAGCACTGCGAAACTTCCAAGCTTTTTCGGGGCCACCGCCACACTGGCTGTTTGGACATGTTCTCGAGGTAACTGTATCAACACACTCGCAGCAGCTATAACATCTGTAACCGTCCAGTAAAGCTGACCACAACATGTTGGAGAACACCATTCTGCAAACAGAGACACACAGTTGACAAACAACACAATTTACACGAGTAAAGTCTGCCTGCTGTGATGTGTTTCAGTTGTACTTTTTCTCTTTCAGTTTAAACAAGATGGGACCGATATGGACAAGGTAGTGAAATGGGGACAGGAGTACTCATATGTTTTTCCAATCTGGTTTGGCCCCTTTCTCAGTATCATCATTATTCAGCATCCAGATTATGCAAAAACTATCCTGACATCATCAGGTGTGAGAAATGTTTTGCGTAGTTGTTGTGTTGATGCACATTTATAACTGTGTAGTAAAGTACCTAATGCCATTTTTATTTGTTTTGTTTCGTAACAGAGCCAAAAGATGATTTTGCCTACCGTTTTGTGGAGGGTTGGATTGGTAAGGCTCATTTTTCTCCCTCCTACAGCATTTTTTTAAGTGCAGAGTTGTTTGTTTTGCTGCTTTCCTCACTCGTGCACATGTTCTTCAGGAAATGGGTTGTTGGTGTCAGAAGGTCAGAAGTGGTTCCGCCACAGAAGGCTCTTAACGCCAGGTTTCCATTATGATGTTTTGAAACCATACGTAAAATTGATGTCAGAGTCTGCTGAGACTATGTTGGTACGTTAAAGACAATTTAGTTGCATAATTGATAAATAAAAAGTCAAAGTCATGATGTGTTGGTCAGCACGTGTTGTTGTGTTGGGCTCTTGAATAAAACTCCCCGCTCAAGCGATAACGTGGAGCAACAACCATCTTTATTCTAGCTTACTCTCGTGCTAATTACATACCACCATTTCCTGACTAGATGGTAAGCACTGCCGCCTAGTGACGCATGATGTACATCAATATAGATTACACCACATCCCCCTTACTGAAGTTAGGCTGGTACATTCTTTTGCTCTTCAAACAAAACATAACTGCATAATATTTTTTTTCAATACAGACATACCCCAGCATTTCAGGAAACATAAACTTGGTATTTTCATAAACACTTTCTTTTCTCTTGTAACATATGTCCAACCATTTTACCTTTTAAACATGCTATTCTCAAAACCACAACTTAGCATTTGAAATACAACTTTCCCCTTTCCAAACAATTAGCTTCACAGATCAAGTCTTTTCGGTTTAATCACTTCCCTACCAGACCGGGTTCTAACCACACCTGGTGTATGTGGTGCGCTTGGCTCAGAAACAGTCTCTGTAGGAGTGGACTGGATCTGTTTTGCTTCGGTTTGAGTCTCTGTTTGCGGGATCGGCACAAGATGACTGCGGTTCCTTCTGATTGTCCCTTGGGGTCCACTGATGATGTATGATCGTGGAGTTGGGTGGACTGATGTCACTGTGCCCTGTGCTTTTGCATCCGTGATCCAGACTGGTTGCCCTGGCAACAATTTATCCAGTTCTCTTGTTCTATGTCTTTTGTTAAAACATTCGGTTTGTCTCAGCCTTTTCTCTCTCTGCACGACAAATCTGCTGAAAATCAGGCAGACAGGGCTGTAAGGTTTCAGGAAGCATTGGCAAGGTAGTACGAAGCCTGCGCCCCATGAGAAGTTGAGCCGGGCTGTAGCCATTCGCCAGTGCTGTTGTTCTGTATGCCAGCAATGCCTTGTATGGATCGCTAGCTTTTTTGAGGAGATTCTTGATGGTCTGGACGCCCCTCTCCGCCTCGCCGTTGCTCTGCGGGTACCTGGGACTACTGGTGACATGCTCAAAACAGTAGTCCTTTGCAAAGTCTCTCATTTCTTGACATGCAAATTGTGGGCCATTATCGGTAATCAGTGCTTCAGGTATTCCATGGCGTGCAAACATTGACTTTAAATGCACAATCACATTGGCTGAACGAGTTGGGCTGAGCTGAGCAATCTCGACATATCTCGAGAAATAATCTATTACCAACAGATAGTTTTTGTCTTTTAGTGTGAACAAATCAGCTCCTAAATTCTGCCATGGCCTCTCAGGTAAACGTGTGGGCATAAGAGGTTCCCTCACGTTAACTCTCTCCTGTATGCACAGCCTGCACTTAAGGACAAGTTCACTGATCTGATTACTTAAGCCTGGCCACCACACTGCTTGTCGGGCACGTTCTCTACACTTAACTACCCCTTGGTGTCCCTCGTGTATTTTGTCCAAAACTGCATTTCGCATGTTTGCAGGTATGACCAACCTCGTGCCTCGCAGTAGTAGTCCATTGTGTACACTCAGAACTGCTCTTTCGGACCAGTAGTGTTTTACCACTCCCTGCAGCTGGTTCCTGTCCGGCCAGCCCTCTGCACAGAACTTCATGACTTGGGAACAGACGCTGTCAGACTGTAGCTGTTCACGGAGATCTGTAAGGTATTTGCTGCTAGTAGGAAGGCCCTCCAGCACCGCGTCAACGTAAATATCGGTGTCCTCCATAAGATCATTGTCTCTGGGCATCACGCTGCCTGCCAGCGGTAACCGTGACAGCGTGTCGGCTGTGGTGAGGCTTTTGCCTGGAATGTGCCTTATAGTGTAAGAATACCTCATTAGGCGCATGCGGAATCTCTGTATCCGCGGTGGAAGCAAATCCAAGGCTTGTCCTCCAAGTAGGCTCACAAGTGGCTTATGGTCAGTCTCAAGCTCAAAGTGTAGCCCTAGAATAAAGTCACTGAATCTTTCACAGGCCCAGGTGAGCGCCAGTGCTTCTTTTTCCAGCTGAGCATAGCGCTGCTCTGTGGCTGTCAATGATCGTGAGGCATACGCGACTGGTGACCAACTGCCCCCAACCCGTATGAAGAGGCATCTGCTGAGATCTTTTGTGGTTTGTTTGGGTCGTAAAGCTGCAGTACTGGAGCGGATGACAGTTCTTCTTTTAAACTGCTAAACGCGTTTTGTTGCTCATGCCCCCAGTACCACATGTTTTTAGTTGAAAGCAAGTCTCTCAGTGGTTTGTCTTTTTCGGAGAGGTTTGGGATGAATTTCCCCAGCTGATTCACCATTCCTAAGAAGCTCCTAAGCTCACTCACGGTGCTTGGCTCTTTCATATTCTGCACCGCACTAGTTTTGTCAGGGTCAGGACTCATGCCTTCAGATGACACAATGAATCCTAAGAATTTCACTGCCCTTTTGCCAAACTCACATTTTGACATGTTCAGGGTGACGCCCGCCTTCTCTGCACGGTCGAGGACAGCGTGGAGTCTCATGTCGTGCTCCTCTCTCGTGGATCCCCAGACCAGGATGTCGTCCATGTGGCACACGACTCCCGCGAGGCCGGCTGTCACTTCCGTCACCATCATGTTTTGGAAATGCTCTGGTGCACTGGAAATACCAAATGGCAAACGATTGAAATGGTACCTACCAAATGGCGTAATAAATGTGGTGAGGAGAGCAGATTCTTTGGACAGCGGTATTTGCCAAAAGCCCATGTTAGCATCGAGCTTGGAGAAATACTGCGCACCTGTGAGCATGCCTAGTGTTTGGTCTACAGAGGGAAGGATATATCTTTCACGACACACTGACTCATTTAATGGTGTCATGTCCACACAGATACGGACTTTCTCTTTGTCCTTTTTGGGGGCTACGACCATGCCGCAACACCAGTCTGTGGGCTCTTCCACACGACTGATTACTCCCAACTGTTCCATCCTCTCCAGCTCTGTTTTGACTTTGCCCAGTAGTGGCAGTGGAACACGCCTTGGCACTTTCAGTGAATAAGGTTTAGCGTCAGGCTTCAGCTTAATCGTGTATGGTTTTTGAACAAGCCCAAGCCCATCACATAGTTTGGGGTACACTTTCTTCACTGTCTCAAGGTCAACATTGTCCATTCGGGCAATTAGTTTCAGTCTCACAGAAGCTGTCCTGCTTAAGAGAGCTACACGCAGATTTCTGACTACATAGATTGTCTCTGTAGTGCTCCTGTCACTGTAGGAAATGTCTTCCTTTGTGGACCCAAGTACGGTCAGTGCTGCACCTCCTGGTCCATACAGTGGCTTTTCAGCTTTTTGCAAATGTTCATTTGGCTGCTTAATGTCTTTGAATGTCTCCTCTGAGATAGCTGTGACATCTGCCCCCGAGTCTAATTTAAATGTCATACTTTTGCCTCTCACGCAGATGTTAGCAAGCCACGGGTCTTCTCCTGAATCCAGTTCACCTAGGAAAAGTCCATCTGCACTGTCTGCCACCTCATGCACAGTTGTAGACCTACAAACTCTCCCGTAGTGTCCACGTTTCCCACAGTTGTGGCATTCTGCATTTTTAGCTGGGCACTGTGCTGCTGGGTGCATCGGTGCTTTTCCACATTTAGAACATGTTTTTTTCTCTTGTTTTGTCATTTGTGGTTTTTGTGGCTTGAACTGCTTTTACTCTCTGCTTCTGAATTTATTTGGCTGTGATTTTCTGACATGCACGGCATCCACGGCTGTTTTGCCAGTGCTGCTTTCACCTCTTAGGTCAGTTTGCTGTCTTTTTATTTCCTCAGATTGTCTCGCCATTGTGATAGCTTTGGTTAGGGTCAAATCTTTGTTGAGCTGCATTCTCTCTGACAGTGATAAATCTTTAAGACCCACAACGAGCCTATCCCTCAAAAGTTCATCGTGAAGTTCACCATATTCACAGTTTTCAGCGAGAGCATATAGAGCTGTTATGAAGGAGTCAACTGTTTCTGATGGCTGTTGTACTCGCTTATTAAACTTTGCTCTTTCATAAATCACATTCTTTCTGGGGACAAAATGTCTATCAAATGCGTTTCTGACCGCATCGTACTGCTGGCGCTGCCCGTCTGTTAGGTCAAGTCCCCTTAGCACGTCGTCAGCCTCGTCTCCCATGCAGTAAACTAATGTGTTCACTTGGTTAGCATCCGTTGAACTGTTCAGATTACTTGCCATTCTAAAACGCTCGAAACGTCTGATCCACTTCTCCCATTCCTGGGGCTTAGCGAAGTCGAACGGTTCCGGTGGCTTGATGGTGAAAGTAGCCGCTGGTGGAGCTGCCATAACCGGGCCAGTTGCCGCCGGCAGAGCTGCTGCTTGCTCCGTCATGTTTGTCGCTAGCCGATCGCCAAGCTGACTTTCTTTTAAATTTTTCTCAGTTCACCGCTTAGAGCGAGTGCACTTCTGACACCATGTTGTGTTGGGCTCTTGAATAAAACTCCCCGCTCAAGCGATAACGTGGAGCAACAACCATCTTTATTCTAGCTTACTCTCGTGCTAATTACATACCACCATTTCCTGACTAGATGGTAAGTACTGCCGCCTAGTGGCGCATGATGTACATCAATATAGATTACACCACACGTGTCAGTAAATATCATAGAAGTAAAGCAGGAGCAGTGTCTGTATCCTGCAGAGAGATCACATCTGTTCTTTCATTGTTGGCAGGACAAGTGGGAAAGTTATGCAAGCACAAATGAGCCTTTTGAATTGTTTAAACACGTGAGCCTCATGACACTGGACAGCATTATGAAGTGTGCCTTCAGCTGCTACAGCAACTGTCAGACAGAGGGGTGAGCCCAGATGAATCTTTTTAAAGAGTCATTTACAGTGTCAGTTTTATGTTGAGTCGTTTGTTGTTGTAAATCTGCATTTAATGTTGGCCTCCTTTGTCATTTCAGTGGAACAAATGCATACATCAAAGCAGTTTATGACCTCAGTTTTCTAATTAACCTTCGACTCAGAATGTTTCCGTACCACAGTGACCTCATTTTCCACCTTAGCCCACATGGTTTCAGATACAGAAAAGCACGTCAGGTGACCCTCAGTCATACAGGTAAGCTTTGCTTTGATTCATCTGAACGGTTGCCAAAAATCAGTGAGCCTCACATTATAGTGTCAGATCTACAAATGTTTACATTTTATATTCTTTTCTAAAGAGGAAGTTATAAGAAAGAGGCAAGAAGCACTAAAGGAAGAGAAGGAGCTTGGACAAATACAGGCAAAGAGATATTTGGACTTTCTGGACATCCTTCTCTTTGCAAGAGTATGTTATGTGTCATCAGTTTCAGCCTCTTACTTCAACACATTTCACTTTGTAGGATTTGCTTAATGTATAGGCAAGTCACAAACTGGGGTTTTCCTGCATAAAGGTCATACAGAAAATAAGGCAAGTGCCAACTTGAGATCGTGTCAGATATCTGAAGTACTGGCCTAAAGCTGAAATAGCATATGCATGCAGCAAATAAGCAAAGATGCATGCTGTTACCAAGCTGCATGTTAATGTCCTCTGACACAAAGACGATGATCAGCCTTTTCATTCTCGTGAGCAGCAACCTGAATACAAAATCTCTTTTGTGCAGAGACTGGTCAACACTGGTTAGTGTTTTGTCCTGTTTTTTCCAAAAACTTCTCTAAACGGCAGCTTGTAGGGGCTGTCTCAGCTAGCATGTTTATTCTCTTAGACTTAGCTTCCTTTATGAGTATATCATAGCAAATTGTTGTAGTGGGCAGGAAAAAATGAAATTCTCAAAAATGAATCATTAACTGCATGACAGGTGTTTGCTAAAAACATTTTAGTGTTATATATGGCTTAAGAAGTACAGTGGACCTTCATAGTTTGGCTGTTAAATAAATTTCCCAATTTTATAAAGGTATCTGTATAAGGATGAATGTTATCCAGCTAAAGCTGAGTTTAAGTTGGGTGATGCAGTAATATAATGAGCCTGAACAGCAAAAGTAACAAAGGACTTTTATTGAGAAGCCCAGTTAGAGTGTAGTGCAGTCCAGTTTGTCTTCTATCAACCGTAAATATCCTTTATTTCAACGGCAGGATGAGAACCAGCAGGGTCTGTCAGATGAAGATATGCGGGCAGAAGTGGACACCTTCATGTTTGAGGGCCATGACACCACAGCCAGTGGCCTGTCTTTCATCCTCTACTGTCTGGCCTGCAACCCAGAACATCAGAAGATTTGCAGGAAGGAGATTATGGAGGCCTTGCGTGACAAGGAAACCATGGAGTGGTAGGCTTATGAAAGGACAACATTGCAATAGGGAGACAAGTTGGAGACATATAAACATTTACATTTTAAATGATACATTTCTTATTAGTTGACTTCACTAACACTGCATGTCTGTCTCATTTTAAGGGAGGATCTCAGTAAAATCCCATACACTACCATGTGCATAAAAGAAGCTCTCCGCCTTTACCCCCCTGTACCAGGAATTGCCAGAAAAACCACCAAAACTGTAACCTTTTGTGATGGGAGAACAGTGCCTGCAGGTCAGTGATTTTACTCTGTTGTTATTATCAAAGAGTAAACATTAAATGTCTTCACTTAATAATGCTTTTGGAAACATTTCATGCTACATGGTAAACACAAACTCTTAACCAACTTTGTTTGTCTTTAGATACAAAAATTACAATTTTGTATATTTCCATAAAGGACCTATATTGACTTAATACTTATTACTTTATTATTCTACAAAGGTACGTTGGTATTATTTGATTGTATTGTCACATACAGTATCTTTTCTATAAGCTAGTATAGATCTCTAAAACGTGGGCATAAAGTACGCCGCCGCCTACACATTATGTTTACAGGAGCTGCTCAGCCACAGGAACCCATGAGCCACAAAGCTCCAGGCACATAGTTTTTGTACTGATGTTGATGCCAGAGGAGGTTTAGAGCTCTTCAGTTACTGAGTCAGCAGAGCGCTGGAGATTTTTATGCACTCTGCAAGTTTACATGGTCTGGCATGTCATGGCTGAGATGCTGTAGTTCTTAAATGCTTCCAATTTGCAATAATACCACTTACACTTGATCACGCTGCATGGCTAGCTGCTTGATTTTATGTATCTGTGCCAACTGGACTTAAAACCCCTGCATTTGAATTATGAGTTGTGTCACAATAAATTTTTTGATATGGTGTATGCTTGTTTTGTTTGAAAAATAATGTTCAGCTACACACACCCTATAATCTTTTAATAATAATAAACTAAGTACACATTTCTTTCAAATGTAGGTTCTGTTGTTGGAATAAGTGTGTATGGAATTCACAGGAATGCATCTGTCTGGGAAAACCCTAATGTAAGTAAAGACAATTTTATTCCCAGCACAACTTACTACATGGAATACATCATCAACAGAATCTATGATGAAATAAAATTGTGACGTTTTCAGCACTCTGCTCATTAAAGGCTGCATATAATTTATCAAATAACTGAAGAAGCAATCATGAAACTGGTGCGTTAAATTAATTACAAGTGCTGTATATGCTGAGGTGGGTAGGTCCCTGGTGCCAAAGTGGACCTCAGGACAGATTCAAGCTGGTTTAATGACTTACTTTATTATGTGTCAGAATGCAGTTTTCTCTGCGCAAGTGATAAGGGCGATGAGGTTCAGAAAATAAGTAATACACATAACACTGCTCTCTTTCTTTGTCCTGTATTACATTAGGTCTTTGACCCTCTGCGTTTCCTACCAGAGAACATTGCCAAGAGATCTCCTCATGCTTTTGTGCCCTTCTCAGCTGGGCCAAGGTTTGTCCTCACCGGAAACTATATCACTGTATAGAGACTGCTTGCAGTAGGCTCAAGTATGTGAATGTGTAACTTAGCACTGACCCCATTTACATCAACACAATAAAAACTGGCTTTATAATGGGCTAAAGCAAGTAGGGGAAAGGGTGAGCTCACTGTAATCTAAGATTGATCCCATTTAAAATACAAGCACCTTTGGCCCTGAATGTTAAAAAATAACATACTATACTGATCCCTCCTATTCATTTTCGTCATGTCCTAATCTCAGAAGGATCAAATTATTTTCAACATTTTTCAATTCTTTTGAATATATCCTTGTATATTTCTTACATTTAATATTTTCCTCCCTCAGAAACTGCATCGGTCAGAACTTTGCTATGAATGAGATGAAAGTGGTGACAGCTCTGACACTGAAGCGATACCAGCTCATAGCGGAGCCCACTATGAAACCCAAGATCATCCCCCGACTGGTTCTCCGCTCACTCAATGGCATCCACATCAAGATCAAACCTTTAGATGCAGAGAGCTAAAGTGCACTAACTGCAAGAAATGCTGAAAATTACTGCATTTAGAAAGTAAATACTTTATGTTGATTTGAAATACTTCTACTATATAACTGAGCTTTTACATATCATTTAATGAACGCTGTTGTGTAGTTTATGTTTTAGGAGAAATTGTTGAAAAAAAATCTGCTTTTTATACTAAGACACTAAAGGAGAAGCTTGTGCACTTTGTCAGAAAGTAATAGAATTTGTTTTGGGAGGTTTTACGATAGTACATAACAGATTTGTAGTAAATGGCATTGCACTGACATTATTTGCAGTGTAAAGCTGTAGATAAAATTCTAGTAAATACAACTTCTGTCTCAGTTTTACTCTCCATCATTTAATATTTCTATTTTGAGATAGAGGAAGAGGACTGGTGTTGTGCTGTAAATTAAATTAGCATTCTTTTTCCAACAAAACATAATAACAAAAATATATTTTAGTAGTCAAGATCAACCCAATCAAAAAGGTTTAATTGAGCTCATATTTCCATATTACTTCTATTGTTTAAAAGAGAGCTCTCTTTGACCTGTAATGAAGATCATTTATCTATGTTTGTGCATTTATATGAAGTCTTATCAAGTCAGCATGAAAGCAATTCATAGATATATGATCAAAGTTTATCTCTGGAATATAACCTTATTTTACAGAGGCAGACTGTAAAGTTGATGCTTAAAAATGTGGACAATGTATCAAATTACTTGCATTGCATTTAGAGTCTTTCCTCATATATACAGCTTATTGTAAAGCTTAAATATCAGTTTACATCAAGGCAAATTCACACTGGAGTGTTGTTTATGGTTAATTAAACGTAAGAAAAATGACAAAACCTTTACCTCTGACTGATATCTTTGAGTCCACTTGTCCTTTAAGAGGGGAAGGTTACCAGAAATCAATACAAAGTTGTTCTGAGTGGTCATATTAATCCAATGATGAGACATTTCTATCCTCTTGTGGGCAGGGCTTTCACTCACAGGGCACGGGGGGCCACTGAATAGTTCGACTAAAAAAATGATCTTGGGTAAAAGGTACGGCCTTTGTTGTCAGCATATCTCTGACAACATCTACTACAGAGCTTTTATTGTGTTCAGAATTGTGTTACTGTATTTTTACAGTGCAGACAACCAAGATGACATAATTAGATAGCAAATGCAATTAAACAACATGTTTAAAGATCAGTTAACACTGGAGCCTTGTTCAAGCCCCCCTCCATGACCTCGTCAACATCCAACCTGGAAAAAATACACAAAATAACATTCAGTTGCCTCAACGTGTAAACAAACCTAGAGAAGAGACACGAAAAAAGGACAGCATAAATACAGAGGAGAGAGGGAGATAAGAGAAGCTGGAGGACAAAGCTCCAGATCCGAACATCAGTAACTGACAGCCAAGAGGGAGAGAGATGTCCCAGGATGGGTGA
The DNA here is from genome assembly GCF_963576455.1 of Neolamprologus multifasciatus. Classification (NCBI taxonomy): domain Eukaryota; kingdom Metazoa; phylum Chordata; class Actinopteri; order Cichliformes; family Cichlidae; genus Neolamprologus; species Neolamprologus multifasciatus. The sequence continues at coordinate 25,063,778 of NC_140449.1, forward strand.
TGATCCGAAACAAAGAGACCTGAGAGGAAGAGAAGAGGGAGCATCAAAGCAGTTGAGTAAAAACAAAGGTTATTCCAAATTTAACATCGCCGTTTTTAGCTGCCAAGAGTTAATGTACACTGGTCTGTGTGCTGCATATGCTGTCAAAAACACGCTGATATCCAGCAGGTAAGATAAGACATTTGCAGCTTTAGTGAGTGCAGTTTCATCAGAGTGACAGGCCTTGGACAGACTGGGGGGAAAAAACGTTGAAAATGATTAATGTTTCCTGTGAGGGCGCACACACTACCAGTCAAAAGTTTGGACACACCTTCTCATTTCATGGTTTTTATTTATTTTCATGACTTTTTAGATTCTCACCAAAGGCATCAAAACTATGAATAGTCACTGTTTGCTTTGATTACTTTGCAGACTCTTGACATTCACCCAGTGAGCTTCATGAGGTCATCTCCTGAAATGGTTTTCTAGCAGTCTTGAAGGACTTCCCAGAGATGCTGAGCACTTGTTGGCCTTCTTCCTTCACTCTGTGGTCCATCTCATCCCAAACTGTCTCCATTGGGTTTATGTCAGGTGACTGTAGAGGCCATCTGGCGCAGCACTCCATCACTCCTTTTTGGCCAAATAGCCCTCACACATCCTGGAGGTGTGTTTGGGGTCATGGTCCTGTAGAAAAATAAATGATGGTCCAGCTAAACTAGAACAGGATGGCATGTCGCTGCAGGATGCTGTGTTAGCTATGCTGGTTCAGTGTTCCTTTAATTTTGAATAAATTTCCAAAAGTGTCACCAGCAAAGCATCCCGCACACCATCACACCTCCTCGATGCTTCAAGGTGGGAACCATGTATGTAGAGACCATCCGTTCACTTTTTCTGTGTCGCACAAAGACACGGCACAGTACAGATTTAGACTGGTTTAATGTCCATTCCTTGTGTCCCTTGGCCCCCCAAAAATCTCTTCTGCTTGTTGCTTTTCCTTAGCTGTGGTTTCTTAGCAGCTATTTGACCATAAAGGCCTGATTCACACAGTCTCCTCTTCTGCACAACATAATTGATGGTCCCAACCTCATTAAGAAGACAAGAAATTTCACAAATGAACCTTGACCAATCACACCTGTAAAGTGAAACCATGTCAGGTTACTACATCATGGAGCTCATTGAGAGAATACCAAGGATTTGCAGCACTGTTAACAAAGAAAAGGGAGGCTATTCTAAAATATAAAACATATTTAGAGTTTTTTTTATCAACTTTTTCCTTGCTACATAATTACATACATCTTGCTTCATATATTTGATGTCTTCAGTATGTATCTACAATGCAGAAAGTTGTAAAAATAAAGAAAAAACATTAAATGAGAAGGGTTGTCCAAACTTTTGCCTGGTAGTGCATATTACCAACACATTCAAAAAGACATGACTGGTCGGTAATCAGTAACCAATAACAGAGACTGCTTAAGTCAAAGATACTGTAAACCACAACAGTTTCAAAGTTAGGAGGGAGTAGTTTCATATTTAATCAATTACTGAATGCAGGTCAGAAAATTGCAAATTAATAACTAAATGGGAGCTTCAGGAGATCTTTAAAAGGTTAAGTTGGCACAACCATCTGATAAGTTTTTAAGCAAGCACCTATAAGACAACATGATGAAGCCAGAGAATTAACCTGTTCTAGCAACGAGCGGAGCACACTTATCATTCAGTACAAGTGAAAAGGTTTCTGTTTTCATTTACACCTTTTTTTAGTCTCCTGCAGCCTTGTTAGACAGCATGCGTACATGCTTCTGCAAACCAGAAACCCGGTTTAACATCTCGCTTCAGGGGCAAGACCGCTGCACTTAAGTCCCGACTTCAGTTTCACTGCCTATCTCTGCTGTTAGACAGGCCAGGTGCTGGAGCAATTTCACAACAAGAGTCGTTAAAGCGTGTGCAGAAGTGTCACAAAGACACACTATAATCCCCTTCTGCAATGTGCAGGTTCATGCACAACTGGGTGAAAGTATCAAGAAGGGCCAGAAAGGCTCATGAGTCAAAAGTACTCTTTTATTTACAGTCATATTACAAAATCCACACACCCACAAGGACAAAAAGTCACCAGTACAGGTTGTATAAAAATGAAATGACATCCTCTTTCTTTTGATCTCAGATTGCCAACCTTTTGCGTATTTACGATCCTAATAACTGATCACTTGAATTTCCTGTGAAAACTCCCAAAATGCATTGCATCTTCTGTCGCTGCCTCATGCAGAAATAACCTCAAGCTGACTTGACTTAACTTTTTGGCCGATGTCAGACCAGGCCCACATCAAAAAGAAACAACAATGTTATGTGGCTGCCTTGTGGTCAGAATGCATGATGCGCTGAGACCACAGCATTTAATCTGCGATTCCAGCTAGGAACCTTTGCTACAAATCACTTACCCCCTCCTCTCAATTACTACTACGTCTGTTCTGTCCACATTTGAAAGAGAAAAATCCAAACCACTATACTATATAAGATATAACACAATTTAATGGTGGACTTAAACTTGGCCACAGTCTTTATTAACCAGTTACAGCCAGCTGATTACATGTTTGACACAGAGAACTTATAACCGTTGCTGGATTTGTTCAAAACAGTAATACGTTGTATAAACTGCACTGTACTGTTTCATGTGAGAGATGCTAACATGCTATGTGACATTTAGAATTGTTTAAATCCAAATTCTCTTTTTACTAATCTTTTATTTTGCCTTTTAAGTTGGTATTTGTTCTTGTGCTAGTGTATACTCAGCTGTATTCTGTTAGTGCTTAGCAAAAGTTCACTTAAATGCCGAGCAGAACAAAACTGTGAGAGTACACCTGCGGTGGAAAAGTGGGCAACAAACCATTTAAAAGTAATATACTTGAAAAAGCCAAAGAACAAATATGTTCAGAATACTGTTTGGACAGGGCAAATAGCTTATCAGCGACATGTGAACGTTTATAAGCTTGAAGCTCCACTTTTATGTGATGTCACATATATAACGATGATTTCTGTAACTGTGTAGCCAGTGTCACTGAAAATGCACAAGCCACCACCTAGTGGGTTGTTGGAAAAAACGCAGGACACTTAGGTTCATATGACGCTGGTCTAATATATGGAATGAAAAGCTTGCAGTCAATAATACACTTGTATTATATGTTTTCATGATAAAAATCAGCCCTGTGTTTTGACAGAAATTCAGTTCATATCTGCAATCTCTGGCCCCCCTGACTCATCACAGTAAAATCTGATAGAAAAGTACATTTTGCTTTCCTTTAATAGTATTTTCAACATTCTAAAGAAGTGAAAAAAATATTGAAATTGTAGAAAAAATACAACCTTACATCAAATTCGTCAAAACACAACTCGATGACCCACCATATCTTCGTAAAGAATCACTCAGATAACCATACCTGCCACTTTGAGCCTCAGATGTGAAGTCCTGTAAATGTATTTTAATTTTCTTTGCAATCAATAAGCTTCTACTTATCAGCTACCAGTTTAACAGATGTAGACACATCTTGTGACAGACCAAAACAGAACTTGTGTGATGACTTCTTGTAATGACAACGAGTACACGACAAATTAAAAGGAAAAAAAAAAAAAATCAAAATAGAAAACAACAAAAAAAAAATGGAAGTGAATGGCTCCATCTTGTCCAGGTCACAGTCCCTGATGTTTCTGCTGGTAACCTGAGAGTCAGCAGCTTTGAGAAACTGGTTAGATGAGTAGTGAAGGGGTGGGTTTCTTGCCTGGCCAAGTTTCTTTGGCATACTTCTTTTTTCGTGGCTCGTTGTGGGTCTCCGGTAGGTAAGGAGCTGTAACAGGTGTGGGGTTGAGAGTGACAGGTGGCTGTGGAGCCTCAGGGGCCAGGTCTACCTCTGGTGCTGGGTTAGGGAAAGGAAGAGGAAGCCCTCCCTGCATGGCAACACCTCCTGGAGCTCCTATCGGATGGTTCTCATGACTGGTGGGAGGCAAGTCCCCATAGAGACCACCACCAAAGCCGTAGCCGTGCATGCGTTTTGAAGTCAAGTCATCAAAACCCAAAGTGTTCTGGCCCTCTGATCTCCGTTTCTACAGCAGGGATAGCAGAGCATCAGCTTCACAGTTCATACACTTAATACATGTTTACCTTTCCAAGTCGTACAGCTAGACCACTGCAAATGGTAGTGTTACACTGGGCATACTGGGGCCACCCAGTGAGCTACACAGGACAACTTTTTATTTTTGCAAAAAATGCACATTTATCACCTTAAAATTACATTTCTTTAACCATCCTGTCAGCTAAATGTATCTGACATCAAAACTCACCTTTATAGGGATGACAGCAGTCTGCACCATATTTCTGAAGCGCCCAACAGAGGGGTCTATATCCTCTGTAAAGATTTAAAGAACAGTTGGTATACAGTTGGTATTGGCGCTGGGGGCATTTCTTCTCATTAGAATTCAAAATCAACATATTTGATCAGTGACATATCAGCCATAAGCCATCTCACTGCAAACCCACATTAATTAATGTGTTTCTAGCCTGGAATGAAAAGTATCCAAATTTAGTTTATTTGGCTTAATCTTAACTAATCTAATCATCAAAGCTCATTTTCTTCTCATGTACATGCTGTAAATAAAATAACAATCCACTAGTTTTTAGGTAACTAACTTGAGTACCTGGATTTATGATGGAATCTTCTTCACTGAAGGTAACTCTGGAATTTTTTCGTTTCCTCTTGGGCCTCTGGATTTCCAGGTTGCCTTCCTCAATGGTGAGGAGGGAGATGCGCTTGTTGTGAGCTGTGTTGAACTCTGTCAGGTTCTGTCAGGTTAAAAACAATATATATGAGCAAAATAGCTGCATGAATGTCAAAATATCCCAACATAACAACACGATATACCGGAACAAACTTGATAGAAAAAAACTGTATTATCTTATAAAGTCAAGGAGAATATTAAACATATGCACAAGCCAATGTCAAACATGTCATATGATGCTGATAAATGAAAAAAACATCTACAAAAAAATAAACAAAATAAAGTTAAACGGTGTCAACACAGGGTTTGTGGTAAGGCTGGGAAATGTATATACGAAGCAAACCTCAATAAAGTTTGAAAAAAAAAAGAATTCCTGATTATTAAATAAGATCAAAGGTGTATTTTAAAGCTAGTCTGAAGCTGGGCATACACTGTGCAATTTTTTCAGTCGCGTTATTCAGCTTCTGCTCAAACTGCACGATTGACTCGCAGGGGTTAGAAGTTCGTAGGTCACGATGCAGGGTCTCACACTGTACGGCCCGATGCCCTGATACGACCTGAGTGCTCACACTGTGCGCCCATAAAATTAAGGTTATAACAGAAAATCTGTCGCTCGCTCTCCCTCTCTGTCTTTCACTCACACAGACACGCACCACCACCATCAATTTTGCTAAATTGCTAATGAAAAACATTGATCAGCCAGCTGTGATTGAGCAGCAGTGTAGATCCAACTATTTTCACAGGTGTCGTGGTCGTGATAATTTTGTGAGGCCACATGGAAAAGGCTCAGATGAGTTTTCCAAAGTTCTACAAGTTGTGCCTCCATCGCTTGTGTCCAGATCACAGGCTGCACTGCCGTGTTACTCCGTGTTTTTCACCAACAATTTATGTGTTTGCGCGTGCGCAGTGTGAGCGGCTGTGGTGACACCCTCACGACGGTCGTGAGGATTTCAAACAGGTTTGAAATCCTCCTGACCAAGCAATTGATGATCAGGAGCTGGTCGGGAGGTGTTAATCGCTTCTCGTTTCCCACGTATACTGCACGATGCACGACTCAAAAATCGGCTCAAAATGGGCCAAAAATCGCACAGTGTAAGCCCAGCTTAACTTATAAAAAGTAACATGTGGAGTTTTCTAGTCAGAAGAAGTATCGCAGTATCATTTGCATTATGAGTGAAGGGGTTACAAATTCATGTCAAAGAGCTTAGCCTATTTAAACAGACCTAATTTAGTGTTTTTTAGTGCACCAAAATACATACTGTGGACCTGAGAGGTATTCACATCAGCCATGATACTCCTTTCCCGTGCAGTTCATTTTTCAGAATATAAACTAACTGTACCTCCAGTTCAGTCTCTTCTTCTGGAAGCCCGAGCAGTCCTTTCAGCTCCTCATCATCTCCTGTCTTGCTGTCCCCTGTGCCAGCACTGCCTTGGGTTTGAGGTTTCTCTCTGATGGTGTAAGTCCGTGTTGAGGCCCCAAAAGATATTGTAGAGTCTATGGGAACCTGCTGAGGCTTGTGGGCCTCCAGCCGAATGTGTCCAAGGAAAGTACCGTGTGCTAAATGATGACATCAAGCACAGTTTTAGGACTGATGTGTGTAGCTAAGCCTGATGTAATAATGAAGCAACAACAATTCAAGGTAGTCAAACAATACATTTTGTCAATATTTGGTAACTTTTCTGACTTGCCTAACCCAGCAATTTTAAATACTAATATAACAATGACCTCTGCATTAACACGTTTAAGCGCATAATGTCTGGTGTGATCAAACTGCAATTTTTTCCTTATATCCAGTTATTCTTATAAATGTGATTTTTAGTCCATTCTTAATTTTATCATCTATAACATCATTTTCATTAATACGTTTTTGCTAATATTTTTAAAAAGGTCCAATGCGTGCCACTTTCTTGCCAAAACTCAGTTGCCAGCTGGCATATCATGTTTCTATTTATTTTTTGCAGCTGGTTAACGAGAAAGAGAGAATGCATAACTGCTACACAAGACAACTACTTCTTTTGAGTGCTCCCCTTAGCAGCCACCACCCACTCTTTCCCTTTCGCTGCCTAGCCAACCGATATGTCATCTGCTCCATCCTTAGTCTCCAGCCTTACCTACATCTCACTCGCTCCCCAGTGTGCTGTATTCCTAGCCAACCAGTAATCCTGTCTAATTCCTTCATCTCCCTGACTACTGAATATTTGAATACTTTCTTGTACTGTGTTATTCCATGACAAAGTCTCCTTGTCCTCTTTGCTCTGTCCAGACGATGCACCAAGCAGCTTTGCCTGAGCACTTCAGCTGTATTTTCCCAGTCATCTGGTAAATTTTCCCTAAGACCCAGAGCCTGTCTCCTCAACTCCTCCCTAAATTCCACGCCAGCATTCTTCCTCCATAAACTTCCACCATGGAATCTTTGGCTCTGCCATCACTCTGCTCTTCTTCTAGATTTCCAAAGTCATCCTACAGACTACCATCCAGTGCAGCTTAGCTACCACCTCACCACCACCTTGCAGTCTCCTGTCTGTTTATATAGTCCGAATTACACATTTATTACAAAAACAGGACCTTAAATAAACAATAAGGTTTCCAATTACAATCTGACCCTGATGCTTAGCATTATTGCTTTAAAAACTAACTGATTATCAAAACAATTAGAATATTGTTGTGGATTCTTTTTGTCTATCCAGCAGTCTATTGTTCAACAAATTATTTGAGCAATTATGAGCACTACTGGCTGCACGTAATAGATTAATTTTAGTCCTTTTTAGCCCTTAGCTTTTTCAGACAGTGACATAGAGTGTACAAGTATGACTGAAGATCATGTCTTACTGCTGTTGAGGTCTATGAGGAAGACCCTTTTCAGGTGTTTGTGATAGACTAGTGCAGCGTGAACACGAGAGCACGACTGATGGTCAATGGTGAAGTCGCACCAGTCGGGGTTCCTCCCAAATAGGTAGTACTTCTTTTCATCTATGATCAGTTTCTAGAAGGAGAGACAAGAGTTAGTGACTTGGCTTTGAAAACAAGCCAGTGAAGAAGCCTGAATAACATTTCTGTGCCTCTGAGCCATAACTCCACAGTGTTGCTTCCACTGAAAAGCTTAAAACTCAGGGCTGATTCTACTGTCGCACCGTTTGAAGCCCCGCAGCCAAAGCAGACTGTCAGGCTCGTATCTGGTGCATTCAATTAACCCTACTACCAACATTATTCTTGCAGTTCACAAGTATGCAATACTATAAATTGTTGGTCTAGTGTAACATCTCCAAACTTCCAGTTACCTCTATCAGTTTGTCCCCCTTCATCACGTCCAGGTGGAGCCCAGGGGGCGGTTTGCCTGCCCTAAGAGAAAACATTTTTAAACATTAAAACTGTCTAAGTTAATGTTATACGTGGACAGTGGATCATTATTCTAAATAAATGGCTATACTCCATTGTCTCCCCTTGCTGCAGTTGAGGATTTGTTCATAGAAACGAGTCACTCACCTCTGCACTCATAGAAACGTGTTCAAGATTGATACTTTTACATACAGGCAAACTTATTAAATTATATCCTGCGTATACATGTGATTTATTTCCTCTTTTCATGATCAGAATTAAAACTGCACATAAACGATGGGTCTTAATAAGAAAAAAAGAGGCAACGCCATTTGTAGATACACACCAGCGTTAGCCTGCTCAGATGCTAACATTAGCTACTGTAAAAACCAGCTATTCTCCTCTGTAGAAAGTTACATTGATAATTAAGTGAATGCTAATCTGCTCATTTGCACCTGATATCACATAACAAGCTAACGGCTACAACTTTAGCACGTGCATTTTCTCACCATGATGGACAATCAAAAGGAGGGGGACTGTCTTTGCTTATTTTAGTCGCCATCTTGCCTCAGCTTCTCAAAGCAGAGATGCATGCTGGGTAAACGTCACTTCGGATTACTGGGAAATGTAGTCCTGTAGTACTGCCAAACATTGAATAAAATATTAGACTACGTTTTCTCATTTACTCCGACTTTTACTTAAAATAAATGGTAATACAAAATAACACGTGAATTTTCTAAGAATGTTCAAACCCATGGGGGGGGGGGGGGGGGGGGGGGGGGGGGGGGATTAAACTAACACCAACTTTGAGTTACCACAATAACCAGCAGGGGTCCCTATTCCCCAAATTTCTAAGTTAACACTGCTAAAAGGTCAAATCAGATAAAATAACTGATACTTTGTTTCGTGAGCAGCTGGTGGTTTGAATGAAGCTAGGACTGTGGGTCTCTCGGGGTATCTATTTGGGGCAACGGTACTAATAGCTGGTGTGGGCGGACTCTGTGTCAAGCACTGATCTTTAGAGCTTTGTGTGGTTCTTGGAAACTGTGAGTTGAGTCAAACGCTAAAAACCACTGCCTGCCTTCCTTGATATGTCAAGGTGGGAGGATATCTAGCCTCTCCTTGCTGCAGATAGAAGTGTCATAGGCTTAGAAAAGCACTAAGAGCAGGAAGTGCTGAGAGAGAAAGATGACACATGGCTAAAACGAATATCACAAAGAGCCTGAAATATTAGTGAAGAAAAGCTATCAGTGTGTCCTCACATCTGTGCTCTGAGAGTTGCTCTTTTGCATTTTTAAAGGTTATCATAGTGCATGTATTTATTTAAACCTTGTGCAATGTGTTCACACTGATTTTGGCCACACCGTTAAGTAGAGCACCCTGACTATCAAACAAAAAAAAAAGAAATATATCACGTTCACACTGCAAAATTGCAATTGCGATTTGCTCCTTTTAAAGTCTGTCGTCCTCTCCCCCTTTCTCTCCCTCTCTCTCTTTCACTCTTACACACACACACCCACACAGACCCAAAAAATTAAGACATATAAAAAGCTCAAAGTTAGAGTGTGGATGTTTTATCTTATTTTTCATAGCAGGCTTTATGCTGTAATCCCCCAAAATTTAATAAAACATCCTTTTGGATACTTATTCACCATCTTCACAGCAATGAGGCTTTGCCAGATTGCTTTGTCCCCGTATGTGAATGCACAAGTTGTGCAAAGAGATCCTGTAACTTCCTCATTCACTTTTGTGGTTTTTAACTGAGAAAGCACCCCCGTTTTGTGCTGCGCTTGTCATTTGCTGCCTGCCTTCATTTTTGGTTGCACACGCACAGAGGCAGCAGTGATGGCAGGCGCCACTGCTTTGCCACTTCAGGAATTCATCGCGTCATTGGACGATAACTGTCTGCCAAAAATTTTGCAAGTTTGCTCTGGAGTATATTTCCAAGGTAGTTTTTTTATTATTATTATTACTTTTCCTCAGTGAGATGGTGTGTACAGAAGGACAGCACTTACGAGATTATAGATTACTTCATTGCTGTGCGCTTCTCTGTGTTGTGTCTGTCTTTCATAAATTTAAAGTTACAATCTAGTGTACATTCCTTTTACATTTTGTACATTTTTAACCCGAAATTAGAAGTTATTATATATAAAAAGAACAGTGGGCATTTGTTGTATTGCTCATGGCTCACAACTGGAAACAATTCCCTTTAGAGTGTATGCGTTCATGTGCTGGTTAAGAAATCTAAATCATTTTTGTTCCTTCAATTTCAGGTTCTATATATGAAATTTCTGGGAGTGAAGTGTGTTTTTCCACTGGGGATCTAATAAAGGTCACTAAAATTGAGCTCCTATCAGTTTCCTGTCAAGACGTAGCAAACAATGAAACATTTGAGCTGCCTATCAGCCACACAGGTTGGTCTAGAGAAATTCTTGTAAGAATGGTTAAATCTATTTTGTAGAACTACAATGACTTTTCTTTTCTTCTCAGGCTTGTTCAGGGTCGTGCCAGAGGAGATGCCGTACAGTACGGTAGAGGAGATGGTCAGCATGAGGCCAGTAGGCCTCGACTCCTCTCTTCCCTTCACTTTCTCCAGCCACTCCAAGATGACCATTGGCAATCTAGCACTGGGAGCTGGGACAGCTTTGACTGTGCTCTCTGTTGAGAAACACAAGGATCAAGAGGATCAAGTCCGCTGCCTTATTCGAGGACAACAAGAAGCCTCAGCTGAAGTGTGCATCCCTGTTTCTTTCCGAGGGGAGTTCTACGAGTGTGAGAGTGAGGAGCGCTTTACCCTGCGGGAGATCATGTCCTCGTCGTCTCTGCGTAGCCGAAGGTTTCGCTTTGTCAATGCTACCAAGTGTGATCGGCTTCTTATGCTCAGTCCAGTATACCATGTCCAGGCCGTCATGAACTGTAAGAATAACCTACTTTTTAACTATTTAACTACTATTTAACATAATGTTGATCAGGATTTGTTATTTGTGTGTGAACCCCACCATGTGTTATGTTAATGCAAAGTTTCAAACTTCCACTTTAACTTCCACCTTAATTGAAAATACTTGGTTCATGACATTTTATTCGTTCCTCTACATCTGTGCACATTTATGCACTACATAAACAATATTTGTGCATATTAAAATTTTACACTTGAAGCCAATGATAGTATGACATATAGTACATACCATGCTATAAAACAGTTAAAGTTAATGCCACCTTGAAAAACATCAGCATATCATTAAAAGCAATTAATCTATATGATGCACTGTTATGATTGCTTATGATTATATGATTGCTTATATTTGTAACCTCAAGAATTTAAATTCAGAACAAAAAAAAGCATAGTTCACCTGTGCTGCACTCATACCAAAGTTAAATATACCTAATATGCTTGACTGCCTTCCTGTCTTTTGTCTACAGTGAGGAAGAATGTGGTGAAGTTTCCATCCAGCTTAGAAGTGGATGTGGTCGATGTCACCAAGCTGTGTAAAGATGTGCATTTTATTGCACCCCTTTCTCTGAGTGAAGTCCACTCTGAGCCGAATAAATCATTCCCTGGAGTGGTGGAGATCATCGAAGACCCAGAGACGCGCTCCCTGTTCAAGTGCAGCTGGCTACCGGAGCTTCGCAAGAATGAGCATCTGATTTTTCACAAAAAAGGAACCTCGCCCATGATTTTATTATCCACTTTGAAAAGCAGGAAAACACCGCAGTACTTCCTGGTGTCTCAGCAATATGGTGGACGTTTCCGGAGACGGCCAAGAGAGTTTAATTCAGTATACGAGCTGTACGTTGCTTCAATCCACGCGCCAGGTCTGAAGGTCAGCGTAACAAGAAACTGTGAGGAAGTGGAAGAGGAGGGACTCCCTGCCCTCAGTGTGGGGGAACAGCTTGAGGTTGTGCGCTGCGATAGGATGGTTTTACCCTGTGAAGGCAAAGCAGGACAGAAGCAGTCGGTAGAGGCTCTTTTGTGTTATCGCCTTCAAGAGTCGGACGATGAGGATGATGATGATGAGGATAAGGTGAAAAGGGAGGATGAAAAGGAGGAGATTATTATGCCTCTTTACATGGAGGGTCACTTTGTGGAAGTACTCAGTGACAACAGGAAGTACAAACTCAGTGACTTGGGGAAGGAGTTTAACTTGCCTCTGGATGTTAAAGTGGTGGGCCGTGATACAGAACTCGAGATGGATCCCCTCTATGGGTTTTCATGTCTCAGAATAGAGGCAGCTATGTTGGAACCCACCATTCAGGCAAGCTTTGTACACAAGCCAGAGTACTGTTTCGAGATCCCAACGCAGTGGCTCTCAATGTCTGTCTATTTTACTACAGACCCCCTCCCATGGCCCAAAGATCAACCCCCCAAGTGTCAAGTGGAAAGAGTTACCGAAGTTGCAGACACATTCTTTTATGAGTTTCGCAAATTTGGTAACTCGGACGCGGAGCCGCCACCTCGACCACCAAAGCGAAACATGTCATTTTCGGCACCTCCCAAAAAAACAAAGAAATCAAAGAAGGCAAACAAATCCAAACATCAAGGAGACAAAAGCGTCCCAACCAAACAGTTCAGCGACTTGACTTTGAATAACAAAAAGAGGCCCCCCGCTCCACCACCTCCTGTGAGTGACTCTTTTCATGCTTGTGTAACATTTTCGAAAGCTATTATTATAAAGGCTACAGCTCAGCTTAGGTTGTCTAGATTTTCTTGTCACGTCAGTTTTCTCTTGAAACCCCACTACAGTGAAACTAATATACAGATTCTCATAATGTGACTTTCAGGAAATGAACTAAGCAAAAATAACAAATTGGTGCTTCCACTTTTTTCCTGTGGTAAATAAGCCATGCATGTAATAAAACAGAAGTTTCCTCTTTTGTGCAGGCTAATGAAGATGAGCCTCCACCACTTGTGCCCCGAAAGTTCTCAGCGGCTGACCAAACCATAGGCAAGGCTCTGCCAAACACTTATGTACAAATGAAGGAGTCTGCTAAAACAGGTGGGGCTCTGTCTGATATAATGTTTTAAGAGAGATTTTTTTGCAGCCATGGACTAATAAGCATTCTATGTTTATATTAAAGCAGTGTTTGCAGGACAACCTCTAAATTTGAGACATTTTCACCATGGGAAAGAGTTTATATAGGGTTTATATAAAGACCCCAAAAGTTGAGAATACTGGCAGACTTTGGCTTCCCTCTACATCTCTAAAACAAATGTGAGCGTGACTGTTCACAGAGCCACAGAGAATTCACAGAGTCATCAAGACCACTAAAAGCACATAGTAGAGTAACATTTTTTCTGCCATAACGCACAGAACTAAACTTAAAGTAAATTAATGTGAAGAAGGGTTAAAAAATCAGCTTCACCTGCACTATATACACAAAAGTACTGGGCAATACATTTTTCATCTTTGAATTCAGAGGGTTTTAGTCCCATTTCAGCAGCTGTATAAAATCAAGCATCTTGCCATGCAGTCTGCCTTTGCAAACATCTGATAAAGAATGGTTTGTTCCAAAGAGCTCGCATCAATAGATAGATAGTCCACCATCCGCTGTAACATATAGTTGAAAAGTGGAAACATCTTAGGACCACTACAACTCAGCCATGAAGTAGCAGACCGTGAAGTTACAGAGCGGGGTTGCCAAGTGCCGAGGTGCACAGTGCGTAAAAGTTGCCAAACATCTGTAACGTCAGTAACTGCAGCGTTCCAAACCTCCTTTGGCATTAACATCAGCACAAAAACTGTGTGCGTGGAGCTTCAAGGCATGGGTTTTCATGGCTGAGCAGCTCCTGTAGCTGTAATGTGCAGGTGACCCAGTACTTGTATCCATGTAGTCTAAAAATACACAAAACCAAACAGTGAACATGAACTGAATAGTAATGAAAAACATATCAATGTCTTATTGTCTCAGTAATGTGTCATTTATATGTAAAAAACACATACATAAGTATATTTAATTAAAAGTATGTGCATATGATATGTAAATATACAAATTACCTAATGTATTAATAATGCATTAGGTTGCATTAAATGCAAATAATAAGAATTTAGCTGTGTTTATCACACCACGTTTATCGTCCATTAACCATAGACGCAAACTTACACAATAACCACAGACCGTAAACAGCATGTGCAGATTGAGAAAGTCTATGGTTTTGGGAGACTTCATCATTTCTAATATATTCATGCTTTTATTTACTTACTATTACTCTTCGACACTTAACAAAATCCACAATGACGCCTTAATTCCAAGTGTGTTCCTGTATAAGATTCAACCCATCGCCCAATAGTATCTCAGGAGACAATCTTCCTATAGAAGTGAAATGTGTTTAGTCATTTCGATTGGCTGCATCAGAAAGTGAAGTGAAAACCTGTGATAGGTGGTGTATGTGATGGGTGGTGCATAAATGTTTGGTGGTGCATAAATCGCATGTTTTCTGAAAGGAAGACATTCAGTGTGCGGCACATTTGATAAATGACAGTTAGGATGAATATAAGAATATTGTGAAATATAGTATTAAAACAATAATTTTTCCACCAGGGAGTGTGCCTGAGGATGAAAGTGGGGACAGTGACCATGACTATGAAACTGTGGATGACACTTTGGCCGTTATGATGAAGAAAGCACAAGAAAATGTTATGTACTACTAAAGGAAATATCTTCTACATCTTCTGCAACAGAGAAAAATCCTGCTTGACCAATGAGAACTGAACTGTTGGCGAAGGTATTGCAGATTGTGAGTCCACTCACTGAAAAAAAGGTCTGAATTGTTTTTTTTATTTTTGTGTTGTTTTTTTTTTACCAACTATAAGGATGGATGAATTTAATATATAGCTTGACATAACTTTAAATTATTCAACATATTCCTGAGAGTATACAAGCAAAGTTTCTCCGATGATCCATGACATATTTTGAAGGATATAAAACTATAATATATAATTTTACCCCCACCCCTCCCCCCATCCTACAAGTGCTGTGCAGGGCTGGTTGGCATGACATCATTCAGTAACAGCTTAGCCCAGAATAAATACAAACTTGGTGGTGTTTTCACATGTTTTCTCACGTGGTCAGCAAAATTTCTTTTGACCTCATAACTTTATACCCAGAACTATACTTCACTGTTTTCAGTAATCGTGTATTCAAACTTTGAACACATACCACTCTTGTAGTTCAAACACTTTTTGTTGTACACAAACTTGTTTAGAAATTGTTGATTTAACCATGTAGTAATTGAGGCTATGTCTTTCAGCTTCGTGTACAGGTCCGTATTTATATTGTGAGGTACTAAGTAGCTAGTTACTGTATATAATGCCTTCTTGTGCATAGTTACAGCAACAAACTATAGGATAATATGCAGTCGAACATGACACCATAAATTACAGCCTTTAAAATTACCAGTGTTAAATGAATAACTTCTCTCAAAAATGCATATTAATAAGCTTCAAACTGGCTTCAATGGATTGTATTCTGTTGCACAAGTATACAACATATGTGTATGTCAAACTCCTACTGCATAGATGCAAACTCTAAAGAGAAATAGCTCACCCCACTCATTGATGGAAGGCATTTGTCTAAACCGCAACATTGTAACGCTGCAGCACCGGTAGCAGAAGCCGTCCCTCTAACCACATCAAACTATTTATCTGTGAACAGAAATGTATTTGCCTTTTTTTTTATTTTGCAAATTAACTCCAGGGAGGAGTAGAAACATTTTCACTGGAAATGAAAGTATGTTTTGCATCTTTGTTAACCGATGGACAATCCATTTTGTGCCATTTTTCTTTGAAAGATTATTTCCACTGCATGTAAATGTGTGGTTGATTTCAATTTTCTATTAGACATTATCATAAAGTATGATTTCTATATGAAACTGGACCTATGTGGTTTATTCCAACTTTGTAAAACTTTGACCTTATATTATCTATAAAAATGTGTGTGAAACTCTAAGATAAGTGTTAAAGTCAGCTTGTGGTTTTACAGCTAGATGTGTGAAAGCAAATGTGAATTATGCATGTTAGTTTTTCTAAAATGAAAAAAAAAAAAAAAAAAAAAAAAAAATCCCCACGCTGATAGACATATACATATATACACACACATATACATTATATATATATATATATATATATATATATATATATATATATATATATATATATATATATATATATATATATATATATATATATATATATATATATATATATATATATATATATGTGTGTGTATATACAGTATATATATATATATATATATATACTGTATATACACACATACATGTGTGTGTATACTATACCAGAAAAAGGGGCTTATACAACTTGATAAACTGAACCAACAGAGCAAAAATACATTTTGAATAACCAATTTATTTTGGCAAAACTAAATTACATAGACAAAAAAAAGAAGTTGGATTACTTATGTTCCAAATCTTTAAAAAGAAAGAAAAAGATGTTTTACAGAAGAAGAAAGATGCATAAACAGAAAGAAAGTAGTAACTGCCAACAATAATCTCAGTGACAGAAACCTTTTCGGGCGAAATGGCTGAAGCAACATCAGGAATACAGGATGTGTAAACCTTGAGTTTCACCATTTGTAAACCACGTGTTCTTCAACAAACATAAACCACAGTGCCGACAGACTTGCAGCATTTCGCACAGCTCTGTGGCATTATAGACTCAGGGAGGTTGTTACTTATGTGATAGCCTTCAGTAATAAATGATGTACCAATTATTTCAAATACGCAACCTCACTGATGGTAACAAGATGAATTAGTCTAGTCATCACTGTCAGTTGATTTGTAGTGATCTTCGTCGATGGTGGAAAAGATATGACCTTCGTTGCTAAGGAACTCCACAGCTTGTCTGTTAAAGCAAAAGGAAACAGCATTTTAGAAATGCTAAAAAATCAAATTAAAAAGAAATTAGAAGGGTAATAATAATAATACCATGAAATAAAATATTTGTAAACTGAGTACCAAGTAGACAAATCATTTCCTGTACACTAAAGGAAAATCTCTTTAAAAAAATACAATAAAAGAAAAAAAATCTAATACAAAATTCCACTCTGGTACAGTTTCAGAAAACAAAGCAAAACTACCAAATTAGCATGCAGTGGGTGTTTCACTCGGGTCATTCTAAAGTCTTGGACATACACTTCCTGTAGTTTGCATAACGTATGTACTGCTAACACCAAAAGGGTGTAACTGCATTTTTCTATTATTATTTTTTTTAAACTTTTGTAAAAAGTTGTAGGTTGTACTGTCCCTGCTCAAATCTTGCATAGTGGGATGCACCAAAAGAAAGTAACTGAGAGCAAAGTTTTTATAAACTGACCCAAACAGTAAGCCTTGAAGGACAAAGACAATGTGGTCTTGATCCGTAATAAGATAAGGAGGAAACTTTGTTATCTTGACACTCGCCATCCCTTAATAAAGCTACCGTACTTATATCAAGATGCCAAACTAAAGCATTCAGCTTGTCCTTTAAAAAGTGTTTTAGAGCATTAAAGCAGCTTGCTAGAACACATCTAAAGTTAACTCTCCATCACAAATAATGTGTTAACTCTTGACTTGTAAAAAAACCAAAAAAAAAAAAACCAAAACACTTTAGCCACTACAGGCCTTCTCTCTTGGTTTCAGTTTGTTTAATAGTGTTGTACCTCCAGTGACTGTGTTGTTCAGACCAAGTCCATTTTGCAGATAAAGGGTTGAGAGTTTAACTTGTGGGAATTCATTTTGTAGTGAAACTTTGTTGCAAAATCTCTTTGCTATTTGGAAAAATGTATGTTGTAATTTTGTGTGAGCTTCTCTCTTTTTGAAACCATCCTTTTTATGACGGTACAAACCCAACGTAAAAAGTAAAATAATAATGTGAATGTAATTTAAGTGGATGCAACTCTGTTTGCCTCTTGGTCTGTTTCAGTGTATGTAAGAGCTTTTCTACTTTTCCAACAGTCAAAAAGTAACTTTCATTTTATATTGTTTTATCACTTTAAAACTTACTTGATCACAGCAATACTCATGCTGCCGAGTCTCTTCTTTAGTTCTTGAATGCTAATACCCTGCGGTTCTGGACAGCTTCTTATCAAACACAGCACCTTGAGAGATAAAAGTCGACAGGGTAAGCAAGCTGACACACACTGCTAGAAGAAGCTATGTTCCAGTCTACGGACTTCTTTTTCTGAAAATGTTTTTTTAAAACAACAAATCTTTGATGCAGTTCACACAAAGAAGTCGAAGACAGGATGTAAAAGTCAACGATCACTGTTTGGGTTTACATAAATAAACGAGTGTAACAACGGTTCTTTTCTGCATTCAGATACCGTGCCCCTTCATTTCTCACCACAGCTTATCTATGATAGTTAAGAACTGTAAATTTCTTGTTACCGCTGTCTGATTTATTTAGGCTCACCTGATTCTGGTTTGCACTTAACCCATTGTTGGTCATGTCGTTGGCACCTGCATAGCTTCCTACATTCCCATCCATGCCTCCCATGGTGGGTCGTGACATGGGCATGGCGCTACTGCTCATTCCTCCTCCGGCACCCGACTGAAAGAGAATGAAATTGCACGTTTTCAACATTATACATAGATTTGATAAAGGATACAGAACAACCTTCAGAGACAGATATGTAAAAGTATGACACTGAAAATGTGATTACGACCCCCTGATACACATTCATCACACAAAAAAAAAGACATGTATCTCAAACGGAAAGGTACCCCTGGCTATTATTAGCCAATCCATTTATAACAGGCTGTTGGTCAATTTCATAAATAAACATAGAGCACTTAAAACAAGTGAGTGTGAAGCCTAATTGGTGGCAGTAACAGTCTGAGTTTGACCTCACGGGTTCCGGCAGTCTACAGAGTATTAGAGGGATTGATGAGCGTTAAAGCCATGTATACTGAAGCAGACTATGCCCTTTATGGAACATAGGATACAAAAAGTAAATTTGCAGCGCTGCAGAAGTAATAGTTATCTAGAAAGCTTAATTTTTATTATGTCATTACTCAGTTTCACTTCTAATGTGTTTCTATATTGACTGCAAATCGTTTTTTAAGCCATTTAAAACAAAACAATCATTCTGTACGACCTCTAATGTGTTTAAAATAATCTCTCAAAGCTGTTAGAATTATGGTTTTAATACATAAAACAAAAAGAAAAAAATAGCCAGGCCGTAGAAGTCAGATAAGGTGTTGACTGGGCTTGGCTTGTTATACCCATTCACTGAAATCACGTGTGTCTGTGACCATTTATCTGTAGGAGCTCACTCTCACACTGCTACGGCAACAACGTTTAGCACAAATACAACTGAAAGATGTGACAACGCTGTACTGTTTCTTAGTAATCTGGCAAACAAACTAAGCAATCTTTGACAGAAGTGGTATTCATAGAACCCATCTCAACTTCCCTTTTTCACTTGTTTAGCCACCATTTAAGGCTGTGAAGGTATAAGCACGTGATTTCTCACCATAGTTTGAGGCTTGCTGAGTGCCATGTGTGCTTGGACAACCTCTAACATATGAGAGGTGATTTCATTCATATCCTCCAGGGGCCTGACGCTGAATGCCACAACAGACCTGTGGTTCTAAGAAAGGAAGGCACAAAAAAATAGACACGCCATCATGAATTCAGAGAGGAACTAAAGCGAGCAACATCCATTTCAAGTATTTCAAGTGACGAAACAAATCTATGTTGGTAAAGGTGTAAAAGCCTTCTTTAGTGGAGCCCAAGTGTAATTTAGACACATGTTAGACACATGTCACACACACACACACACACACAGGTCAATAAATGTTTAAATGTGAACAAGATTAAATATGAGATTGTCAAAAATGTTTGTGCATTGAGAAATTATACAGCCGCTTGAAAATTTTACATTGTCATGTAGCCTTTCAATGAAATCATGATGCAAGTCATAAGTTCCTTTTTGATTCTGGGTACTGTGCAAATGTTGTTAGCATTTACTTTAAATGAACTATTTCCAATTGATTCACAGTCTGTTTGTGTGTGTGTGTGTGTGTGTTTGGTTATCCGCACGCAAATATATTCTTTTTTGATTTAATTTTACAATAAACCTCACTGATAAATAACTAACTCAGCAATATCAGCTGCTGATGAGTCTCATCCAGTTGTTGGAACTCCAGCTGGCTGTTAGGTCTCTTTCTGCTCTTTAGGTTCTGTGAGCTCACTGGAGCAGCACATGAGCCATTACTCCACCAGCTGCAGTTAACAATGGAGCAGGAATCAGTCTGGCTGCGGGAAGCAGCTGATTGACTTTGAAGAACGCCAACCCAACCACCAAGTAAGCTAGTAGAGCAGGGCCTCAAGTGCCGGTGTCCTGCAGGTTTTAGATATGACACCTGAATCAAAGGATTTATTTCATTACCAGTCCTCTGGAGAACTTCAAGACGTGTTGAGGAGGCAATTTAACCATTTAAATCAGCTGTGTTGGATCAAGGACACATCTAAAACCTGCAGGATGTGTCCTCTCTGGAGGACATATCCTGAGGCCTGGAGTTGGACACTCCTGTAGTAGACGGTGGACGGGGTTTGATAGCAACCACACTTTTAAACTAATAAGCGGTCATAGGTGGCAGATATTAAACTCACCTGAAAAGAGCGCAGATTTCCAGATACTTTGACATATGTTCCTGGGGGAAGGACAGTGCTGTCCACACTTTGGTCCTGTATAAATAAAAAGCACATACTTGATCCTTTTCATCCAATTCCAGTTAATTTTCCTTAGGATTTGTGTTACTACTGCCCTTTCCTCTTGGCCTTCTACTTAAAGAAATGTAATGCTAAACAGATATTATAGTATAGTAGCTTTCTCACTATGTAATGGAGTTTATATACACATAATTACCTCATGTTTCAATACAGACTGAGCTTGCAGCAGAGCTGTGATGGTGGATACTTACCTCTGTGTCTACCCACTGCTTCACATCCATGGGAGCGCCTGTCATGTCATCAACTTTGTACTGGATGTTGGTCATGGATTTATCTGTGCTTCTGATGACCCCCACAATGGTGACCTATGACACAGACCACAATTATTATGAAATCTGGAAATATTAGAATAGTTATTACGTCCATGTTGCAAAATGAACATAAAATGATTTAAAATTCTGCATTTGGTCTGACTGTTAGATAGATGTTTATTTTAAACATTTAAAAGGATAAAAAAATAGTACAATCGACACAGATGGATATTCAACATAATTTCTGTAAACAAAAGTAACTTGTATTTAAAAGGGAGTGTAAAGTTGCTGTTGTTCAACTGCAGAAGTAAAAAAAAAAAACCCTGTATTACAGAGTACCAAACTAATGCTATTAAGAAATGAAAAAGTAACTGGTTAGTGAACTAAATGAATGGTTTAGCTCACCTGGGCAACATCCACATCCCCTACTCTGAATGACTCATCGGCTTGGGAAGCAGACATTAGCTGAGACACTGTGCAGGGGATTATTTGGTTGGCACGTGTTCTCTGCAAAGACATACACCCAAACACAAATGGGTTAACTGTCGTGCAGCAGAGACCTGTCATTTTGTGCTTCCATCGCTATACAGAAGTCAACATGTGTACAAAGAGTGGATGTCTCATTTGGCAAATGAAGGTATGGTGTTGCTGGTTTTCAGCACAATTTTTACAGATTTATTTCTGTGTCAAGTATTTAGTGAATTATTCCGACTTTTAAGTGTAGATATAAGTACAGACCCCCTTTTTCTCTCCCCCCTGGGATAAGGCAGGTGATGCAAATCCTCCTGGAGACTGAGTGTAGCCCCCAGCCATACTGGACTCACTGTACCCTCCTGAAAATGTATAAAGAGGTAAACAACTGTGTCATTGAAATCGTTTATTAAACATGATCTTCATTTGACCCACCTTCACTTACATTCAACACACAATAACAAAGACGTCTGTAGTCAAGCTAACGTGGACCGAAACAACACAGCGACACCGAGCCCATATGGCTGCTTTATAAACACAACGGTGTCGAAATACAACTCACCCTGATTCCACATGCTTCCGCTGTTTGTTTAACTTTTTAAACTAAGGTGTAAAATATTACGTGCAGTAAAGTATGTAGCCAAACGTATTTCTCTGGTCCTCTTCCTCGTTTAATCCCGCGCGCAAGCTTCAATGTACAGCGCAGGCGCACAGCGGAACTCCCGCGAAATCTATGATGACGCAGATCTTCTACATGAGGTAATTCAGCCCTAACTTTTGCTTGTCAGGCTATCGTTCCCCTTCTAGCGCCAAGACTGACCAATGCAAAAGCACAAACTCTGGTCCCAACTGTTTAACAATATTATTATTATTATTATTATTATTATTATTATTATTATTATTATTATTATTATTATTATTATTATTATTTGCTATATTACATAATAAAGCAGTCCATAGCCTGGGAGTTACGTCTGCCTGAAAGAGAAACATCAGGGAATGATTTTGAAACAGTCCTAGGGTTGCTTTCCTGAACTTCCCGAAGCACTACGTGCTCACGCGCGGTTTTGCGGCTTTGCAATTGCTATAATAAATAATTTCCAAAGAACATTTGCAAACCCATAGCTGCGTTTATCAAAAACAGACAGACAATGCAACATTTCCAACGATGATTAACTACTCTTTTCCCCAAAATGCCCCTTTACTGTAAAAAGAAATAAGCGAAACAAATAATAACAAAACCAAAACAAAGCAAAACAATTTTTATTTGCATCATCAGCTTGAGAAACAGATTCTCCACAGTTATAACAGCGTCGATTTGGGGAAACACGAGTATCACGCAAGGGCACCATGAATAAAATCCTTTTGTATTTAGTGAAATATTACAGTGTAACAGCGAAAACATTCGCACGTAGATGTGTTTTAATATACTGTGTCTATATACTCCTGTTATGAATGTATGTATATTTATTGGATGCTTAAACAGCGCATGCCCAAATAAGGTAACTGTAAAAGGTGGTCTACTAAATTTAAATTTAGTCCACATAAAAATAGTCTAGGCGTAGTCTACAAGCAGGAATTCGACTCTTAAATAGCTTCATAGATAAGTGTGTATAGAGTTTTTCTCAGCCGAAGCTTTTTATTGTCTTTAGATTTATTTTGATACTTATTTTTATTTAATTGTATGCAGGCTAAAACGTAGTCTTTCATCACAGGGTGACGGTTGAACTTCATTACTGATAGCGAAGTATCACCTGCACATAGGGATCCAAACACCTTCAAACCTCAGACGCGTCATGACAAGTCGTATCTTATCATGATTTCGCCTTTATAGACTTACGGCATACCTTTTAAACCAGGTCTTGATTTTTGTCGGATGTTTCGTCCTCTCAAAGTCTTCGACATGTCGGCAGTAAGGCTGTTTCTGTCTTGCTTTCTTTTTAAAGAGGCTTTTGCGCTCTCGGGTAAGCATCAGATAAATCAAGTATATATCTTAATCTCGGGGTAACTTACTAGATGCCATTACGCATCGTTCTTACACAGGGAACTTTTGGCACATCACGGATCTCCACTGGGACCCAACGTACGAACTGAGCAACAACAATCCTGCACTGGTGTGCGCATCCAGTGGCAAACGACCTGCAGCCAATGCTGGTAAATTTGGACACTATGTTTGTGACTCGCCATGGCACCTGATCAACTCTTCTGTTTATGCAATGAAGAGTATTCTACCAAACCCGGACTTCATCGTATGGACTGGGTATGTTACTTTTTTTTAATGAATATTGCAGAACAGTGCTAGTCTCAAGACTATATCTGGGGAAAGAAATGCTTGTTTGCCTTTACAGTCATGATATTTTCAGATTAGTATTTGGTATTGACATAATGTTTGACTGCAATTAATCCTGAAACAATCTGCTGTGTTACTTCTCAGTGATGACACTCCACATGTTGATAATAAAGATCTGGGAGAAGACGCAGTGCTCAACATTATCAACAACCTCACTGACATCATAAATCAAGTGTTTCCAAGTAATTACAAAATCAGGCGGAAACATGCAAGGTCAACACATACGACAGTGTTGGCTACTTCTAATAAATAATGTCTTTTATACATTATTGTCTTGTTTAGACACTAAAGTGTACTCAGCCCTGGGGAACCATGATTACCACCCGAAGAGTCAGCTTCCTGCAGCCCCAAGCTCTATGTATGACCGAATAGCAGAAATGTGGCAAGGCTGGTTGGATCCAAAGTCAAAAGAAACATTTAAAAAAGGTGAAGAAGACTTTCTCTAATAGTTACAAATATATGTGCAATTACTTTCCATAGAATGAATACATCAGCTTATGATGCACAGGAAAAATTTAAACACACATTATCTGGGATGTTCCTCTTGCACAGGTGGATACTACACAGAAAAGCTCATGAATCAGACTGGTTTCAGGATGCTGGTCCTTAACACCAATCTCTACTATGATCAGAACAAGCTGACCACGAACATGGATGACCCAGCGGACCAGTTTAGTTGGTCAGATCAGATTCTTACAGAGGCAACCAACAACAAAGAGAAGGCAAAGCATCTCATCTTGTTCATGGATGTTTGGATGTTAGGGACTAGAGCTCAGTAAAAGATGGTGTTTGTAATGAAAACAATCCCTGTATAAGCAATTGCCCCTCCAAAAAAGAGATTCGGTCCTGATTGGATTTTAGTTAACTCTGTATTGTTTGGTTTATCAGGTTTACATCATTGGCCACGTTCCTCCAGGTTTCTTCGAGAAGAAAAGAAGTAAACCATGGTTTACACCAAAGTTCAACCGGCGATATTTGGATTTAATTAAGAAACATCATTCTGTCATAAAAGGCCAGTTCTTTGGCCATCATCACACTGATAGCTTCCGTATGTTCTACAACACAGAGGGTAAGCCACACTGCAGTAATAGTACTCATTTCACCTTGTATTAGTATTACCTGTTTATCACTTAGCCGGAATGCGTCTCCGATATCCAGCATTAACATTAACACGCACTAATACTGTTGTTATCAGAGCTGATATCTTGTCCATTTCTACAGGTTCTCCCATTAGTACCATGTTCCTCAGCCCTGGTGTCACACCGTGGGAAACAACACTTCCTGGAGTTAAGGATGGAGCGAACAATCCTGGGATTCGTGTCTTTGAATATGACACAGAAACACTGCTAGTCAAGGCAAGTTTTGGCCTTTACAATTTTCATTAGACATTTATGTTCCTCTAGCAGTGTAGTGGTTAACATTTGCTTGGCAAGTGAACGGTTGCTAGTTCATTATCAGCCAGATACAAAAATCCCCTTGTATTGTAGCTCCAGAAAGACCATCCGGTGTAAAACTCCGCCAAATCAAACATGTGAAACACTCCTTGTGGCAACGGGGCAGTCAAAAGTAGCAATTAAGAGCCTAAAAATAGGCTCTTATGCAACTTATATAAATATATATTTGTATTTTAAAAGATTGTAAAACCTTCAGAAATATCTTGTAATAATTCTATTGTTCGCTTTCTGTGTTTAAACCACATGCTTTCTTTCATGCAGGATGTGGTGACCTATTACCTGAACCTTACTCGTGCTAATGTAGCCACAGGACGCTGGGAGAAAGAGTATCGCCTCACAGAGAGTTTCAGAGTACCAGATGCCTCTCCAGCCTCCATGCACGAGGTTCTAAAGCGTGTAGCTGATGACCCCCGCTACCTGCAGAAGTACTATGATTTCAACTCTGTGAACTATGACCTGAGGGATTGTGACAGCGACTGCCGCGTTGACCATGTGTGTGCAGCACGAGAGGTAGACTTTGACAGGTATGAACACTGCCTCGTTAAGGAGGGGGCAGTTTTCATCTATGGTGGCCTCCTGCCACTCATCTCCGTGGCTTTAAGTCTGGTTGTGGCCCGTGAGTAATTAATTCAATACTATTTTGAACTATAACTAACTCTGAACTCAGTATGGGTTTATTGTTTCCCTAAACCAACACATAAACTTTCTCCCTCAGAATTTATAAATATGCAATAATCTTTTGTTTCAAAAGTCTATAAAAATCATGTCCACACGTGTATCACTGACCTATTCAGCAATGCAAACTCCCCCTCTGACTTTCCGACTGTATGACGTTCCACCTTAAAAACTGCACACTTTTAGCAGAGGAATCTGAGCATAGCTTTCTGGTGTCAACATTTGTAATGAATTTCATTCTTTAAATTAGAATTCAAGAGAATTCTAATCATGTAGCAGGAAGTATTTGTTTTAAATGTCACTATTTAACATGTAGCACTATAATAATGCATTTTCATACTTTCAGTTATATTACATCTATAAATGAAATGAGTCATGCTCCAGTGTGTAATTAAACTATGGAAAAATGCAACCTTTGTCTTCAGTAATCTTTGGTGTGCCCCTTGACCTTGATTTATGGGTACTGGCTGAATACTTTGTTTCAAAACTACACAGTATTCTTGTGCCTCTAAAGGTCAGCTACCATAGTTTTATTTGTGTAAACTCTACTGTATCTTGTTGTCAATCCAAAACTCAATCTTATGAATTTCATGCACATTAGCTAAAAAAATCGATTATATCAGGATTTTATATATAATAAATGTCTTAACATTACTTTCATTGTCCATGCAACTTCAAAGCAAAGCAATCAGTTTTGAAAATATTATAAGATAAAGTTGTATTATCTGTGTTCTGTGATAACTCCTGGCATTTCATATCTTGTTATAATGACTTAATAATCTTTTGATAGCTGCCTGTAAACGCTGTAAAGTGTCACTACAGAACATGACGGACGCTGGACTTTGAGCCTCATGTGAATACACTTTTATTGAGAATGTGGATTTGTTTGACATATCAGCAAGAATGTCACAGCTCTCTGGTTTCACACAAATATACATGCAGTGTTCTTAAGCATCCGGTGGTTAGTTGACACTCAGCTAGTTCACATGACCAAAACCTGTTTAGTTGATATGAAAGGCTGCATAGCAGTATCCAGAGCTGCGTGATACTGCTGCAGACCCACCTCAGTGCAGGCGGGAGCTGTCAGCTTTCCCTGCTTGATGAGGGAGCACAGTTCATCCAGCATGGCTCTAAATGCCCTTCCATCTAGGAAAAACAATATCCCAGGGAAATGTTTATCTTTTTTAGATTAATTTCAAACAATCTGAAACTCCATGCCTACTTACCATGAGAGTGATCTCTCTTCCACTGTGTTACCCAAAATCCTCGAACCTTCACATCTTTGAAAATAAGAGCACTCTAGAAAGAGCAGCAACAACGGCAAAAAAATACATCAACATACAATATTTCACATTTGTGAAAGGGAAGTTTAAAATGACTGTTCATGATTTTGGGAACCTTTTAGCTGCATCTAAGAGGCTGAAAAGTGTCAGTACCACCCTCACACTTATGATGCATGCAACTCTTCTGTCTAGTGTGAAACTGTGTAAAAACGGCAAACGCAGTTTTCCTCTTACCACAGGAACAGTAACTGGCTGTTTGGACATTCCCCCATACGTCACCATTGACCCTCCGATTCTGAAATAAATGGAAGAAATCTGGGTTGGGGTACATAGAGTTGGGGTTTTCCCTGTTCTCTACAGTGCAACTACATGGTATAATACTAATAGAGATTATTAAGTATGCTCACTGTAGATGACGGAGAAGTTCTGTTGCACTCTTGCCTCCAACTCCATTTAATGCTAGTTTGGGCTTCGGACAAGTCTATAAAATATATTCATAAATTGGATATGTTCATTCACCAGCAGGGACAAACTACAAGATCATATCTCTACAGACCTTAAAGAGTTCTTTAATCTCATGCTTCCTCAAGGCCTCTTCTTTGATTACATGACTAGCTCCAATAGCCTTCAGCTTATCACTGAGCTCTGTGAACTCTGGCCTGAAAGTGAAGGCACATTGAAGAATTTTATCACAAAGATGGAAAATCCCCATAGGGTTCAAGAAATTTGCCCTAGTCTTCAAAAAAGAAAATTGATATTGTAAAAAAAGCATTAATATGAAAGAATTGAGTTCACCTGTCTCTTATAACATTAATAGTGTTTATTCCCCTTGCAGCAGCAATCTGTATGACAGCCTGTCCAACTCCGCTGTTGGCAGCGTTCTGGATCACAGAATCACCTGAAAGGACATCAGAAATGATTGGACAAATGGTTACATGCTGGCCACAAATACTTAGAATGAAATAATGCACCCTCTAATCTTATTTATTTTTTACTTCTAAAATTAGTTCGTCTGTCTTGCTGTAAAAGCAAAAATAATTTAAGCTGTGGGAATATAGTACCTCTACACCGCTATGAATAATCCAAGATTTGAAATTTGGTGAGAAGGAAATAATCCACTGTGAGTGGATTAGTTACCTGGCTTGAGGTCTTCAAAGTCGGAGAGCATCCTGAAAGCGGTGCAGGGATTCACCCCGAGTGTGGCAGCAGACACCAGTGGAATGTCATTTGGTACAGAGATAACATCTTCCTCAGGTAGCACTGCCTGTGTCCTCCATGTGCCTGATCACAGGAAGGAAACAGTCTACAAAGCACTATAAAATGTTTTTTTATTTTCCAATTCACACACCATGCAAGGTGCTGTCCCGCCACTTAGAGCTCAATGTTTACCAGAGATAGATTTTAGCATGCAGTGGGGGCCAGAGATTGTGATTACTTAAGGCTCAGAGGAGGAGATCCACCTTCAGCTGGGAGCTAAAGTGGCACTCTGAAGATTTCATTTTGAGAACTGTGGAGTCCTTACCTAAACCAGCATCTTTCGGGATCACCCAGTCTCCTATCTTGAGGGACTTCACCTGGCTGCCCACCTCTACGACCTGGGCCACACCTTCATTGCCACCAACAGCTGGGAGATCCGGCAGGATAGCATAAGTACCTGGAAAAAAACCCATCAGAGAATGACCTGATCATGATGCCACACATTAAACTGCCCTGATGAATGACTGTTACTACCTACTTACAAGTACCTTGAATCATGTTTATGTCTGATGGGTTGATTGGGGCAGCCAGCACTTTAACCAAGACATCCTTTGCACCTAAGGAAGGAAGCTCTACACCCTCCAACCTGCCAAAAATACATTTTGCACAATCAGTCACTATTCATGTAAGCTTGCATGACATATTGTCTTATGTTAGGTGGCAGGCTTTATAAATACAGATAGACTAAAAGCCCAAGACACAGTTCATCTCTACTGGTGTCCATAATAAATTAGTTAATTAGTCAACAGTAACAAAATCACCAAAACTGGGCCTTTGCTCAATGGATAGAATAGAAAATAGAGAGGATGCCTTTATTACATTTGTAATTATGATACGAGATTGGGAGTGCCACTCGAGCCTGGGAGGAAGTGTAAGGCTACGTGCTTGCATTAATATAGAAACAAACACACCATGAAAAAGAAATAAACAATAAGCACACCACACAGAGCCACTTATAGATCATATGAAATAGACAGCTGGATCATAAAGCTTGGAGATAGGAGTGAGCAGGCACTGCACAGGAAGATAGACTTCTTAAAGACTGTGAGACCCAAGGGTCCTACATTTTTCTGCCAAGTCAAAAGTGTTAGAAGGACAGGGAAGACAGATGATTACAAATCCTCAGGAGAAGAAAAGGGGAAATTAGGCTCTAGATATTCTAGAAGTGAAATCAGGAATGCATTGCTATCGAGCCACGTTTAACATCTTTACGTAGAGACATAAATGTTTTCCTCCTGTTTTTGTCACTCCATACCGGTGAGCGGCGGTAACGCAGCGACTCGTTGTTTGCTTCCCGCCACAAATTTCAAGAAAGAAGAAGAGGAGGCGCGGGCTCACAAAGGTGAGATTGAGGTTTACAATAATAGGTTGTATATCTTTTATAAGACAAAACACCTGAGCTTTACACCGGAACTGTGGGAGCATGTCCTGAGCGAGGCTAGCCACATTTGAACTGTAACCGTTTCACTCCCACAGTCACAGAAACATACGCACACTTATTGTTTAGCCAGATATTCTTACTGAACGACTCGGGAAGGGTCTCCGTGGGTTCTGTACACAAGTGCCTTGCATGTTTGTGCGGAGAGTCCGGCTGAATGGCTGAAGTGGGAAACGCTAGCGTCTCTGTGCCTGAAACACTGTGAAACAGCTGCAGCGACGCTTCGTCTGCAAACTCTCTGGCTTCTTAGACAGACTGCGTAGAGTGGCACCCACATTTCTACTCGGGACAAAGCTGTAAAGTATTAAAACAACCCGACTATTTAATAATATTTGTAGTTTAAAGCCAGACTTGAGCTTGCACTCTTCATACTACGGCCATATTGGACTGTAGTCGTCAGGTTGTGTCATTGAAAATGTAAACACCGAGCTGCCCCCTGCTGGATGAGAGATGAACTCCGCGTTTCTCCACACGGTCAGAAGGCCCTTTTTTTGGATGAAATAAATATGAGGAACTGTTTTTTTTTTTTTTCAGTATTTCACTTCAGGGAAGGGAAATGTCGAAAATAGATACTTTGAACGGATTATCACATCACGAGACGTGGGGGATTACAACAATACTGTGATGTAACGTGCTCAAGTTCCACAGAATTTCTTAGCCTACTTAAATATATTTACTGAGCTCTCTATTAGGTACACTTTGCTAGTACTGAGTTTGACTCTCTTTTCCCTTAGGAACATCCACCCATCTTCTGATTGCTGTTTCAGGCAAGATAATGCACAATGTGATAAAGCTCAAATCATCTCAGACTGCTTTCCTCCACTTGTCCTCCACACTCACAAGGTTTCAGTTCCATAAAGCACTTTTGGGATGTGGTTGAATGGAAAAGTTGAGTCATGGATGTGCAATATCTCTGTGGTGCTATGATGTCATTGTGATGTCAGTAAAATGTTTTCACCACCTTGTTGAATCAGTGCCACAAAGAATTAAGGCAGTTCTGAAGGAAATAGGGTGTCCAACCTTGTATTGCAAGGTGCAATTAATGAATGCTAAGGTTGCTTCAGGATTCAGCATTGCATCTTGGTACCTCACTACCAATGGGAATCTGTGGACCATTTACCAATCAGAATATTGTGGATTCCTCCAGTGCTGAAGCATCTTTGGGAAAGTTCCTGAACATGAGTTACATTCATCAGGCAAGTGTGTGTGAATCTGAGCAAACACCTAGGCATAGATAAAAGTGAATAAATGTGAGAATAAGACTTGTAGTAGAAAGCACTTTAAGCACTCTACTGAGTAGAAAGGTGATATTTAAGTACCAACTAATTTAATTCTGTCAATGGAAAACTCTTTCATGTATGGGAAAACCTTTAGACTGTGCTTCTGGTACTTTTTCTAAGTTTTGTTAATACTTTAATGAGTGTGATAAGTCTTGTGACTGGGTAATTGGAGTAAGAAGGCATTAACAAAATCATGAATATTAACATATTTATTAGGAAACGGAGCAGATCTTTACATATAATGTATAAAACATAATCACAGTAATACTTTGAAAATCCTACATGCTGCTCATCGTTGACAGACTTGCCATTAAATTGCCTGAGATCAAGTTAAGTGTAGTTCTATGGAAACAAACACTGATACATTCATCACTTTCTAAAAGTAGCTGTAGCCATTACCTGATAAAATACAGCACCACAAATTAAATGGCTGACGGTCACAAGTAAGATGTACCATTAAAAGCACAAGTTAACACTACTGTATTACAGGATGGCTTGAGCTTCAAAGGTTACTCTGAGCACAGTCTCATGGGTCCTTGGATTTTAAAGCCTATCTAACCCAACACCTGACAATAAAATCACAACAGCACACCACTGAGGGGCCAAAGAAGTTTGTTACAATCAGAAGTCTGAAATGACCTTCCTTAGTTTCCAAGTGATATTTTGAAAACAAAATACTTTCAGTTACCCTTACTGGTCAGTGTTGAAATTCCTGTAAACCAGTTAGAGTGTGAATGATTACAGTGCGACACTTTGATGACATACTGGCGCTGCAGTTGTGGTAAATTCAAAAATCAAAGTGTGCAGAAAAATAAACTCTCAGCACGCCACCTTTTCCATCCTTTTAAAAAAATGTTTATCAAAACAATTTAGCAACCGTCAAACTTTGAAGACTAACAGCAGAGTATGAAACAATCCGTGACACACATTCTTTTTGTCATGAGCATTGATAGTCTGAAACACCAAAGATCGATGTGTTGGGATGAGACAACACCGGATTATACACTACTAACCCCAGCCCCTTTACAATATTCTACTATATACCCATCTACAACGATTATAGAGGAAAAAAAATACAATAATAGTCAAACATTTTCTTCATATCGTATATCATTGGCAAGTTATTTGAAAGAGGAAAAAATATAAAGAACATCATCACACTGGGTGCATGGACATATGAAAGAGTCAAAAAGCAACAATCATTTCACATCATCATCATGTAGTCATTGTTTTCATAATCAAAACTGTATTATAGTAAAAAACTGAAACTGTTGCACCAAGACATTCACTTTGGCTTCCTCGTCACACGCCTCACATCATGCGAATGAGCATTTAATCCCTGCTTTTTCTTGAACTAACACCCCATGACTCCTTCCAATCAATCTGAAGCATTCCCTGAGATTTCAGATTGGTAATTCCTGAGATGAGCCTAAAGAGCGGAGGTATCTTTTTTCCCCAACCAGCAACCAACTGTGTGTAGTTTGTGAAAATTCAAAATATATATAAAATAGGAAACATATATTCAAAAGTGATTAAACTGAATAGAACAAATATTAATGCATTTTACGATTAGTGCAGAGTAATATTGCATTGGTTTTGGCATTAACAACGGGCTTCTCCTCTGAAAAGGCTAATTGTGCACCAAAGAAAAAAACAAAACCCCCACAAGAAAGTCATACAAGGAAGAGGAAATTAAAAAAAACCTCACATTTAACATCGGTTCCTATATTGTGTACCTGTACAGTATGCACTGTATATTGTTCGCTTTTGGTTGCAATATTTCTGTCGCATTGCATCCATATTAAATTACATTACAATGAATTATCAAGCAAATATGTATAAAGTATTATGAGTACCTTGATGTTAAAAATGTATTACCCCAATGTATTGTCAAGTCATATGTAGCTTTTAATGATATTTGCCAATTTTCTGCTGTCTACTAGAACATTCAGTGCTGCGAGGCTTCAATCGGAGCGGAAGGAGAAGCTGCAGCACTTTTGGACGAAAATAAATAAGTATGATAGTTTTAAAAAAGCTTTAGAATAATTTTACATATATATTAATTGGGTGTAAAAGACTCAGTCAGCTTCTCCTGTAAAACGGGAGTAAAATGCTGATTAGCTAGCTAGACCTACATGCTCCTCCGTGCAGGCTTGGTGTTCCTGAACTACTACCCTACTAAGGGTTATAGGGAGGTAATGTCTTAAATAACTACCTACTAGTGGATATAAACAAAAACACCAGGCTTCCCACTGTCTGATTCTGCCTCAGTTTTACTCAAGCAAGAGGAGAGCTAGCCAGACCCTTTACTAACTTAAGTCCAGATCAAATATCTTACCAGAAGTGACGTAGATGTAACGGGGTTTGTGTCGCATTGGTTTAAATTCTTTCAAATCCAAATTGAGGTGATTATAAAACAGCGCTCTTATACACAGCAGCCACTGCAGTGAGAAGATACTTCACATGGAAAGTTGACAATGGTTCAAACTCCCATGAAAACAACTTAAAATGAAGAGAAACTTAAGATTTTGCTGCCCCCTTTGGGTCTATATTTTGATTGCTATGTTTTATCCCAAAGTAGTGCAACACATGACAGCTGGTATGGTGTAGTATGTGTGCCCAAAGATCCAGAAAACTTCCTGTCAGAAAATGGGCAGAGTTTGTAAAAATAGTCCCCCAACCTCTTTCTTCCTGTTAATTACCGAAACCCTATACCAGTTTTTCAGAAAGACACACTAGGCTATGGTTGGCACACTAGACCGAGCTCTCAGCCTCAAGCATATATGGTAAACAGACTACAGAGATCTGTTAACTTCACTTCTCTAACACTCTACCCAGAGTTTGCTTTCACTTTCATAAGCTGTTTTCACATGTTTTAATGTGTTACAGCCCTGACATAATCGCCAACCTCAACTGAAGATAACCCCACAAACTCCTCCCATTGTGAGACTATATGAAAGGCTGAGAGCCTGGCTTGGATGTGGTCTGATGTATGCTCACCAGAGACTGATTTCACAAAGTGTTTGGGTAAACCTATCCATCGACGTGTGAAGTGACAAGCCAATCCGCTAGAGGTCAGTAAAGTCAGGGAACTGTTGAGTTACTCTTTAAGGAAGTATGGCGGTCTGGTGTAAATACTGTAGTGCAAAGAGGATTTGGCTTAACCCCAGTTCAAATCACAATCTCTGAAGCTGTATTCTGAGAATAGTTGGTTTGTCATCGGCTTTTAGAATGATAGATTTACTAGCAGACCAAACATGGACCAGTGAGGTATACCATGTACTTTTAGATAGCCAGCCAAATACTGGATGAACAAAAAATGAAATAAAAAAAAAAAAAAAAAACAAATTTAAAAAAACAAACATGACCAAAAGCTGGAAAGCACCTCTGGTCTAACATTCATTTGGCCCCAGGAAAACTGGATGGTCAATTGCAATATTGGCAGCTGCCAATACATTGCTAATATACCCTTAACCCCCCCCCCCCCCATCCCCCATGTTATTTCATAAACCCCTCCCCCATCCCCGTATGATATGCAAACTCTAACATTCATTACAGATGTACTAACTGTTACATCTACGCCCTGCCGGATAGTGAGGTGTAACAGTCAGGAAGGAAACAAAATGGTAAGGCAGCAAAAGTGTAGCTATACTAAACACACTGAGTATTACTCAAAGAAGAAGAGGTATAATGCCCACAGCAGAGGCACATTATTACATAACAGAAATCTACGTAAACTCCTGAAGATCATCCATTACATAGCATTGCTCACTACAATCTCCAATCCCCAATACCAGTGATTCATACATTAAGCAAGCATCCTGAGTGCAATAGTACAGCAGTATTCCTGAGTGTTACACCAAATAAAAAACAAATAAAAAAAAACACTTCAGCAACATTCTTCATGAGTATTTTTAACCTGAGGTAGTTCCAAAAGCAGCTTCAACAGGTAGAAGGGGATTGAGTCTCCCTCCACTCCATCAAAGCAGTTTGATTGGCCTCTGTGCTTCCCCAGAGTCGGATCCTGTGTTTAATCAGAGGTCTCGGTAGGTGGTGCCTGCTGGCTGTGCTCCTCCTCGTCTCCTTTGGAGGAGAACAGTTTTCCCTGAGAACCCGGTGAAGACTGTTGTGCTTTGATTGGGCAGCTGGCAACCATGTGGTCAATGCTTTGGCAGAAGTGGCACTTCTTTGGCTGGGGAGGTAACTTACACTCTTTGGCATGGTGGTCTAAGCCTCCGCAGTTGTAGCATCTGAAAGAATAGAAAGATGTCTATTGAACCTGCAGTGGTCTCAAGAAAACAAGCAGGAAACACAAGTATATCTCTGTATTTGGATATAGCTTCCATATCCAGAAGAGATGAAGCAACCTATTATGTGGAGGTTATCACAATGTTGTGATACAATAATACTCTGCTTGTGATTAAACATCTGAAAACAACATTTTAAGGTCAGATAATGTTCCAGCTTGATATCAAACTCTATACCAACCAAAAAGTAGTAACTAATGTGACAACTAAGAGACATTTTGCATGTTCAAGCTGCAGCAAGTTACAAGGTAAAGCCCTCAACTTAAAGCTTTTAAGTTACCACTAGATGGCAACATGTCACCTAAAATGAATGAGTTTGCATTTGGTCATACTTTAAGTCTTTAGGGAAACAGTAGAAGTAAATGTTTTTAAAAGTTTTCTATTTGACCAAAAATACCATTAAATTTCAGTAGCGTCTGTTTTGATTAGGAGGGTTTTTAAAAGACATAAATTGGGTGGCAAATCTGGTATTTTTTTAATGCGGACCTTGTTACCATGGATCTTTAAGTTTTGTGAACCGCTTTTGTATCAAAGGTAGGCCCATAAGGTGTCCACCGTCCACCGTTTGTAATCTATAGCATGGCCACGCGTACAGGGGCAGAAGACAGATGGGTGGTGGGCGTGGGGCGGTCAGTATGTGGCTCTGTGGACCCTCTGCTACCTTTGTAGCACCAGATAAGGTTGGATAAGGGCGGCTGCCAAAGGGTCAGTGTGGCTTTGTAGCTGTGGTCGTTGGGGGTGGTGTCAAGGTCTATACCATCACATCACAGAAGCTCCCTACATCAGCATCCATCAGAAAGCAAGTGGAAGGAAGGGGAAGTGGTCCCTTTGTCTAAAAAAGCTGCAGTAATGACCTCTGAACTCTGACCCCCAACCCCTCCCCAATCCCATCCCAGCCCCCCAGCTCTCTTGCTTTTACTCATACACCGTTGCCATGACAACAGTGACCCTTCACCCCCTTGGCAGGGCTCTTACATCTGTTATCAATTAAATGGACAGGAGGGCTTTTTCCCCTTGTTTCAGTCATATAAATATATAGATGTATATGTACACACACCCTCAAAAAGGTGGCGTGCTTTACCCCGGTGACGCGAAAATTGATATAATTATCTCCATATAGGTAATAAATATGATCAATTATTCACACGCATACATCCATGAAACCCAATCCAGTGTTGCATAATGAAATACACTGAAGGGGAACGATATCTTTGGATCAGCACAGTCTAGGGAGAGGTATTGAACACAGCAGCCCTCCCAGGACTCTTTGAGGCAGTAATGATCTGTTTTCACACTCACTACTCTCTGGCTGTAATCACAACTGACAGAGGGGGTAAAGTTGATACACCTCTAACCCTGCATTAAATGAATATTCAAAGACTATCCCGAGTATCAAGGCCCCCTTAGTTCTTTTTTCTTCTGCTGGGAGGGGTATTGTTGCCTTTGCCTTTTGATCTTCATGAGAATTTTTTTCCCCTTCTGAACAGAAGCTGATGTTTTCTCCGTTTATAACATATTAATCATTAGTACTGACATATTAAATTTATCTATTTTTAAATTTCTTTTAGAAACGCCTTTAAAAAAATCAACATGTTTTTATTTTGATAACATCAAACTAGCACCTTGATTTTTAAAACGGGAGTTTATCAAATGAGGTTGGTACAGGAGGTTTTGGAGGAGATGGAGAGTGGGTTGGTTTGAATTCACCAGGGGCCAGCAGATTTAAACAGTTATTGATCCAGGTCACACGTCAAGCCTGCTGATGTGACCCTTACTAGGGCTAGATGTGGGGGTTGGGGTCAAGGGAGAGGAAGCAAAATAGGGAGAAACTACAACATCATTGTGTATCTACTTCAAACTCAACAAAAAAGTGCAGGATTTTTTTAAAATTTATTTATTTATTTTTTGCTGTTGTTACAGAAGTAAAAAGTAAAACTGAAATATTTTATTCCTGTGTTACTGTGTAAAGTTTATGAGTGTTGAAGTTTTACTGCTAATTTTAATTAGCTTTAGAGCTATTTTATATTGGGTTAGTGATGTTTTTTCTGCTGTTATTAGTACAGTTTGCATATAGTGTACCATAGAAGTATTTCACTAATTTTATTTTTTACTCTGACACCAAGATGCTTCAAATAATTGAAGATGGAACTGAAAGACATCTAAGAAATTAAAGATATTTCTCTTGTTGTGTCCCAGTTCATCCATGCGTACCTGTCCCCCTTTGAACGCCGCTTTTGGACCTTCTTGCCTTTGGGTCTCCGCTCACTGCCCACACAGTGGATGCCACCTGGTCCGGTCACTCTCTGTGACTCCAGACCTTTGGATGACTTTTTGAAGGTAAACTCGACCGCCTCGCCCTCCTTCAGGCTGCGGAAGCCTTCCATGTGCAACTTACTCTGAAAAGGGAACATAGGGAGATTTTTCATCATGAGCGTAACTGTTTCATGAATTTGAGTTTTCTGGCCCTTCAGGCCTATAAAGCATTTACAACATGGGGAGAGTGCTGCTTGATAAACGATTTGTTTTCTTCTCCATCACATGTAGATATCTTGTATGATATATAGAGTGATAATTGGATGTTTTACAACTCCTAATATCACACCAAATCACCTCCACGTTGAGCCTGTGGAGACTCAACCCCCACTCATTCCTCACTGTGTGATATCATCAGAGGCCAACTGTGCTTATCAGGCATTTAGTATTTTAAGGTGATCGCCAGGCCTCACCTGATGATGAGCAAACAAGCACCAAAGCTTGCTGTTCCCACTCTACTCAGCAGTATGCACACACCGATTTGCAATTCAAAGCACTGTTTCCCTAACGCTGCATTGTCTATTTGGTGTTGTCTGAGTGGTAAACCTGGTGGGGATAACCTTCAACCCATCCCCCCCTTTAAAAGAAATTCCACACTGCTGCCCCCACCCTGATCCCTCTTCCCACCCACATCACAAAGCTCTTCTAACACACTGACCACCACCACTAACCCTAAACTGCAGGATGCAGGGGTTGGTGTTCGAGTTGGGGGTGGGGAGAAGCTTCTCTGTGAGGTTGGGGGTCAGGGTGACATTCCATGAATAGTTGCTTGGCAGAAAGAGGTGGAAGATAAAAGTTTCGGGAATGCATATGCATATGCATATGCATGATTGATAGCTCTCTTTCATATCGGTACTTGGATATAATGATGATTTTGATCTTACGAGTTCTTGGCTTAATCAGTCATTTTCTCCACTGTATTTTAACTGATACTGCCTTCACCTGAAGTGACCTTTGAATATGATCATCTTCTGGATACTAGTGTCCTTATAGAAACATTTTGGACTCCCAAAGAAAGGAAAGAGATGAAGGAAAGGGGAAGGTGTGGTGCAGTTTTGAGGATAAATCCCATAGACTGGCTAACACAACATGGGAAACCCCTCTCTAAAATTCCCGCAGTGCGACTATATGATTAAATAGTCCCGCATACCGCAGACTGCTGGCAAAGGAAAACCGATCCATTAATTACGGGGTTGTTTTGATAGGCATTAATCCCGTTTTCTTTTATTCATTTTTTTTGGAGTGAGTTATCATCCATCTATTACGTGCGACCATCGGTCTGCATTCTTTCTTTGCCCAAACCACAGGGAATCATATTCAACGACAGGTTATAATTTAAAAGGAGACAAGTAGTTAATCTCCAAAACGCAGATTTATATTAAACAACAATTAGGACACACCAGTGGTTAAAACTGAGGTTTAAATCGTTACAAACACAGGCGGGGGTCCAAGTGAGCCAACTAGCAACACCCCCATCAGTGAGAAACAAAACAAACAAAAGTGATGTGTTCTAATCCTCCAGCACTGAGTCACAGCTGAGCATCTGCTGCAACGTCCTGAGCAGCGAGGAAACATGATTGGTGAGCCATGACAATTGAGTGCCATTGCGTGGACATCCATAGAGCCCCAGTCCCATCAGGCCTCTCTGTGCTGCTTACTGTTAACCATTTCCTCTTCAACGTGTGACCTTCCTTACCCCAGTAACGGACCCTCAACACACCAGGTTAGTCTCACATGCAGGTACAGAATCAGGATGGGGCCATTTAAAATTGAAGGACCTGTAAACAGAAGATGACTGGAAACCAACTGAGTCAGAGAAAGACATCAGAGCAGGGAGGGACAATAAAGAGACTACCGCTGAGACAAACAGGGGCTCGGTCACGGCCACAGGGTGCTTCATTCGAATGCATGGTCCTATTGTTCACCTGCACAAAGGCCAGAGGACCCTGGGAGTTAATTTTCCTTGACACGCGGCCACTAATTTTAGGACTGAGGCCTTTTCTTTTGCAATAACCCCTGTACATTAATCACTGATGTGTCCAGGTTTTCTAAAAGACAGTAAGAGAAATAACTGACTAAAATGACACCAGTGATATAATTGTAATGGTCAAATGGAAGCTCAAACTAAAAGACAAACATGTGGCCATTTGTAAAAGGCATTCAGTTCAATAACTCTGAACAGTGATTTTAATGTTTTTAAGTAGCTTATGCCAGTTTGTATGAATCTATACTGATGGCACCTGCGCTGGTTCTAATTTCATTTGAGTCCCTGCGACTGCTGGAGCACTAATCTACATTTCTGCCAACTGAACTGATGTTTTTGGTTTGCAATATGAGTAATCAAATACCAGCTTCCTGTGTATAGTCAAAAAACATATCAGAGCTGTTCCGCAGAACAATTAAATGTTTCTATATGCATCATCATCAGTAGGCAACAGGAAGACAGAAACGACCAAGAGCTGCTTGAGAGGACATGCAAACTTATTATAATGAAATGTGGATGGCAGACCTGTGTCATAGCTGTGTACATTATGTAAGTGCATTTATTTATTATGCATTATTTAATTTTAGCATAAGTCTAAATGATGCAAAAAGCAGATCAAAACTAAATGTTACAATGTAGAAACACATCTTCCCATGATGCTTTGAGAACAAAGAAATCTACCAGGGTGTTCGTTAAATTGGTGTGTTACACTGACTTACAGATCTAGTGTACCTCTGCCACACACACAGAGGGGGTTGAGCAGACGGCAAAGAGCCTTTAATCACTTTATGGTGAGAACTTTGAAGTGAATGGGCAGCTAGTGAGAATGCCTCTCATTCACATGCGAAACCTTTATCTTATCAGATAGAAATGGAGACGCTCACTGAGATGAAAAAGGAGGAGGGACCTCCCCGCACCCACACGCAAACAAAAACTCAAACACTTAACTTTAAGGTGAATAAAGGTGTTGGAATGAGCCTTCAAGCTCTACTTCAGCAGCACCAGGTGGGAGAAAGTGTGAGGTGACTGTGTTGTATTCAGCCAACTCAAGTTTGACTGTTTAAAATGTGTTTAATCTGAAAAGCAGTGATCGGGATCAGTAACCCTTTTTAGATACCACCCTAATAGGTTGCTCAAATGATGTGTTAAAGAATTCTGTTCGCAGAACAGAACAAATAAATGGTTAAAAAATCTAAACAAACACCCACACACAAAAACAATGCACACTGATTGTTCACGTCTCCAGATGGAGATCAATTAAACGTTTCCTCCTCCTTAATGGCTCAGTTTTCATGCAGCTCAGGAGGCTTATGGATGTAAGCCTGTTAAAAGTGTGCTGGCTTCAATGAACAACAAAAACCGCACATTCATCTCTCCATCACATTGTGTCAGCGTCCTGAAAACCACGAGGGAGGCCCGCTGCTCCCCTCTGGCTGCAACACGTGTTCCCCTAAAGGAGAAACACCCACCGCGCAGCAAAAGCATCAATTTAACAGTTAGACGTTTCCGGCGTTGTAGCATTTTTTATCTTTAAATGTCTTTCAGTGCCCTCCCTGTTGAAGGAATGGATTTCTGATTAACCTCGCTTTCTTTAAGTTTTTGTTTGTTGTAATGTTTTAACTTATGCCCACAATCATTTGCTGCTGGGACTAGGTCTAAAAGCACAGAAACTGAAGACTGGAAGAAGATAAGATTGATCTCTGATCTCCTGGTGTGGAGAGAGTGTACTTGCTTAGATGGAAAACATATTTTTACCTTTACATTTTAGATATCTTTATTGGGATGCAAATGAGCTGGTTCACACACCGCCACCACCAGTTCTGCGTTTCTCATAATAAACAAACACCTCGTCGGAGCAAAAGCAGATCATACCTGATGGACGAACACATCCACCGGCTCGTCCAGCGGCTTTCCCTCCCGGCTGGTCATGGACAGGAACCCGAAACCCATGCGGACGTTGAACCATTTACACACACCGACCCCGTGGAAAGACTCTGAATTCTCCTCGGGACTCGGTCCTTCATCCTCCTCGGTTTTACACACTCCTACGACGAAACAATTTAGCAATTACTACAGAAAAGCTTTAAACCTGCGAAGGTGACGATGCTTAAAAACGCAAAAGAATTTTTTTTGAAACGGAAATACAAATTTCCTTTAGGCTAGGCTACCCAATCAATAATCAATACGAATCAATACAATGAACAAGATTAGGCTGTATTTCTCGCAAAAATTTGAAATAAATTATAGCCAACTTTTTAAGGGGAATAAACATGCGACTTTTTTTCACCGAATGCACAACGAACTGGTGCATTAGCGCAAAAAGGAAATAAAAATATTCTCCCTTCCCGTAAGATGCACAAAATTCTAAAGACAATGCAAAGCACTGATAGACACACGGACTGCACATTTTAACGTTCAAGTGTGTGAACAATGCGTTAAAACGTTCCGCTGCAATCGAGCACACAGTCCACAGGTACAACGACTCAATTAACTTGCAAAAACTTCTCAAAATGTAGCTCAAGTTACCCAACCTCGGAGCTTCTTCTTAGAAACGGAACCCATGTCTTCAGTTCTGCCTTG